>NC_134141.1:127653960-127961704 GCF_033958435.1 Carettochelys insculpta
GGGTCTTCTCTGCAGCGACAGTGGTGCCGAGTCAGTTCTTTTGTCCTGCTGAATCAGGGGTTTAGCAGGAGAGCAGCACGTACAGGCTTGCTCTGCTTAACGTGCTAGGAACGAGATTTTGTTCTTGATAATGTTCGATTCCCTGCTTCTACCACCAGCCGGGAGCTTCCCTTATAAAGTTTGAAAGATATGAAACGATCCCGTTTGGTTTGGTTTGCCCCTGCCTCTCCCCGCAGCATAGCGGATTATAAGCTCATGAAAAGCTGCCTTCTCTACTCTGTGGAACTCACCGAGACCAAGAATCTCAGAGTCACGGAGGGCTGGGACAGTTCTGAGAGCGACACCAGCCAGAGTTTGGAAAGGGTTTTTGGGGGGGATATAAAATCTGTTCCCGGCCTCACGCCATCGTAACCCCTGGGAGCTGAGTTGCAGGGGATCCCCGAACGGAAGGCTTCCGGACCTTGCACAGCAACAGCTGGTGCCAGGCACAAGCAGAGACAGGAGACCAGGCTGGATGCGGCTCAACCTTACGCCATGTGTCCAAACCCCTCTCGGAGGCAGCGGTGCCGCCGCCACCCCCCCACACGGCGGCCAGGCTCTGCAGCTCCAGCGCCATCTCCTTTATTACATGATTAACTCCAGATACAAATAAGAACCTAAAGCAGGTGGGGAGTCCGACCAGAGAGGGCAGCCGAGCGTGGCCCTCCCGCAGGCGCCCTGCAAGTCTCCCCCAACGGCAGGAGGGGGATCCATGCTCCACAACAGGAGCCGCCACAGCAACTGGTTCACAGTGATCCAAGTCTTCCGAGCTCCTCCGCTAGCTGGAGTTCTCCTGGTCCGCCTCAGGCAGCTCTGCGCAGGGGGGCCTGGGGACCTCGAGGGCCGGGGCTACGGCTTCCGGGCTCTTTGCAGCGTGTGGTTTGGTCAGGGCACCGTAGATGCCCAGGGCCTGGGGAGAGAGGAAGGAAGGGAGACCCAGAGGGTACGATGAACACAGCAATGCAGGGCTCCAGCACTGCAGGGTGCAGAGGAGAACCCTGCAGCCCAGCATCCCTGCTCCAAGGCCAGTGGCAGAACAGGGCTTTCTGGACAGCCGCCCCTGCTGGGAGTGCAAAGGCAGGGCAGCACGGGCATTGCAGGGCAGGCAGGCGAGAACGGCCTACCTCAAGGGTCACCGATAGCCCTGCTCACCCCACGGCTCACCGGGCTACTTCCCAGTGCTAGGAAAGGCTGCTCTGGGGGCCTGAGACGCTCCCTGTGCCAAGGGGACCTACCCTGGGATGGTCTCGGGTGAAGGTAGCTCCCACCCCAAGGGGGCAGCCTGGCCGAGGGCAGCTCAGACTTCCCGTTGCCCAGATCTCCAGACAAGGGGCTCCTGCCTGCTGTGCTTATGCGACAGAGCACAGGGCGAGGCAGCGTCTGGCCTGGGCAGCCTGGAGCAGGTGTTAAGTGTCCTACCTTTGCCCAGCCATGAGCTGCCTAGGCAGAGACCACTGCTCTGCCAGACCCCAGAGCTGCAGGACGCCGCCATGGCAGGTGCACTACCCAGGAGTCTCCAGGTCGGTGGCAATGAATTCACAAGGACAGAATCCCGCCCCTGCTCCCTGGCCCATCTCCCCCGCACCAGGCCAGCAGACTGCCAGGCAGTGCGGCTCCGTACAGACCTGTGTGACCATGCTGCTGATGTCCCCAGTGTTGGAGGGCAGCAGGACAGTGTTGGAGTCTTTGGCCAGCTTGGAGAAGGCACTCACGTACTGCTCCGCCACGGCCAGGGAGGCGGCTGCATTGCCATTCTGCAGAGAGAGGCAGGGTCACATGGTGCCCACAGCCCAACAGGAGCAGCTCCTGCCAGCCCAGATGCACTGGGCAGAGCCTGGGCCCCTGTACCCCACTGAGCAAGGGGAGCCTCTGTGGCCAGCTCCTAGGGGCAGGGACTGCTGGGGCTGAAAACGGGAAGTATCTGTAACTCCAGTGAGCCGTAAGCGACTCCCCCGGCCCTGCCGGAGCGCTCCCTCCCCCGCCCGGCTGGGCCAGCAGCAGTGCCAGGAGCTCGATCTCCAGTGCAGACTGGCAGGTGTCCACAGTACCTGGCGGGGGGGGCGCAAGAGGGGGATCTCTGGCGGGAGCGCGAGGGTCGTGGGAGGAGTGTCCTTGAAGGGCTGCAGAAAGCTGCTGGGGCCTCTGGGCACAGCTGCCAAGCCCTCTGGTGAGCCCTCTGGCTGGTCTCCCCCACAGGCCTCATGTCCCAGTCTCCCCACAGCCACTGACCTGGGAGTGTGACGGTGACGGCAGGGGCCCAGGGTGAGCTACGTAGCTCCCTCATGGACACCACAACCAGCCCAGGGCATGCTGGGAAACCTCCCCCCCCGGCAGCTGCTCTCCCAACGCCCAGTCTCCACACCACTGGCAGCAAGGGCCGGCCCCCGGACACCAGCAGAGCTTCGACCTCTCCCGCAACGGGCGCTCACCTTCTGCGTCAAAGCATCAGCCAGGAGCCGAATAGCTTCCGCCTTGGCCTTGGCCCGGGCCAGCAGGGCGCTGGCCTCCCCTGGGACGGGAAGGCAGGAGTTAGGGGAGGGAGTTGGGGAAGGTAGGCGGGTGAGCTCCTGCGGCACTACAGAGATCACTGCCCCTGGGAGGCGGCTGAGCCTGCTCTGTTCCAGAAGGGCTTTGTGCTTCGCCTCGAGCCTGGATGCTTCCCGCCAATGCCCTCACCCCTGGCTGGCCACACCAGCTCAGCCCACCCTGGCAGTCACCACTAGGTCTCCTGGCTGCCTGGACAGTTAAGCACCCCCAGCTGCTGCTTGGCGCAGAGGAGTAGCTCTCCAGGGTTGGCAGGAGGAAAGCCACCTGCTGTCACTCGCACGGTGAGTCTGATACTCCCAGGGTGTGGGTGTCCGCAGCAGGGAGAGCCCAGCACCCACCCCAGGGCCCCAGCGTTACCAGCAGCTTTGTTGATCTGTTCGGCCTTCTCGGCCTCGGAGGCCAGGATCTGGGCCTGCTTCCGCCCCTCTGCCACGTTGATGTCAGATTCCCTGGTCCCCTCAGACTCCAGCACAGTCGCCCGTTTCCGCCTCTCTGCTTCCACCTGGAACCAAAGCACCCGGGTGCACAGCCAGCCCAGACTCTGCCCTCCTCTAGGGACAACGGGAAGGCAAGAGCGGGGCCACCTGTCATCTCCTCCCAGCAGGGCCATGCTGCTACCAAGGGGCTCAGGAGTTCCTGCTGGGCACCAGGGGAGCCCCAGGAAGGGCTGTGCCTGCTCTGGGCTATGGAAGGCACTGCCCTTGCCATGGTGCTTCCTTCCATCAGCTCCACAAGACAGCATCAAATGCCCTGCTGCTCTTGGGGCCCCCGAGCCCTACGTGGCTTGCTCTGGGCTCAGCTGCTAAGCTCCCCTCTCACTCCCAGCCCCTAGGCCCACACCCCGGGAGCTGCAAACCAGGCACTCCTTGGCCCTCATGCTGCCGCCTCAGAGCCTAAGCATCATGGGGCTTTATAGCCAGGCACTGCCCTTTACCGGACGAGGGCGCTGGCAGGCCCCAAAGGCGGCAGCCACAGGAGCTCGGTGTGGCATAGCCCTTCTGTGAGCAGAGGGAAGCTGATCAGTCTCCCGAGCCCGAGCCCGACCCCAGCACCTCTCCCCTTCTCACCCACGAGCTCGGCTGAGAGCCTCGCACCAGATCCCTGGGGACGGGCTCTGCTCAGCCGACTGGCGAGTGGGGGGTGGGGTGCCTGCCCTCTGCCCATTGCAGGCACCAGCCGGTCCAGGCAGCTTTCTCAGCCTGTGCAACTAGCCCACCGGAACTGGGGTTGACACCAGAGCCCACCCAGCCCCACCTGCACACGGGGAGCACAAGGACCGGGCAGGCTCTGCTGTAGCCACTGACCTGCATCTGCATGGACTCCTTCACCCGGGGCGGCACGTGGATGTCCTTGATCTCATAGCGCAGGCAGCGGATGCCCCAGTAGTCAGAGGCCTGGTTGATGGCATCCACGATGCTGGCGTTGAGGGACTCTCGCTCCTGCAGAGGGTACAGGCACAGGAGCACCGTGAGAGGGGCCCCAGCACTGAACAAGGCCCTGCCCCTTCAGAGGGGAGGGGCCAGCTGCCAGAACTGGCCCCAAAAGCTACAGAGCAGAACCGACTGCCCCACCCGTATCGCCAGGGACTGCAGGCGCCCCAGGCCACAAGTGACCCCACAGCAGCAGCCAGACAAACCCAGAAGGGGCCACAAGGGATGTCGGCTGTGTGGCATGTCCCCAGCGCTGCCACCGACAGGCCAAGCCAGCTGGTCCTGGAGCAGAGCATTCATCGCCCCGGGTCAGCACCATGGAAGAGGGACACAGGCTGCCGACCTCCCCAGCACGACACTGGGGTAGGGATGGAGCCTGACCCCACGTCTGGCTCCAGTTACACAGGGCCAAGTGAGACTGGGACCCTTCCTGGGACGGGGTGACCGGCTGGGAAAGGCCCAGGAAGGGGCCACACAGTGGCTGTTTGGCTTTGGAACTGACAGGTCCCCACAGCCTGACACTTGCTCTTCAAATGGCCACTGGTGCCCAGAAGTGCTGCTGCCGCTACTCAGCTCCTCCTCCACTCCTCAGGCCTGGATTCTTTTCCCCTCCGCACGCCACAGGACTGGGGAAGTGCCTCACCCCTCGGGGGCAATCGCAGCAGTGCCCCAAAGACCCCAGCCAAGCACAGGGTGAGGCTCAGCAGCCCAGCCCCAGCCCAGAGCTAACCCGGAAGACTTTGTCCAGGGAGAGTTTGCCCAGCTCGGACCTCATGGTGGTCTGAGCCAACTGGGTCACTGCGTACTCAGGGTCTTCCACTCCGTAACTGGCCTGGACAGAAGAGAAAAGACTTTAGCACCCGAGCACGCGGCCAGCCCAGCAGCTACTCAGACTGCAGCCGGCCCCTACAGCACTGGCTAGCGGGGAGGTCCTCTCCTCAGGGGCAGGGCCATTCTGCTGGGCATGGAGCAACTGAGACTCTTGCCTCCAAGGCCTGACAGAGTCCAAGCCCATAGCCAGCCTCTGCACTGGGACCCTTCAGAGACAAGGCCCAAGCTGGACGAGCAGCATCCAGCCCCTACCAGCATCCTCAGTACAGCAAACCCAGGAGGGGCCCCAAGAAGGGCAAAGCTCCACGAAGCAAAGTCCAAAGCCCACCTCCTGACAGAGCCTTGGCAGCACTGCCGGAGCAGCCACATCTCACCGCAGCCTGGACGAGGCCTAGCTCTCGGGGCAGGGCCTTTGCGACCCTGGGCAACAAGAGCAGCTCGTGTTTCAGAGCACCCTCGGGGCAGGAAGCCTTCTCCAGGGCGCGGCTGGAGGCGAGGAATGGAACGAGGGGGTGACAAGGTGGGAGAAGAGCATACTCAGCTCCTCCCTGCCTCACCAAGGCAGCTGGGAGCTGCATGGCCAAGCTCCTCCCTGCTCAGCAGCTGAGGTACAGACGTCTGAAGAAGGCCGGGCAGGGATGAGGAAGGGTTGGTTACCTCTCCGCTCCTCCCACCAGGGCAGGGACCAGTCAGCCCCCACATCCCTCCCCTACTCCATGCATGGGTCCTCCCAGGGACAACAGATGCACATCCTCTTCCTGGTTTTCTGCACAAGCAGTGGTCAGTTGCAGAGAGCAGGGAACATGAGCAGATGCCTACAGAGTTGAGAGGAGGCTGCCAGGCACCTCCACGGTCACACCGAGTCCCGCTGGTACCTTATAGGGGTCCATGATCCGCAGATAGAGGACGCCATCAATCTGCAGGGTGACATTATCTGTGAGGGAAAAGGAGAATGTTCCTGTTACCAGGGGATCATCTCCCTGGATATCAAATGATCCTGCAGGGAGGACGTGGCATCTGTAGCCTGCGCCAAGAGACAGGAATGCACCAGGAAGAGACTCTCACAAATACGCTATTACAGGAATATCCCACCAAGGAGTCCCCAAGGCTCCCACCTCAAGCCATTGCCCTGCCTTCTGGGGTGCAAGCAGGGGACTGGGAAGGGGTAGGCAGGGCAGACAAGCTCCTCACCCAGCGTGACTGCTGACTGCTCTGGGACATTGATGACGATTTCCTTCAGGCTCTGCACATAGCGGATCCGATCCAGCACTGGGATGAGAAAATTCAAACCCTGGGAGGACAGCAGGGAAAGAAGCTAGTAAAGCCCAGTGTCCTGGCCACAGAGAAGAGGACCCTATGCTGGGAGCACAGCAAGATGCAGGGTCAGCTCCCACCAACCGGGCTGCAACACTGGAGACTGCTGCATGGGCAAACTGCCAGGCTACTGTAACAGCCCGAAAGGGTGGAAAGGGCTCAGCCCGTTCCGAAACTACTGTGGAAGATCGACCCGCCCGTTTGGTGTCTTTATTGGGTACACAATTTCTCCTAGTCCTCCTCCTCCACGCTGCTCATAATTGTACAGACCTCTCTCTCTCTCAAACCCTCCTCTAGTCTTCTCTTTTCTCAGCTGAAGAGGCCTAGTCTCTAATCTCGCTTCATATGGGACTGGTTTGAAACCCCAGTCGTTTTAGTTGTCCTCTTTTGAACGTTTTCTTATGCCAAAATATCTTTTTTGAGATGAGAACAGAATAAAAAGCCTTGTACATAGATGGAGCAAGACAGCTCATGGAGCTGGAAGGGACCTTGGGAGGTAACTGAATACACTCCCCTCCTCTCTTGGAAGGGCCAAGCACCAACTCTGACAGATTGTTTTGTTTTTAATCTACTTACCCCAGACCCCTAAATAGCCTCCTGAGGGATTGAACTCACAACCCTAGGTTTAGCAGGGCAATGTGCAAATCACTGAGCTATCCCTCTCCCCTATGAGCTTATGTTCACAGTACTCAGTTTCCCAGCTGTTTCCACCCACCACCTTAGACGCCTGCATTCCCAGTCCCATCAACAGCATCATTCCTTGCACCTGCAGTGGCACCAGGTGCTGATCAGTGAGATTACTGCAGACAGGGAGCATGTCACAGAATGGCACAGACTACAAATAGTCTAACATACTCTGTGAAGTCCATTCCCAGATGGAGGTCCCATACTTCCACTGTCCAGCTAGGGCAGGACCAGGAGACCCCAGAAGGGCAGGTGTACACAGTAAGGACAAGCAAATATATTCAATTTCCAGCGGCTTTCAGCACATGTCCCTAGCAGGAACAAGTGGGTGGGGGAGTTCAACTCTTTGTGCCTTTGAGGGAGCCCTTAGAATCTGTCTGCTCTAATCTTCCTCCCACCCCGTCTCACAGAGACCTATTTGCACTCCTCATCAGGATCCATCCGATCAGGTGGGTGGAGGAGCTGGGGGGAGCAAGAGCCGATTTTTCCCCGACAAATGGATTTGCTTCTTTTTGCGGTCACTGCTGAGAGAGGAAGCCAGGTAGTGAGCTCTGCCCAACCCTCATAGGCCAGCGAGAGGAGGACAGCATATGAATGATGCAAGGACATGGGAGCTGGCAGCATCATCTCTTTTGCTCTGTCTCTGCCTGGCAATGCCCCACAGAGCAGGTCTCTCACTGAGGCTTCAGGGGCCTGTTGGTATGCAGCAAAGAAGACCAGCAGCTCCTTACAGGCTCCAGGATGCGGTGAAATTTGCCCATTCGCTCCACCACCCAGGCTTCCTGCTGGGGCACAAAGAGCACCATGGTGTTCATGGGCAGGCTGGAGGAGCATCGCTGGGGGACAGGGGCCAGCCCTGGCCCTGGCCGCCGGGAGCTCTGGGAATAGAAGGACGAAGAGTGAGTCAGGCCATGACTGCACAGTAAGAACCCCCCTCCTTCCCCAGCCAGGCCGGTCCCATCTCTCTCCTGGCCCCCGCCCCCCCCGAGCCAGTCTTGTCCCATCTCCCTCCTGCCCCCACCACCCAGGCCGGTTCCATCTCTCTCCTGCCCCCGCCCGCTTCGCCAGGCCAGGCCCGTCCCATCTCTCTCCTGCCCCCCCAGCCACTCCCGTCCCATCTCTCTCCTGCCCCCCCAGCCACTCCCATCCCATCTCTCTCCCACTCGCCCTCAGCCACTCCCGTCCCATCACTCCTCCTCCAGCCCCAGTCCCAGCCACTCCCATCCCATCTCTCTCCCGCTCGCCCCCAGGCAGTCCTATCCCATCACTCCTCCTCCAGCCCCAGCCACTCCCGTCCCATCTCTCTCCCGCTCCCCCCCAGGCAGTCCTATCCCATCACTCCTCCCCCAGCCCCAGCCACTCCCGTCCCATCTCTCTCCCGCTCCCCCCCAGGCAGTCCTATCCCATCACTCCTCCCCCAGCCCCAGTCCCAGCCACTCCCGTCCCATCTCTCTCCCGCTCGCCCCCAGGCAGTCCTATCCCATCACTCCTCCTCCAGCCCCAGCCCCTCCCGTCCCATCTCTCTCCCGCTCGCCCCCAGGCAGTCCTATCCCATCACTCCTCCCCCAGCCCCAGCCCCAGCCACTCCCGTCCCATCTCTCTCCCACCCGCCCCCCACCCAGGCCAGTCCCGTCCCATCAGTGTCCCCCCAAACCCAGCCAGCCCCATCCCATCTTTCCCGCCCCCAGGCCGCTCCCGCCCCCTCTCTCCCCCGCCCCACTGGCTCCAGCGGGCGCTCAGCACAGCACAGCACAGCCCGGCTCCGGGGGGGGGGCGGGGTTGCCGCTGACAGCCCACGTGACTCTCCCAACATTCCCGCTGGGACCGTTCATTGGGGGGGGGGGGCGGCGCCTGGCACGTCCCGGGCAGCCGAGCCGGTCCGGTCCCGCCGCCGACCTCGCACCTGCAGCAGGAGCCGCCCAGCATCGCGCGCCGCCCGGCCCAGCATCGCGCCCAGCCGGAAGCGTGTGGCGGCCGGTCCACCTCCGCCGGGAACACTTCCGGCTCAGGTGACCTACTTCCGTTTCGGGGCAGCGCAGGCGCCGAAACACTCCGGCCGCCAGGGAGAAGCCGGGCCACAGCGTCCGCCAGGAGCCTGGCGCCGCGACCAACGAGTCGACGGGGCAGAGCGTCCCTCCGGCCGCCGGCGACATCCTCCGTCTTCCGCTTCCGGCCAGCCCGGAAGTGCTGGGTGCGGGGCCCGGCCGGCCCGTAGCCGAGCAGCCGCTGCGCCGAGACCCGCAAGGCGCCGCCGGGTCGAGCAGCTGCAGCCCGGCCTTGGCCGCCCGGCGCCGCGGGGCAGCGCTGTGGCCCGCCCGAGCAGCCTTGACGTCCCCCTCCCTGGGCGCAGGGCAGGCTCGGTCCGCGCCCCCCCGGGCGGCAGAAGGGCCGGGCGGAGCCGCGTCCCGGCTCGGGGCTGGTGCTCCGCTGACCCTCCGGGGAGGCGGCAGCGGCTCAGATCAGACCGTGGGCACCTCAGCGCCCCGCGCCAGGGGCTTCGGCTCCCTGCCGGGACCGAGCGGGCGAGCGAGCGGCGCGGCTGGTGACCCAGCTGCAGGGGTCTGCTCGAGGCGGCCGCCCCCCCGCCCCCGGAAGCGCTCGCAGCCGAGACGCGCTGCCAGGAGCAAGAGACCCGTCAGGGCTGTTAATGGAGGCTCCTGCAGGAGGCCTCGGCCCTGGCTGCACCTGCCAGAGCAGCTACCTTGAGGCCAGCCCAGGAGCACGTCATGGATGCGATCGAACAGCCCATGCTGTGTTCCCAGCCAGGGCAGCCCCTCTGCTCACCCCCTTCTCAGGCACAGCCTGGTCTGCCGTAGGCCTGTGCAAGGCAGGAAGTGCTGTTAGGCAAATGGACCAAGGGACTTTGCCAAGGTCACACAGGGCACCTCTCTCCAAACAGGGACCGGACTCCAGGTCTCCTGCCTCCCCAGTTAGTGACCAGGGCATGGCCACCCACAGGGCAATGAGGCTAACCACACGTGGTCCATTTTCAAACATTTATTACCTTACAAATGAGACGTACCAGATACAGGTTTTCTTTTTTGATTTTCAAGTTTTTGTAAGTGTTCCCCAACTTGTTTCTGGAGCCAGGTGAGAGACCGCACGAACACACATGCTGAAGGGACAGTGCCAGCCACAACCAGGCCCCCGATGGAGACCACAGAACCTCCCCTGAAATGTACACAAGAGCCACTCTAACTGGCAGTAGTTGGGCTGGAGTCGCTTGCTCCCTCAGGGAAATGGAGAGGCTCCTCCAGCAGTGACCCAGCCTCTGCCCAAAAGCCTGCTGCTAAAAGTTAGATCTCAACCCAAGTCCCTTCCCCCAGCTGTGGGAAGAGTGAGCAAGACAGAGTGCACAGCCTGCTGAGAACTGCAGTCCTCACGGCTGCCACCCCAGGATGCAATAGGAGAGGAGCTGTGTTCTGCAGGATTTTCCTCTCAGCCAGTCCAGGGTGCTGGGATTTTCCCATGCCATTCTTGGAGATCCTGGTTTAACTCCCCACCACCTGGGGCTCAGGCAGGGCTGCCTTTTCACCCCATGGATCCCTGTAGACCTGGGACAGTGAAATGCAGTCTGGGAGGAACAGCTCTTCGGCAGCCCAGGCAAGAGTTTTCCAAACAACTCCTGTGCTAGAGATTGCCAGCGGCTCCCCATTTCTCTGGCCATCCTGCTCTCCTGCCTCCCTCACATCTGGGGTCAGGACAGGGCTTGTTCATATTCCCTGCAAGATTCCGGCTGGGGAGATACTGCTCCAAATGATCTTAAATCCCCTTCCTGTGACTGCTCCAAACCAAGACCACAGCCCTGTGCTCAGCCCCCCATTTGCATTCATTTCTCTCCAAGTCTGCTAGGTCACAGACCGTCCCCTCTGGCCATCCTGTCTCAAGTGCAGGGAGAATGCTGAGCAGACACTTCCAGCTCACTGCCCTGAGCCCCCAGCAAGGCCCAATAGCAGGCTGCAGCTCAGGTGAGACATGCTAGAACTCCACCAAAGGCCTCAGCCCCTAGGTCTGGAAGGTCAGTAGATGGCAGGCTGGGGTGACTCAGGCAGAGTCATTCAACCCTGCACAGGCAGAAGAGAGTAATGCGGGATGAGCCAAGGCAGGGACAGACAGAAGGGAACATCTCCCCAGCAGAAGGTGGGGTTACAGTTGTCTGCTTTTAGAGAGCTACGAGGTCATCTCTGCCCCAGATCTCCCTCCTGTAACCCAGCAGGCTAGAGGTACCACCAGTCAGTGACCACACACACCCTTGGGCTTCCTCTTGTCACTTGCATGGCCCCTTCTGGCCTCCATCAGCCCATGCTCAGCACCTGGGGGCCAGGCTGAGCACAGGAGCTGCCTGTCCCAGTTGGAGGGTTTGACTTGCTCACATCCCCAGCTCCAGATGTATTACCCCAGAACCCTGCACCTCCCCCAATGGAGCCCAATTAGCAAGGCCCCCCACAGCAGAGCCCCTGCTCCAGGGGTCCCTGGGCTGTGGACAGCCACCACTCCAATCTGCAGCAGAGACATGAGCCCTGGGTACCCCAAGGGCCCTGCCCTAGACTACAGGGAGAAGTGAGCCTTCTCCCTGCTTCCACCCTCTCCCCCTTCTCCCATGGGCTTGAGCTTCCTCAGACAAGTCTGACGACAGACTGCTCAGCCCAGGGCCTGCAGCCGGCACCTACTTCCCTGCTGTCCTGGGGCATCCCAGGGTGTGGCTTCCCCAGGGGAACAGGGGCTCCCCCAACTGCCCAACCAATGGCCTAATCCCATGCAAGAGGCCTTTCCTCAGGGTTGTGTGGGGGGATGGCTGCTGACCCCAGTTCCCTCAGACTTACCTGGGGGTACTGTAGAGAGCACTGGAGCTAAGGAGGGCAAGACAACAGCCCACTCCCTTCTACAGCCCTGCCAGTGCCCCTCAGCCTTGGGCTCTGCTGCGGCCCTGTCTGCCCCTTACTCCCAACTCACAGCCCAGCCAGTGTCCCTCATTCCTGACCTGCGCTCCTCAGCTCCCCTGTAGCCCGCCAGTGCCCCTCAGTGTTAACTTCCTGGGCCCCTCAATGTCCCCCACCCCGAGTCCTGTTGATACCCCTCAGTCCTGACAATATCTCCTGCTACTCCACTCCCTGGACGCCTCCTGCACAGCACCTGCCCTCACGTCGTACTGCGCAGCTCAGCCTGTGGTGTGCACAGTGCGTCAGCAGCAGAGCCTGCCAGGCTCCCCTCCAACAATAAATACTAATAAATACAGACCCTCCCGCTCTGAGAGCTGCCATCGGCTCTGCCCCACCCCACAGCCTGAGAGCCAGCACAGCTCAGCCTGGCTGGAGCCCTCCGGCCGGCCAGCCTCCCCCCCGGAAGGGCACTGCTTGGAGCTGTGGCAGCCAGAGGCCAGGGAGTTTCTCTGAGCTGCCGGGGGTGCAGGAACTAGTGCCGCAGCCCCCATCACCCCAGCTCCATGCCCGTTCTTTGGCAGAGGGGCGAAGCTGCGGCGAAGGGAGGAGCGTGTCTGGCTCTCCCCCCACCTGGGCAGGGGGGATACCTCACGGAGGAGAAGACAGCTCCACTCTCTGGCCCTTTACTTCTCTACCAAGTGCTGGGGGGTAGCAGCTCCGTGTGCTCAGGCCCGGGGTGAGTAGCAGGGGTTCCGTGGCATCTCTGTGAAGGATTTCAGTTCGTAGGGGATCCCCGAGTCAACCTCGATGGACTTGCGGGAGAAGAGCAGCCGGATGTCGTCGTGAAGGTAGATCTTCCCCGACTTGGAGCTGTGGAACCTGAGGGCAAAGGAGACCCCTGGGGCAGAGGTGGCAGCAGGGCACAGGGCGAGGCAGTGCAGCGGGGTGCTCAGCACTGCAGCCCGTGCGCTTCTTCCCCACACTTCATGGCTGGCAGCTGCCCCCGTGAGCTTTCGTCCTCCTTCAGCGCAGCCGCCACTTGCCGCTGCCCCGAAGGTGCGAGAACTGGGAGCCACCCGGGCGACAGACACCGACTTCTCATTTTGCCAGAGGGTGGTCAACCCCCCACTCCTGCTCCAGGCCCTGTCCCCATTCCCCTCCTGCCTGTGCCTCCTGGAGCTCGAACACTGCCAGACATGGGTTGTGCAGCATGACGCAAGCACTGGCGGGGGGAAGAGGGAAAGCACAGGATGTGGGAGGGGGTGGGAGAAACCTGCCACCCACGGCTGCTCACACGCACTACATTTTCCCCATGGGTGCTCCAGCCCTGGAGCTCCCAGAGCCAGAGCCAGGAGAGCTCACTGCCATGGCCTGGCAGCCTTTGCAGGCAGAGCTCTAGAGTAGCCAGCCACCATCTCCCGTTGTTCCCTGCAGGAATGAACTCAGGCTGCCCTCAGGGGACCTACGGCCTGGGCTCAGACACCTGGCATGGGGAAACAGGAAGCTGCAGGGGAAAGGGACGCGGGGTGGGGCAGCAGAGCAGGTGGCCCCAGGAGGAGACGAGGCTGGCACCAGCTCCAGGTGGCATAACCCACAGCCGCCCTCCCCCTTGCCACCTCAGCCCTACCTCAGGTGCATCAGGTAGCAGAGAACCCTCCTGGGCAGGCTGGGGCAGGCCGAGTTGCTGGGCGCCTCGCTGGGCCCCTCCTCCCCCACGGGCACCAGGAAGATGCGGTGGCGCAGAAAGGTCATGTGGTTGGCCGGCATATCCTGGAAGTCGTACGTCACCAGGAACATCTTCACCACAGTTTTGTTAGGGTTAAATAAGGTCTGGACCGGGGGAGAGAGCAGGTGAGCTGGGGGAGGCAAGCCAGGCCGAAGGGGCAGGGACTGGGGTGCAAGGCTGGGTGCCGAGGGGCTGCCGGGAGGTAGCCAAGCCCTGCACAGAGCCGGAGGCCCAGGGCCAGGGGCAAGCACCAGGTGTGAGGAAGTGCGCCTCAGTTTCCGGGTGGGAGGGTAAGGTCTTTACTCTAGGTGGGGATCCAGGAGTGACTGACACCCGGCTGTCTGCTGCCTGCGCCCCAGGCCCGTGCAGAGTCCCACTAGAGGACAGCCACTCCAAGTACCTGGATGTTGGGCTCTGCAGCTAACAACCCCAAGCAAGTGACCCTCTGCAGGAAGCCAGCCAGGTGCCAGCAGCTGGAGAACAAAGGACTGGGGTGGGGCCAGGCAGGCAGCTGGAGGCTGGAGAGAAGCTCTGGATTGGGACTGACAAGGTATCAAAGGGCTCTGGGCCCCACCCAGCTAGACATTGCTGTAACTTTCTGTTCTCTATGTTACCTAAGGACTTTCTAGGCTGTCCCCCCAGATGAGCAGTGACCCTGCTGCTGCTGCTGCTGCTGCTGCCGCCACCCTGCTGGCTGGGGTCACGGCAGAGCCAGGTCACTGCAGAATCACTGCACTGCCCTCTTTGGGTGTGCACGGCCCCCAGGGGGACTCGCCACAGGGAGCTCCTGGCATAAAGCCAGGGGGCTGGCAGCTGTGAGCCTTGGTCCCAGGAGGCTCTGAGGCCAGAGAATAGCCCCACTGAAGGCATTCTCCCTGGGCGCATCCCAGAGCCGTGCAACAGCCCCAGGCCTGGGGGCCTGTGACTCCGGCGATGGGGAGGGACCTGGCCACAGAGGAGTTGCCAGAGGAGCTCTTGCAGCACCCATCCAGCCTGGGGCGGACATGGGTGTACCAAGGACGCCTGCGGAGAGGTTCAGTGCTGGAAGGTCCCAACCTGCAAAATCCTCAGTGCAGACACTGTGGTCCTCCCTGGCAACAACTTGCTCCCTCCCTGGCCTCCAGCCCCAGCTCTCCTGCCAACCCCTGATGGGCAGGGGAGAAAATAAAACTCCTTACAGCTACTGGCCTGGCACACACACACCTGCTGGGGGGGGCGAGGGCAAGCTGGGGGGGGCAGCAGGCAAGTCAGGGCTGGGGGGTACCAGGTTACCTGCAGCTGCCGAAGGCCTGTGTCCTCAGCAGAGTTACTGAGCATGCTCAGTTGATCTGAGCCTGTTCAGTGCCCCCTCTGTAGTGTGCTGGGCAGGTGTGCACCAGGGTACAGCCCCTAACTTTCGTCTCCGGCAATGGGCCTTTGCCCTCATGACCCCCTCAGGCCTCTAGCAACACCCCCTCCCCGCCAGCTCTGCGTGGGCTTCTCCTTAGCAGCAGCGTCCTCCAGCCAGCTGTTATGGGGGCGGGGGTGTCTGTGTCTCCCAGGGCTCTGAGCTCCTAGGTCCCACTCCTGCTCCTCACCCCAACCCCTGCAGCACGAGCACAGCCTGCCCCACACCGAGTGCAGCTCCCTGCTCTCCTCGCCACCAGGGCACCTGCCAACCACCCTCCCTGCCTCTGCTCCCACCTCCTCCCCAGGCACTGCATGGCCCCACGTGCCTGGAACGTGCCCAAGGGAACTCCAGCTCCCAGAGGCTGTTCCAGGCCCAGCTCATTCTGGGCAGCCAGGCGCCACCAAGCCCCAAGGTAACCCAGTCCTTCCCACCCCTGGTTTCCTGTTGTGCCGCAGAACCCTGGAGCCGACTCACCACTTGGATGGTCCCAGCTTTGGGGACGCTGTATCCCTTCTTTCCCAAGGCTTCCAAGTCGATCACTCCCTAGGACGAGGCCAAGAGAGCGCACGTGGGACTGGGACAAGGCTGCCAGAAAGGACTTGGACAAGACCCTGCCTGCAGCTGCCCCTGCAAGAGACCCTCTCCCCAGCACGCCAAGGTGCAGGGACGCAGCCACACCCAGCACCTCCAGCTGAGAGGCGAAGGCAAGGAGGATCCGTGAGGTCCCCCTGTCTGATTGGCTGCACGTCACAGGGCACCATTGCTCACAAAACTCGACCGCCGAACCCGAGTGGCGCGTCCCGGCCCACAGCAGACAGGACGCATGCGCCACAGGCAGATAACAGGAGGCCGGAGGCCCCACAATGGAGACAACTGGCAGTTTAACGAGAGAATCCCAGCACAAGCCCCTGTCACACCCTGCAGAGGAAGGTGAAAATCCGCAGGCTGTCTCAGCCCGCCCCAAAGAGCCTCCTGCCCCACACGGCTGTGGTTCACCTGCCCCTCTTGGGGAAGCCCAGCACCTCCCCAGTGGGACTGTGGATGTAGGCTGGGGAAGAGCAGGCAGAGGGCCCTGTAATGTGGGGTGCTTCCCCCAACTCCCCAACTGGCTCAGTGCTCTGCATCAAGCCAAGTGCCTTTACTGCCAGCACCTGCTGGGGAAACGCAACTTCCCTCACGCTACCCCCAGCTAACGTCAGTTCCAGCTCCCAGCATGTCTGATCAGCCAGTCCCCCTCCATCTGCAGGACTGCAATCACAGCCCAAGCAGCCCCTCCAGCGTGCCATCTCCCTCCCCCGAGCAGCAACGAGGCCAGGCTGCAGAGGGAATCCCAACGCCACAGGCTCGCCTGCCCGCTGGCAGTCCTTGGCACGCCGACACAGGCAGCGTCGCTGAGGAGCGCACCCTCAGCAGGGCAGATCCTGGGCGCCGCCTGCACCGCCCCGGGCCCCGGGCCCCGGCCCCACCCAGCAGCGTACCAGGAAAGGCGAGGGCGCACGGTGTTCCGAGACGTCGAAGTAGGTGACAGCGACGGGCAAGGTGGCGTGTTGGGGGCAGTAGGAGCCGCTGGCCCCGATCTCTGCAGTGAACCCTTCAATCCTGCCCGAGGGAGCAAAGCGCCCCTTCAGGATGGACTCCTGGGGAGAAGGGACAAGGGAAGCATGCAGCCCTCAAATGCCAGTTCTGCAGCCAGCCCACTGCCTGGCCTCTCCGCGTTCCAGTCCCACGCCAGCGGGGCCCTGCCAGGACTGCGCACTGCACCCGGAAGGCAGCCCTACGGCCCAGCAACCTGAGCATTCCCAGCTGCGGTCTTCCTGTAGTGCCCGTCCCCAGGCACTAAAAATCCCGGGCACGTACCACGTATCAGGTGGTAACAGCAAGTGTACACAACTCCTAGGTTCTCCCGTCACCCGGATGCTTTCGTGTGCCGGCTCAGAGGGCGGTACCGTTGCTGTGTGATGTTAGAGCTGCTGCTCTTCACCCCAGAGGGGGTGGCACACAGCACTCCAGGAGGTGTGATCGTGGAGTCCCCAGTGCCCCAGACCCCGCTGGGGGCAGTAAGCCTGGCAGGCTGCCTGGGACAGAGCTCAGTGGGAAACGGGACCTAGGCCCTTCCCCGTCGCTGGGGCTGCTGGAGCCTGGAGGCCTCTTTAGCCACCCCCGGGAAAGCCCAGCCGTGTGTCCCAGTCCTGTCGTGTGAGCTCTCGGCTGGCTCTCTGCTGAGGCTGCCAGCGAGGGAGCCAGGTAGCATCCATGCGGCTGCTGTTTATGACAAGGGCAGCTGCTCACTGTGGGGCTGGGCTAAGGCCAGCCCATGGATGCGCCAGGCCCAGCGTCAGGAGTGCAGGAGGGGAGGGCAAGTGGCAGGCCAGGAGAAGTGGGGCAGCTCAAAGGTCTGCTCTGCAGCAGCCTCTCCCCTCATCCCACCTGGGAAGGGCAGCCCAGCCTGGGATCCCAGGGGGCCTGATGGGTCCAGCTGGCCCTCGGGGGGATGCACTGACAGGCCACGCACACCGGACCACGACAGCGCCATGGGGAGAGACACACACACGATGCCCAAGGCAGCCAGCACCAGCACAGGCCCCGGGGGTCTCGACCCCACCCAGGCAGTGGTTACCTCAAAGTTCCCCAGCAGAGCATGGCTGATGGAGGTGGTGGGCCAGGCAGCTGCAGAGGGCCGGGTGCCCACAGGCCCCTTCCGGAGGCTACTGCGGAGATGTCTCCTTCAAAGAGAAGGCAGCCTCAGCCTGGTCCCAGGCAGCCACAGGCTCCCCCTCCCTTGCTCCCCAGAGGGCCACCTGCCGGCCACTAGCCCTCCAGAGCACACAGCTCCCCGCAAGAGGCTGGCAGAGCCACTGCTCGGCTACCTGAGGGACTCCAGGTGGGAAGGGGGCTGGGGAGGGCGTGTGCAGATGTGCCCTGTCCCAAAGAGAGGGGTCTGTGCAAGGGAGGCCTGTCCCAGGACCCTGCCCTGCCCGGGAAGGAGGCGGCATCACGGCCTGTCTGCCCTGCCCACGGTGCCCATGTGGCTCTGCCCGGACCCAGCGGGGGACGGAGGCAGCTTGGGACACTCACGATTTCAGGCGCAGCCCACTCTTCAACCGTCGCCCCGCTGCAGGGCACTCTGCCGAGCTCTGGGGAGACACGAGGCCAAAGAGCTGCATTAGGGGCGCGAACGGCCCGACCCAGCCCTCCCCATCGCACGCGGCAGCCCCTCAACCCCGTCACAGCTGGCCCAGGAGGCACCCACGCCCTCTGCTCCCTCAGGCAGCTCCACCCCGGACACGGCCCTGCCATTCGTTTCCAGCGCACCACGTTCCACTCCGAGCAGGCTGCTGGGCCCCCTCCCCGCCCCCGCCCTAGAAGAGAGGGAGGGCGGAGAGCAAGCAGGGCTGAGGCTGGGGTTGCCTTGGCCCACAGTGAGTAACCCTGACTGCCCACTGCAGCTACGAGCTCCCCACCCCCGCCAAGTCCCCCCATCAAACCCATCTCCCAGCCCTCCCCCAGGCACACAACCAGGTCACTGCCACAGGGCTCCATGAGCAGCCAGAGAAAGCCCCATTAGAGGCCCCCCACCCCACCTCCCAGCCCTGCAGTCTGTTCTCCAGGCCTGGTTCTCCCACCCCTTTGTGGGGCCATCCCCCAGCCGGCTCCGTCCCAGAGGCAGGGACGCAGGGGTGAGGGGCGCTCAGTCCCTGTCTCTGCTTCACCCAGTTTCTCCAGCGATCCATCTGGGGCGATAGGCAGCCATAGGTCAGCCACCAGCAGCTGCCACGGCTCCTGCCAGCCAGACCATGGAGCCACTGGGAAAGCCCAACCGGTGAATGCACAGCCAAGGCCAGAGGGAGCGATTTAACCCACACCTGCCTCTGGGTGGAAGCAGGGCTTGGCCTATGGGCCCCCTGCTCCCCTATGGTGCTCTCCAGGAGCCCGTCAGGCACTATCAGAGTCCCACGTCCCTGTCCATGTCCCAGCCCACAGGCATCCTAGCACTGCCTCTGCAAGTACCAACAGGCCCTGTGCCCCACAGCTCTGAGGCGCTTCCTCCAAGCCAGCCAGGCAGAGCCCTGGACCACACCTTTGCAGGCCTCCTCTGCCCCTGCCCAGACACACCCCATGCCTACACACACACATCCCCGGGCAGACCTTGCTGGGGGGTGGGAGGCAGCTTTGTAATGACACTTACTAGGAGATGCCCTGACATCTCTGGGTCCTTAAGCAGTCCCAGGGGAGTCAGGCCAAGTCCCCAGTAATGCCCAGCACACACAGCTGCATGGCTCATACTGCCCCCACCTTCCCCACAGGCCCAGCCCTGAGAGGTCACAGGCAGCCAGACCAGCTGTTTGCTCAGCCCTGGGCGTGGCTGACCCTTTTATAAAGGGCACGCCCCTTGCCCGGCATTTTACCTTCTGGAAGAGACACAAAAGGGCAGCACAAAACAGGCATGAGCTGGCCAGCCCCAGCCACTCTGAAAGGGGGTGAAGGTTCCAGGGTGCTGCACAATAAGGGGCTGCCTGGGGTGTGGCGGGACGGGGAGCAGGGCTCTCTGTACCAGCCCCATTGCTGTGGGCAGGGCTGCCCCTGGCTGCTCCTCCCGTGACTTTTGGGCAATATCGTGCCCTCGAGGGGAGCAGGCAAACCTCTCCAGGAAGGAAGAGCCAGGGAGCGGGACAGGTCCCCAGGATGGAGGCGTGAGCGTCGTGTGCCAGCATGGAATGGCAGCAGCCGGGTGGCACCGAGGGAGGACATGGTTAGGTGACCTCCTGCCACCCAACAAGCACCAGGGAGCCAGGGTCCAGCAGACATGTTTGCAAGTATGTGCCTTGGGACGGAGCATCATATCAGCCCTGGCCCACCGCCCGCTCAGCCAGACCTTGCTGGGACCCTGCAGCACAGGAAGTGGCATGGCAGGGAGCTGGCAGCGCCTGAGACGTACTGTGCACAGGAGCTGGAGGGAGCGAACCCAGACAGGAACACGGAGAGAGAAGCCCGGCCAAGGACTCAGGCCAAACCCTGGCCCAGGGTCCCTGGGCTCCCCTCCCACACCCCATGGCCAGACATCCCAGCAGGGCCCCCCCAAGGCCCTCAAGCCTCTGCCTGACGGAGTGAGCCTCACGCCGGGCACCACAGACATGGGTAGTCCCAGCCCAGGCAAGGGGCCTCTCTCTGTGCTCCTCTCCCATGGGCAGCCAACCTGCCCAACGGGCACCTCCGGGGACTCCCCTGGGAGCCTGTAGGTGGGAGCCGCTGTTACCCCTGGTGTGCGGCCGCACGCTGCGGCAATGCCTTACGGGCACAGGGCGCTGGGCCAGCTCCTGTATCACACTAGGGTGCCAGGACGGCCAAGCTGGGCACAGAACGTGGCTGACGCACAGCGCCAAGGAGCGGCTGTAAACCCCTCTGGTTATCGGGGCACACCCAGGCCTGGGGCAACCAGCAGCCAAAACGGACGGTGCCTGACTCAAGGCAGAAAGCTTCAGTGGCAGAGCTCTGCCCTGTAACGGCTGGCCAGGAAGGGAGCCCTGCCTACCCTGGGAGCCAGAGGAGGCTCCCAGGCTCTAGGAAACCCCTGCTGCTGCATGCGTGACCCAGCCTGCCGCCCCGCTGCCCCGACAGGCCCTGGCACCCACCACAGGCAGCGTCTCAGCGTGGGGCCTGCTGCTCTCAAGGATGCACAGAGCTCTCCTGCCTTCCTCCACCCTTCCCCACTCCAGCTGTTGCGTGCCCGGCTCCACCCACACTGCACATCCCCTCATGCGCCCCAGGGCCTGGAGGCAGTCAGTGGCCACATGGTGCATGGCCACGCAGCTCTCACTGCAGCCAGCCCTCCGCCAGGAGTCATGGACCAGCACGCCAGGCTCCAAGATCCCTGCACCCGACTCCCCCCGCCCAGGAACCACCCGATCAGCCCCTTTGCCAGCTCCCTAGTGCCCCCCAACATGGCCCTGCCAGGGCATCCTACCCACGGCCCCACACGCCTGCCAGCCCCTCCCTGGCTTCCCATTTGCTCCTCTAGGCCAGCCCTTCCCACCCCAGCCCGGAAGCCGGCAGGGGCTCACCTTGGCTCCCGGAAGCAGGTGGTTCCAGAAGGGGGCACCCTTGGCATCAGTGCTGCGGCAGGCGCTCAGTATGGGGTGGCACAGCGGGGCCCTCTTCTTCCTCACCGGCATGGCACTCTCGTCTTCCGAACCCGGGTCCGTCCCACCTTCGCCCGAGGGCAGCAGCTTCCTCTTGGCCGGACAGCTGCCCCCACAGAGCCGGGCCCCCGTCCAGGGCGTTTTCTCAGAAGAGCTCAGGCCGTTGCTCTCGAGCTCTGGAGCCCCCCGTGGGGTGCTGGCCTCCTTGTGTCCGTTGGCCTCGGCCCGCGGCTCCCACTCTGCGCCAGCCCCATTGCTATGGGCAGGGCTGCCCCCTGGCTGCTCCTCCCGGGAGTTTTGTGCAATATTGTGCAAATCAAGGTCAAGTAGATTTTGGCTGCTAGCCCTTTCCTGCCCCTGGGCCCCGCCCCCCTCCGCAGGCTGCTCCCTGGTTCCAGCCAAACAGGGGCGCTCCCTGCTCCCCGCTGAGCCGCATGCTCTGGGGCTCCCCACAGGGCCATCCCCCAGTGGGGCAGGGCAACCGTCTCTCGTGTGCAAAGTGCTGCATGCTGCGCTCCGTGGCCAGGCGACAGCCTCCTGCGATCTGTCCTCGCCGCAGGCCCTGGGGCTGCCCTCCCGCCCCCCTGCCCGGCTGGGGCTGCCTTCGCAGCGGTGCTCCACCACCCGCAGGCCGCTGTGGGAAAAGTGCTGGGCAGAGCCACCAAGGGACAGCTCCTCCACCAGCAGCCCATCCTCCAAGGTGTCGTCGTCTGGGGAGTCCTGGCCAGGGTGCTGCTCCCCGGGGACCCCATCCTGCCTGGCTTCAGCCCCAGGGCTCCCCCAGTGAGCTCGCTTGGGGTCCTGACCAGCCCCCAGAGTACACTGCTCCGGGTAACCTCTCTTGAGGGCCTGCCGCCCCCCACCGGCTCTCTGCTCTGCCGGCTCGGAGCAGCTGGACAGGTGGGAGAAGATGGAGACCTGGTAAACCTTCTGGCGCTTGATCTCAGTCTTGTTGTAGCCCATCACGATGCTGCGGCGGGGGCAGTGCTCTGGGGCAGGCTCCAAAGCTGCCTGGCCGCCTGGCCGGGCCAAGCCTGAGTCCGGGCCATGCTCCTGGGGGAGGGGCGCCTCGCCATGGATGTGCCGCATGGAGCCTTAGCAGGCTGGCCCCCAAGCAGAGCCAGAGACGAGACAGCCCATACAGCAGCAGGCAAGGGGGTAAAGTGCCACAAGGTCCCGGAGCTGAGCAAAGGGGGCGTGTGTCAGAGCCCGTCCCTCCAGCCGAGCCCTCCGCTACGAAGCGCACCGCAGCGCCGCATCTGTGGGGAGAGAGGAGAGGGGCTCACGCTTGGGGCTCCGGCCCAGCCTCCCCCGACACTCCACCCTCTTCTCAGGGGCCTGGCTGCTGCCCGGGGGGCCTGCAGGTGGGTGCGAAGCCCGGCACACTGCCTTGCCCGGGCCCCCTCCCAGCGCCAGGCCAGCTCTCCAGAAGCCCTGCAGCTTGGCAGGAACGGGGCTTCCCCAAGTCCCAGCGCAGGGGAAGCCGCTGAGGCCCACGGGAGTCTGTGCCACCCTGCAGGGGCCACAGTGGATCCTCAGGCTCTGCACCCAGAGGGCCAGGAGCTGTCCCTGGCTGAGCGGCCTGCACTGTAACGGGGGGCCTCGGTGACACAGCCAAACGCACAGGAGACGGGACCGGATGGCCCAGGTTGTGCCTCGGCTAATCCTCTGGTCGCCGGCGCCAGGGGCTGCCTGACCCCTTTGCTTTAGAAGCCAGCGCTGGCTGCCACTCCCCAGGCCCAGCCACGCACTCACCACTCTGCAGCTGAACCCCAGCCCTGGCCAAGCAGAGCGCCTGCCCCAGCAGTACTCGGTCGTTGGCACAGCTAGCTGGAGACACCTGCCATCCGGGCACCCCCCAGAAGCGGCGTGGCTGCCGGGGAATGGCTCCCACCATCACGGGCGTTGTGGTCTTTCTCCAGTCACTGGGCCTGTTCAGCAGCACTGCTAAGGGAAGCAGAGGGAGAGATAGCGCGACTCAGGGACTTGTGCGCACGGGCAGAGGGAGCAGGAGGTGGAGCGCGTGGCTAAGTGGGCACCTCGAGGGGTCGCAGAGCAGGCGAGACAGGACCTGCGGCCAGAGGCCTGTCACAGAGACAAGGGCCTCGCAGACCAGCGCTGCCCGTCACTTGCACTGGGACACAAGCCCAGCTGTGCACCCACAGAGCACCCTGCTGCCTAGACCCCCAGCACCTGGCACTCAGGGCGGGAGGGCAGGAGAGGCTGCAGGGAAAGGGGGAGGCAGCAACACAGGGGCCATTCGGAGATTCCCCAATAGGACCCAGGCTGTGTGGGACAGGCTCACGGTGCTGGCCCTGTAATTAGGGACACCAGCAGCAGGTGCAAAGCTAAAAGCCTCTGGGGGCTGGGGTGAGTCACGGAGGACCCTTACCAGCGGCAGCTGGCACACAGATCAGAGGCCTTGCATGCACCCAGCACTCACCTGCTCCAAGGCACCCTCCATGTGCCAGGCAGGACTGCAGGGCAGCAGCAGACCGACGCCACACAGTGTCACTCCAGCCGCTGCAGCAACGGCTGCACACTCGCTATCCCACCAGCAAGCCAGACGCGGCCCCTGGTGGTGAGACAGAGACTCAAGCCAGGCTCCGGCTGAGGGGATGGGGACCTGGCTCCCTCGGGTGAGAGCGGGGTGCTGATCCTGCTCACACACCCCTTCCTGCACATCTCCCACCCTCCCTCGGGAAGGCAGCTCATCCAACACAGCAAGGCCAAGGAAGTCCTGTCCTAGCCCACTGGGCAGATACAGATCACTTCCCCTGCAAGTCTGACTCCATGGGGGGCCACTGACAGCCCCCAGTACAGAAGAGGGGGCAAACCACAGGACCACACACTGCAGCCGCCCAGCAGGACTGGAAGAAACGACCCTCTAGACAAGAAGCAAGTACCAGCTCCAGCCCGGCCAGTCACTGGCCTCTCCTGTGGAGGCTCCCAGCAAGGGGCCGCTGGAGGCAACTGTCTGGCGGCTATGGAGATGGGTTACACCAGAGCGCTGGGGTGGCTGGGCCCCCCAAAGGCAGGGACCAACCAGGTTCATACCCAGAGGAGATGTGAAATGCAAGCCAGCCCCTGCTGCCTGAACCTGGAGCAGAGCTGGTGGCCCTGAGAAGGGAACGCCCCTTGTTCCATGCCCCATCCTGGAGCCAGCCAAGACCCTAGAGACCAAGTCCACAGCCCTGCCCCACAGGATCAGACTGGAAACAAGGCAGCCAAGTGCCCTGCGAGCACTGCCCACAAGAACAGCTCATAGAAAGGCTCTTGCGGCCTCTGCCACCTTCCCTTCCTCTGGCTTCCAGCTCCTTGGCTCCATCACAGACTGGGAGCTCTCCAGAGCAGGGCCCGGCTTTACTCTGGCACATCAGGCCCCCAGCACGCCACAGATGAACCCGCACATAAGCGGCCAGCCAGCCGGTCTCTGCTTTCCTAACGAGCCTGACGCCAACATGGCCTTTCCATTACCCTCCGGTCCTGCACGTGCATCACAAACCCCATCAGCTGAGCAGGGAAGGAACCCTGGGCCTGCTGGCTGCCCTGCCCCGAACCTAGGCGGCAGAGGGTGAAAGTGCAGAGCAGTGCTATTCAGCGAGGACGGGGCAGATCTAAAGGGCGGTAGGCGAGGGCCACATGGGAATACCAGCTCAGCCCCTTTCCGACTGCCCCCCAGAGTGCCAGGAGCTAAGCAGAGGGCAACAGGTGTGTGTGCCCTGTCCATACCTCCAGCCATGCAGTGACACCCATGCCCCAGCTGGCTGCCCGGGAAGGGCTTGGATGCGAGACCTGGAAAGAATACCCACGCACACGGGGAAGCTGTGTTAGTGGCCCAATGGGGCGATCTCCCCAGTGCCGGGTGCACTCTGGAGCTGGGGGTGCCCCCGCCTGCAGAATTTAAAACCAAGCGCTGATGGTGGATGACCAGTGGCTGGCAGGGAGTCAGTGGGCAGTCAGGTCCAGCTGGGACAATTACACCCTAGAGATCCCAATTCCCCGCCTGAAGTTACAGCCCTTCTGACTCCCACACCCCACCAAGCGCTTCAAGCTGCTAGAAACCACATGTTCTACCCCAGAAGTAGCTGCATTTCAGCCATCAGCAGCTCGCATCCCAGTCTGCAGATGCAATGCACCATGGGACCCTGCTGGCACACCCACGGGGTAAACAGCGGGGTCTGGCTGGGCCAGGCCAGCATGTTACTAACCACAGTGCAGCAGGGGCCGGGGGTGGCTCAGCCGGCAGCCAGAGCCCAGGAGGCTGCTTGGCCTCCAGTTTGATTTCATGACAACCAAGCCAGGCTAGCAGCACCTGCTCTCAGCACAGCTCAGGGACCTCAGGATGTCTGCCAGGCCCTGCCCCTTCTGGGCCCAGGAGACTCAGGCCAACCCAGCTGCAGCAATGGCTGCTGGCTGCATCCTTCCCTCTGCAGACCCTCGTCCCAGCAGCTGCCCCATGGGCTGCAGTGACCATTGCATCCACACCTGCTACAGGCTGCCCAGGGACCCCTCCCCACACTGGGGACTCGCACAGCAGCAGGAGGGCTGCGCTGCCTTTCAGTGAAATCCCCAGGCAGGCTGCAGGGCCAAACTGGACCCAGCAGGGCCGGGTACCTGCCTGGGCATGCACCGAGCCCTGCAGGGCCGCAGAGCAGGGTCAGGCCAGCTGCGGTTCAGGGGCTGCTCCTCCCCACCCCAGAGCCAGCCAGCCTGCAGCAGCACTTTGCTGTTTATGGCTCCCAGCCCCTCCCTGCTACAGCCTGTAACCCTTATATAGCGAGAGCTGCTGTGCACAGCACGGGGCACCAGGAACTCCCGCACCGCAGCGCTGACAGGCCAGCAGGCACAGGGAGCCAGCAACAGCAGCAGCCTCTACAGCCTAGCGGCTGGGAGACCCAGCCAGCAGCCACAGCTGCAGGCAGCAAGCATCCCTCCCCAGCTCCAGCCCCAGCCCTCCTACAGCTGCAACCCCAGCACCGGGGTTAACTGCCCTCCCACCTCCAGGCAGGGAGGGGTTAGTCCACACTGCTGCTAACCTCCAGTGAGGATGGGTCACACCAACTCCTCCCCCTGCAGCTCCCTCCCCGGGGGGCCTAAGGGCAGCAACAGCACCTGGACACCTGGGAGCCCCCACCTGGCCTGCTGGAAGGGCCTGGCCAGACAGGGTGCTTCCCGTGCCTGCGCTGTGCCTCAGCTTCCCTCTCCTCACCCTGTACCCCACCCCTCCACAGCAGGCGCCTCAGGGCCTCAGTCTGATCCAGCCTGCTGGTGCATCCGGCCCAGCCCGGCCCTTCCATGAGGGAACAGGCCACGGCCCGAGCGCTCTCGCTGGCAGAGCGCCGGGCAGGCTGCCTCGGCATCACCCTGCCCCCAACAGGTCTTGGGGAGCGAGGATCCAGGAAGACCCAGGGCCTGGCTGCCCTCTCCCAGCCCTGGGCCTGGAGGAAAACTCCCAACCTCCCCCCACCGAGGAGCCAGGCCAGAGGAGGTGGCACAGTGCCGGAGAGGGGAGTCAGCCGCACCTCCGGCGCGAGGGCAGTGGCATTGCCAGCGTTGGGCCGGGAGCGGGACCGCGGCAGAGCCAGCACAGGCGGCTGGATCCCTACAGGAGAGCAGAGCCCAGGAGCAGCGCAGTGAACCAGTGCCCTGGCCCGCCGGCTGGGGGAGAGCTGCGGCCGAGCGGGCCGGAGAGAGCGCGCCCGTACTTGGCCGGCGGGTTGCTGCCTGGGTGGGACAGGAAACGGACCGCGCCTGGGGTGCAGCAGCAGTCTCTGCCGGGGAAGGGGGCCTGGAACTCCCCTCTGCCTTGGCTGGGGGGACTAGAGGCAGAGACACTGCACTGCCCAGCTCACTGCCTTTCCAGCCAGCTTGTCGCTGTCTAATCCACGCCCCAGCAGCGAGCGAGAGGCAGGCGTCACACGGAACCGAGCAGAGCCCCCTGCCAAGGACGCGTCATGTCCACAGACTCCCCCCACTGCTAGGAGGCAGCCAGTGCGAGGAGGGGGGCACCAGACCCTCGTGCCAGGAGACAGCACCCAGGGAAGCTCCCCAGCTGGTCCACGCCTCCACCATGGCCCTGAAAGCAGGCTCCCCTCCCCAGGGCCCTTCTGCCTCTCCCTGTCTGGCAGCGCCTGGCACAAGAGGAGAGCCAAGCCTAGCAGCCAGGGTGATGGGGCAGCCAACGTGCAGGAAGGATGGCAGTGCCCCAACCCTGCTGGAGGCAGCCCAGGAGCAGAGGTGCAACCGAGTGAGACAGCCACCCTCCGGTGCAGGCACGAGAATGCAGCGCCCAGAGACAGCAGGTCAGACACCAGCATTACCAGGGTCACACTCCACGCCACTCACCCCCTCTCCCTGGTCACAGTATCCCTCTCCCCAACAAACACCCTGAGCCCCAGGCTCCCAGTCCCTCGGGCCCCACCAGTATTTTGCCCGGTGTACCCGCAGCGGCCAATACGCCGTTCATTCGCTGACAGCACTGTGGCAAAGCAGAGCCGCACACGGGAGCACCCTCTGCCCCACCACTTGGAGGGCCAAGCCTGGCGGCGGCGGAGGCACCTCTGGGGAACCCCCAGCAGTTTGCGGGGGGAGGGTGCCTGGCAGGGGGGCGGCGCCTGTCTAGGTGCAGGGGAGAGCATATGGATATCCATTCAGTTGCTTTTGGACACCACTGATGTGCACAATGGGGAGAGAGGGAGCCCCACCCCCAAGCACCCGGTAGCCCTATGGTCACTGCACTCCTCCTCCCTAACGAGTCTCTGCCTCAGGCAGAGGGGGCCCTGACACCCAGGTCTCTCGCTTCCCAACTCCTCCTTCCCCATTCAAAGGCCCTCCAAGAATGAAAAGCAGCATAAAACCCTTCCCTCCATTCGGCGATGCAGACAGCCCCCTGGCTCAAACCTGTGCAGGCCAGGCCAGGCCAAAGCCGCCCAGCTCCCCAGCAGCTCAGAGGCTGGCCAGGAGCCTGAGAAAACCTGCAACACACACGCAAGCAGGGAAATCACATGCAGGGGCAGGCGGGTTGGGGACAGACCTTTGTCTCCGTCTGCCTGTCGCGCTGGCTGTCGCGCTGGAGAGGAAGGGGGGCTGGGGGGCAGCAAGGGAAGAGAACACCCCTAGCAGGCATGTCACAGCCACGTTCATCACTCAGAACTGCCTGCAGCCTGCACACACTCTAGCACTGGAAATCCTGGGAGCAAACGGAGATGCTGAAAGCTTGGAAATAACTGGATCCTGAGCCCAGAATCCAGCCGAGGATTCTAGTGCTGGTGAAAGTCGGAGATCAGATGCACTGAGGGCCGGGCCCAGTTAAGCAGGGGCCAGGCAAGCTCCCTGACCCGAAGGGACCACTGTGATCACCCAGGGTGACCCCCTGCCCATTGCAGGCCAGAGACCAGCACCTCCCACCCCTGGAAGAGCCCCCTGACCTATGGCTGAGTTACTGGCACCCTCAAACCATGGCTCGCAGCCTGCATGTGACAGAGACCCCACCAGTTACACCAGGTTAAACGTGCACATGGCCCATGACCCATGCTGCAGATTAAGGTAACACCCCCCCGCACACACCTCACGGTCTTTGCCAAATCTGACATGGGAGGAAACGTCTTCACACAACCCTGCCAGTCCCCTACACCCTGACCTTCAGCCCCACAGCTGTGCCAGCATGAGCTCCTCTGTTAGCCTGACCGTGCTACAGAGCAGGGACTGTGCGGAGACTGATCTGAACGGCACCCAGCAGGGCTTTCTGACCCACTGCTCTCGGGGCCAAGTGTGGAAATCACTTGACCGTACACGGCCAGTGACCGCCCAGCCCAGCTCCCTGCAGAAGCAGAAACGGAGGGGAGACGTGCTGGCCTCATCGGGAGGCAGCTGACTTGCAGGGCTCCTCTCCCTCGCTCTCACTCCGCACTTCAGCGTGGGGACCCCTGTTCAGCCCCTGAACTGAGCTGAACTGAAGGGGCTGGGCGGCTCCTCCAGAACACAAAGAGGAGGCGGCCGCAGTGTTAGCAGAGCTGGGGGTGGGGAAAGCCCTCCCTGCTGCTCTGTGCAACCTCTGCGACTCGCTGCAGAGACAGCAGGCTGCAGGGTCTCCTCAACGCTTCCCAACCTCCTGGGTGCAGAGCTGCCACGGCTGCTGCCCCCACGCCAAGCAGAGCGTGTTGGAGGAGCCGACTGGGGCCTAGGACAACAGCTGGTCCCACGAGAAGAAAAGACATTCAGTCACCGTTCCACCCCAACCTCAGCTCTAACGCCACAAGCCTCGCAGAGGGCTGCTGGACATGCCCGCAAAGGCCAGTCCAGTGGCAGGACTGGA
Source organism: Carettochelys insculpta (assembly GCF_033958435.1). NCBI lineage: Eukaryota > Metazoa > Chordata > Testudines > Carettochelyidae > Carettochelys > Carettochelys insculpta. The sequence goes on from NC_134141.1 coordinate 127,683,256, forward strand.
AGGGACCTTCAGAGGTCGTCAGGTCCAGTCCCTGCCCTCCTGGCGGGCCCATCCACAGCATGCTGACAGGGCTTTGTCTAACCCCCTCTCAGTGTCTCTGCTGAGTGAGCTCCTGTAACCCCTGTAGGCCATTGATTCCAGCGCTTAACCACCCTGGCAGGTAGGGAGTTTTTCCTAGTGTCCAACATAAACCTCCCTTGCTGCACTCTAAGCCCACTGCTCCTCGTCCCATGCTCAGAGGCCAAGGAGAACCATTTACCCACATCCTGCAGCTGCTCTCCATGGGTTTCAGCTGAGGGCAGCAGTAGTGCCAACTGCCAGACGGCCAACAGCTCTGCTCCATCCCAAACCCTAGGTCCCACTGGCATGTCCACAGGGGACACACGCAGGACGGCACCACAAATAGCTAGGCCAGTCTTGCCAGACACGGGGACCGCTGTGGTTCTGTACCTGTGCAGCGCCTCGTGAAGCATGGCCCCAATCCCTGGCTGGGCTCCTGGGTGCAACCATGAAACCAGTTCTCCAGCCCAATCTCAGAAGCACAGAGGCACTGTAGGGTTAGGGTCCCATGGGAGGGGGAGGGGTGCCATTCAGCCAGCAAAGATGTGCACCGCTGCCCCCAAAGAGCTCACAATGGCAGAATGTTTCACAGGCTAGGGCGAATGCCCCCAGCACCGGTCAGGCCACTCCCGCCTGCCATTCAGGGCAGAGGCCCACCCCTGTAGCTCATCAGACCAGAGGAGAGACCCAGAAACGGCCTCTCCCACGCAGGGGTTAGAGCGGCAGGAGCAGCTGCAGGGTTCGCACAGGACGTGCTGGGGACCACACCAGAAACTGGGTGTGCACCTGGAGTGGTGACCGGGAGCTGGGTGGCGACTCACCAGGAGCCCTAGCTTGCAGAAAATAGGCCCGCCTGAAGCGGCCCGCACAGCTAACGAGGAGGTGCAGCCTCACGGGGGGCAGGGGCTGCTGGCACACTGCACACGGGACCTGCAGACTCCACAGCCTACACAGCAGGTCCTGCCAGGCCTCCCCAGCTGGCCCTGCTACCTTGCAGACAGGTGCCATGTCAGGCGGAGATCTGCAAACCAGAGAGAGCCTCACAAGGGGCATCCCTACACCAGCTCTCACTTCCTATAGTCCATCACAGCTGCAGTCTAGGCCTGTGTGATGGGGTCCAGGGGTCCCCCTGCACTGCACCCCATCCGCTGGCAGGAGTGACTCTCACTCAGCAGGTACAACAGGAGGTTTATTAGGCAACAGATGCCCAGTTTCTCACAGAAGCGTCAGTACAGCAGCCAGAGACAGTCCTTCCAACCCGTCCTGAGGAGAGGCCCCCGAGGGGTGCCCCTCTGGGGTGTAGCTTTCCCCCTCCTCAGGCTGGCTGCCTTCCAGCTCCCTCTCCCCCCCAACCTCTAACTACCGCCCACCATTCAAAAAACAGCTCGGCTCCACCCTCCTCTTTGTTCAGGGCAGAGGTGTTACCTGCCAGTCTAGGTTATAGCCCCAGGGTCATCCTTAGCCGCTGGGAGCTGCTCTGCTTGCTTCACACATGCATTCCCCCCACTCCATCACAGCCTGGCTGTGTGGCTTTCGCAGAAATGTGGGAATCTCCTCTAGTCCAGCCATAGGCTTTGCCAGGCCAGCTGGGCCCACGAAGGATTGTACCCTGTCCTGTGCTGCAGAGAGTGGGGAATCCCGCCACCTCCAGCCTTTGTGACATGATAAACAACAAACGGGCTTAGCTGGAGCCCACAGCCACTTCAACGCGCTCTGCAGCTCCCAGGAATCCAGCAGCAGAGCTGGGAACAGTGCTTGGGGCTCCTGGCTCCAACCATCGGACCACACTCTCTCCCCCTACACTCACGTGTAAGGCAGGCAACTGATGTCCGGAAGACGGGCTGGGTAACAGCCAGATGTCACGGAGAAGCAAGTAAAGTGGAAGGAGGGAAGCAGAGATCCTGTGGTTGCCAACATGAGGAAGAAGCCAAGCTACCACGACCAGGCGCCAGAGACTGGGAGCACCTGCACCAGTGCCAGTCTGCTGTGCAGGGTGCTGGCATGAGGGGGGCGTCCACCCACCCTGCAGACCACAGACCAGTTCTTCTGGTGCCTCCAGGTGCACAAAGCATCCAAAGGATGCTCCAGCAGCCATTGTCCCTGCAAGGCAGAGCTGCAGGCACAGCCAGCGGTCGGCTCTGCCGCTGTCGTGTGGCTGGGGGAGCCCCTTTACCCTGTGGCTACTCAGGTGAGGGACATTTGAGGAAGACTCACTTTAGCACACTCAGCTCCGGTTCGGGCCTCCGCAGAGCATGACGTCAGGCACTCGCTAAGCCACTTCAGAGGTCAGCGCTCACGGGACAACCAGTGCCCAGAGCCAGGAGAGCTGCAGGACACGGAAGTGCCCATCAGGGAGAGGTTCAGGACCAGACAGCCCAGGACAACGAAAGGCCGGCAGAGCAGCTGAAAGCAAGCGACACCTTCCAGACAGCTCCTCCTCCCGTCGCCTGCTTCCATCTGCTCCCTGTTCATCCAGGATCAGGGCTGGGCCGGCAGCTGCTGATCACCCGGGAGTGGGTGGAACTCGCTGTGCCAAGTAGCACAGCTGCGGACAGCAACCTGCATGTCACCCACATCCCACTTCCGCTCTCTAGTCAGTGCCCTTCTTCCACCGGCAATAGGCAGGTAGCACTGCAGCAGGTCACACCAAGTGGGCTAGCGCGGGAGGAGATGAGCAAGTTAGCACCATCAGAGACGGCTTCAGAGCGCCCGTCACAAGGCTCTGTGCTGGGCAGAGAAGGTGCTGCCTCAGAACAGCCTCAAAAGGAAAGGGTGATTGAGAGAGTTATAAAGAGGCAGGAAAGGGGCAGAACCCACGGGCCAGGGTCCTACATACCACCTAGGGGCAGAGCCAATGGAAAGAGCTACATGGTAAGGCTCATGCAGAGCCTCCAGGGATACAAGGCGAGTGCCCAGAAAAGCCCAGCACAGCAAGGGTGGCAGGGGATGCAGACGCAGTGTGGGGTGGTGGCAAGAACTTGCCTTACCAGCAAGCCAGCACCGCAGTGAGCGAGGAGCTGGAGTCTCGCCGATGGCACAGGGCGCACAGACAAAACTCTTCTCTGAGTGTCACAGTGTCCCATCTCTACACCCTCTCTTGGGGGCAGGGGGCGGGGGGAATTCTGCAGTAAGAGGAGCGACTGTCTGAGCAGGACTCAGACCATCCATCGCTGACACGCACACAGCCCTGGGGCCAGCCTCTCCCTACGCTCAGGGAAAGAGCAGAGGCTGGGCAGAAGAGGCTGAAATAACGCAGCCCGTGCCTCAGCGCACCTGCTGGAGGAAGCAGCCCGTGTGGGGATGGGTCTCCTTGTGCTTTTGGGCAGAGCCTGCAGCCTCCCTAGGAGCTGCGTCTCAGTGTGCAGGAGTGCCGAGGGCATGCAAGCCGAGTTCCCCATCCTGAGCATGCCTCAGTAGAGCCACAGGTCTCCCACAGTGTGCCATGCACTTGGCATCATGTTCCTTCTTCCGGCCCCCAGCCAGGACCCAGCCAGGCAGCTCAAAAGGGCGCTCGTTCAACCCAGGGGCCTGTGGTGGTCTAGCCTCACACTGCTCTGCAGGGGAGCTCTCCTCTAGTCCCTCGCAGGCAGTGCTGGGACAAGGAACCATGCTTACAGGGTTGGAGCTGCCTTCCCTACTGCACACCCAGATGTAACCCTGGCTCCTGCTGCCCCTGCCCCTGCCCCAGCATGGCCCTGCACCCCCAGAAACATGCCAACAAGGGCAGGGAGTCCTTATGCCAAGCCCTTCACAGCCCCAAGGCACAAAGAGTCACCCTCAAGTGCTCCCTGTAAGCTGCGCACTTCCACGGCCCATCAGGACAGTCAAGTCCTGTCCAGCTGATCAGCAGAGCAGCGCAACCAGGCGTTCTTCCCCTCCTGCTGGTGCACACTGGCATGCCTTGGTGCACATAAAAATTATTCCACATGTGGCTGTAAAAATTAGGGGGAAAAATTGCCCTCAAGCCTAGTCAGTCTTGTCCCCCTCATTGCTACAGCTGGGGAACAAGCAGCAGGAAATTAAGTGGCAAGGTCAAAAAGCAAGTCAGCGGCTGAGCTGAGATGAACCCAGCACCCTGGCCCTCCGCCCTGCCTGCTGAGTCACGCTACCTCTCTGAACAGCCACGCTCACAAACCCCTTCAGGAAGGGGCCCGGTGCCACACACAGCCCCCTCCCTCCATCTCAGGCATGTCTGCTGAGCGATGGGTCTTTCTCTTGGTCTCCCTCGGGGTCCAGCCAGGTCACTGCCCTGGACTGAGGTCAAAGCTGTTCCCTCCAGGCCAGAACCATGCAGCCCCAGCCCCAGGAGCACGGCCTGAGGAAATCCTGCCCCCCCCCGCAGCAGCCAGTGCACACACCCTCCCCCCAGCACTGCCGCAAACTCCAAAGGGCACCCGGCCAGGCTGGAGGAGGAAGGGCCAAACCCAGCCTTGCCAAGTCCCCTATCTGGAGGAACCAGGCTACCCCCACCAACAGAAGAGCTAGGCAGGGCAGGAAGCTGGGGCCACCGGTTCTTTGACTCTCCCCTTTGGACGCAGGGAGCCGCAGCCAGCCCCATGGGCAGAGGAGCCTTGCCAGGAGTAAGAACTGGAGAGGGGAGCAACGAGGACGGGGGTGGAGCAAGGAGCAGTCAGTCAAGCCTGGCTGTCCGCACACACCCCACCCTCTCGCACCCAGCATGCCTGGGCTCAGCTCCCTGCGCAGGTGGGGCCCAGCACCCATTGCAAGCCCACCTTTGGGTAGGGCTGGACCCCACACCTTGGCTCTGTCGAAAGGAGGCATTCTGCTGCGCAGTGCCCTGGGTGGGTGGTGCACCCGACAGCCCCCCTGCGGAGGGCAGGCAGCCCCTCACACCCCTTGCTCCTGTGGGAGCACTCGCTGGAACTGGACAAACCCTGCTCCTTTCAGCCACAAGAGGAGGCCCGGCTCAGCTAACGCAGGGGTGGGGCAGGATAAGCCAGACAAGCTCAACGTATTCCTGGGGCTCGCTGGGAACAGAGGAACCAAACGCCAGGACGGTACCAGAAACCAACACAGCCAGCCAGCCAGGAAGGGCTCAGCCCAGCTACAAAGCCTGGGCAGGGGCACACTGCAGAGTCACAGCCAAGCAGCATTCGTTTCATTGTCCCATGGAAGCAACAGCACCCCTTCCTATCCCTACCGGCTTGGCACCCGCACCTCCCTGGGCTCTGCAGAGGTGTTCAGGCCTCTTTTCCACCAGGGGGTGGGAGGGAACCAAGGCACAGAGAAGCGACTTGGCCAAGAACATACCAGGTGTCCGTGCCCGAAGCCAGGTGTCAAGGCTCCAAGGCCAGTGGCCTAGCGATTGGCATAAACAAGGACTCTTCTGGGGCTGTAACCTAACACAGCTGAGACTACACGACTGTCTGTGCTGGGTGCACGAGAGGATCACAGCTGTGGAGCTGGAGTGAAGACCCTGCAATGATGGCAGGGGGCTTTCCGTCACCCTAGCCAACCTGTCCCCTGGAGAGATGGTAGCGAGGTTGAAGAATCTCCCCTAGCAGGGGCTAGGCTGGCACTCAGATGAGCACAACAGCATCTCTCAGGGGGTTGAATTTTTCACACCCTTGAACAGCACAGCCAGGTTGACCTAAGTTCCAGGTGTAGAGCAGGCCGCAGGACCAGGGCTTGCCTGTTTCTCAGGAGTCTGAAACCCCTCAGCAAGGCATTCACCTGCAGCCCGAAAGCACAGCTGTGGCTCCCGGTCTGGCCAAGGTGACAGCAACCCGGAGACTGCTCTAACTTGCACCAATTGCCAACGGTTCCCTAGGGACCCTGCTTCAGCTTGGATAGCAGGAGCACAGTATGTACCACCCCTCGCCACTCCCCCAGGGCTGTTGGGAAGGAAGTACAGGAGCTATCTGGGACAGATCTGCAATCTCCTGGACAAAACTTACTGAATAAATCAGGCACTGAAAATGCCAGGGTGTATATAACTTCCATACTCTTCACCTGTACCTAAGTGGGGTACTGCAAAGGAGGCAGCAGGGAAAGGTGTTTCTTCCCCCCTTTGCACTGCCCGAATGGCACCATGGGAGCAGAAGAGGCTGAGCCTCTATCCTCTGTTACTGATTGTGGCCTCTCGATTCTTGTGAAACGCCCAGCTCAGGTGAAAAGCTGGACCACCACTGGCTGGGGGGCTGAAGTCAGAGCCTTTTGCCCCAACTCTACGTTGTCAGCATGCTGCAGACCTTTGCATCAATAACGAATCCCTGCCTTACCCAAGCTGCCACAGGGCAGTGTAGGGGGAGAGGCTTTGGCAGCTGGACAGGGGACAGGATGGGCTTTGTACACACGGAAGGCAAATTATTATTGTGAGAGAAGCATGTGAGCTGGATGCTTCTGCAGTTAACACAGTGAATAGTTACCGCCACTGACATTTAGACTGTCACAAGGTTCCAGAAGGAACAATCCACTGAGATGAACAGAGGCAGAGTCACCACGCTCAGTTTTCCATTGCACCATTCCTCCTCCTCAAGTCATCTCTGTGCTCCTCATATCTTTGATCTGCCCAGTCCTCAAGGCTGCTCTGACTTATGCCCTGGCTGCACAAGCCCTGCACAGGCTGTCCACAAGCAGACTGGCTGGAATGCAGTATGTGCTAGCTGTGCCCTACATTTCCTCCTGCCAGGGATGCAGTGAAAAGTGCCCACAGCCACTCTGTGCTGCCCAGAGAATCCACTCACATGCACTGGAGTGTGCAGAGGTCTTATCTACCTCCGCTGAGTTCAGAACACAGCAGATGATCACTCTCTCGTGCCAGGCTGTCTGCAGACTCAGGATGGCAACCCCAGCATGGGTCATGTTAACTTCACAGCTGCAAGAGCCAACTTGGGGATCACAATTTGGTGGCTGGAGTGGGCCCTGCCAGGCCTCATGGGGAACCTCTTCTTAGCTCAGCTGTTAAATCTTCCAGGCGACAAGCAAACGCAAACCTACACTTGCCAAAGTTACAAATCCAGCCCCAGGGTTCACTGACATGACCCATGCTTGGTACAAAACCCTACACAGCTGCCAGCTGGCTGCTGCCCGGCTCTAAACTCCCAAGGTGCATTGCCTGATTGGCAGAGAGTCGGAGGCTAACTCTGGAAGCACGTCTCCTCTCCTCCTTCCAGCTCATCTCCCTCCCTAGCTTCTTCTCCTGGCCCCCGGCCACCAGCTGTGCCCTGTACGGCCCTTTGGAGAGAGGGGACACTGCTAGCCCAGATTAGCTGCAGATCACCTGGCCTTGTGCTTCCCAGCCTAGCAATCACACAACAGACCTGGGAGGGCCTTGGACAGGGCACTTTAAAGGAAGCTCCCCTCACCGGCCACAGCACCAACCCAGCAGGAAGCTCTCTGAGGCCCACGTAATCTCCCTCTGTGCCCACAGTGCCACCTCCACTACCGGCACCTTGTTAGGGCTTGGCCCTCTCCCTGCAGGGCTTTGTTTAGCTACAGAGACTCGACCGTGGGGGCGATAGCAGGCGACAGAGTACAACGCGTCCCCCAAAAGGGCCATCTAGAGCAGACAGGTGCACCTGCCCATACCAGGGCAGCTCCCAGGCTGCCACAGGAAGCCTGGGCTCCAGGAAAGCTGTAGCAGAAGAACTGCTACTTCTTCCTCAGCTCCTTCCCCTTTGCTCTTCCAAGCAGCCACCCCAGGGATGCACACGTCACGCTGCAGGACCTGGCATGAGCTGTAAGCCCCATTCTCTAGGACCAGTGTGAACAGCCAAGATTTCTCCTAGATGTACTCAGAATACCTGCCTGCTCTCTCCCCAGTTCACCCAGACACAGACTGGCTCCTGCTTAACTCCTCTCACCGGTCTGGGGGGCCTCTGTGGTCAGCTGCTCTGCCCCTGCTATCAACAGCACCTTCCTTCCAGCAGAGAAAGGCTCTTCTTAATTCCCAGGTCTCTTCACTCCCAGTACAGGGTCCTGCACCAAGGATCTCTCCTCCCTCAGGCAACCTCTTGTCACAAACCCCAGTCTCTCCCCACCCCCATCAGCAATCTCCCTCCCCCCTCCCTGCCCAGAGCACCTTCCTTCCTCCAGGCCAGGGTGCTGAATTAGCCTTCTCCCTTGTTTCCTGTGTGCCACACCCTTCCCTCGTCCCTGCCACTCACTGGTGCTAGCTGAACGGCCTAGTCTGACAGCCTCCCCAGCATCCCCCACCCCACCCGGGGCCCCTTCTCTTTTTCTTGACCATTTGCCTCTTTTTCAGCGGTCAGGCCCTGCCACGAGAGGGGACCCCAGCACTCTGCAAACTGACTGGTGAGCAAGGGCAGGGCAGGGAGGGGAAGTGTGGATTATGCCATGTTTGGGCTCACCCCAGCTCAAAGGCAAGTACCCAGACCAGGCAGAGGTCTCAGGTCTTCTAATCACAGCTTCACGTTCACCCTGAGCCCCCACCTCATTCACCTCACAGTCCAGGACCTGTCCTCTTTGCACAGCTCTGTGAACTTGCAGCTGCTGCCAGTTGGGAGGCCTGAGGGAACCAAAGCATGGACAGCTGCCCCAGCAGCATTTGGAGGGGACCCGGGGGGGGGGGGGGGCAGAGCGCAGCCCTGCAGCATTTGGGGGGACCCGGGGGGGGGGCAGAGCGCAGCCCTGCAGCATTTGGGGGGACCCGGGGGGGGCAGAGTGCAGCCCCTGCAGCATTTGGGGGGGGCCCAGCGGGGGCAGGGCGCGGCCCCTGCAGCAGCAGGGGGTGGGGACCCCGGGGGGGGGGGGACAGAGGGCGGCCCCTGCAGCAGCGGGGGGGTGGGGACCCCGGGGGGGGCAGAGGGCGGCCCGTGCAGCAGCAGGGGGTGGGGACCCCGGGGGGGGCAGAGGGCGGCCCGTGCAGCAGCGGGGGGTGGGGACCCCGGGGGGGCAGAGCGCGGCCCCTGCAGCAGCGGGGGGTGGGGACCCCGGGGGCACACAGCCGTGGGGGCCCGGTCCCGCGGTGCTGCCCAGCTCTAAGCTTCCCTCCGCCGCACGCTGCGCAGCCCGCGGGCCCGGCCCGGCTCCCGCAGCGCGGGGGACAAGGCGGCCGCGGCACAAAGCCGAGCCGGGCCGGGCCGGGCCGGGCCGGGCCCACTTACCCGCGGCGCGAGCGGCGCCTAGGCCGGCGGCAGGGCTCACACGCCGGCCCCGGGCCGCCCGGCCGCCTCTCGCCCGGCTCCCGGGCCATTTCCTGCCAGCTGATCGCGCCGGCCCCCGGCCCCGCCCCCGCCCCGCCGCGGCCGGGCGCTGGCTCCGCCGGCGGGGGCCACGAGCGCTGCGCTCCCCGCTGGGACCGGCGGGGGAAACTGAGGCACGACCCCCCCCCAGCGCAGCGCCGCGCCGCGCCCGCGGCGGCCGAGAAGGCGCAGGCTCGGGCCCCTCGCCCCCTGCCGCGGCCGCTGGGCTGGGCTGGGCTGGGCTGCACCGCACCGCACCGCGCCGCAGGGCCCTGCCCCGGGAAGCCGCCGGCCCAGGCACGAGTGAGGCCGCTAGAAAGCGGCTCGCCGAGCCCAGCCCTGCAGCACGTTTCTTCCCGGAGGTGGACCCTGCGAGCCCGGGCGGGGAGCCAGGCCTCGGCAGCGGGAACTTACACCCCCCAGAGAAGCCCAACTCCTGCTCGGTCAGACCCTGCAGGAGGGTGGAGCCCAGCCCAGCCTTTCCCAGGCCGCACAAGGTCCCGCCCCTCCCCAGCCAGCGGGGCCTGTCCCTAAGCCCCGGGCTCCCCTCCGCCTCGCGCGGGGCCAGGCCAGGGCCAGAGCCCTGTCACTAACAGCTGCCTTGTCACCTCCCCAGCTGCCCCGTGTCCCCACTTCCCAAGTCAATGCTTCCCACAGCTCCTTGCAGGTTCCAGCCAGGCCTACACCACAGGGCCCAGAGCGGCATAAGCCCATGGGGTTTCTTCTGTCACCGCAGGAACACCAGTGAGCAGCGGGTCCATGGAGGCATCCCTCCAGCAGCCCACCTCCACTACGTCCGCCTTAGGGCGGCACCGCCGCGGGGCAGAGTAGGTGGGGATTTCATACCAGTGCGCTGGCCCTACATCAACCCATATTTTAAGCAGTGGCTGTCGGGAGGTGGCACAATGACCAAGAGCTAGTGAGCCTGCACCTGAGCTCCAGGTAGACTCAGCAAGCTGTAGGGGAAAGGGGGCCAGGCTTTCGTGGCTCCCACTCCAAACCTGAAGGAGGTCAGGACAGATCATGACACGGAATAGTAGTAGTTGGGGGGTGGGGTGGCTACTGAGATCATGAGAGCACAAGTGACTTACAACAGTGAAGGCTCCCGCCCAGCAGTGCATTCCTCATTTAACTCACTCGCAGGGACTTACGCACGGCCACCAGGATTTTTATGGCAAAAACCGCAGCCACGCTCGCAGGTTTGAGACACAGCTCCATCGCCAGGACTCCAAATCAAACCCGTCAAGGAAAGCCCTGGCAGGCAAGGCGGGGACTCTGAAGCCCACAGCCCTGGAGTTAGAGCCTTGCCCTCAGTGACACCTCACTGCCAGGTCAGATGAAGGAACTCAGCTGAAGTGTTTCACCATCAGAAGCTCCAGAAGCTGTGCTGACTCAACACTGTCAGGCGACTAGCAGCAGACTGCTGAGTGGACACCATCCAATATAAAGCTTCCTGTTCCCCTTGACTGACCATCTGTCCCTCACCAAATCTCTGTCTCCTGCATCCTTGCCCTAACACCAGCTCTGACCCTGGGTGGATCCATGGCATACCTTCCAGCTGAGGCCTTGGCTCTGACTGTTTCGTCAGGCTGGGCCACATCACAATCCCCGACAACTCTGGTTCTATGCTTAACATCTCCCAGACCCACTGGAAAACACTTTTGGTGCCTGGCAACTCACACAAGTGGTAGGTACCATCTCAAACTCCCGCCCCTTGAGCAGAAGGCCAGTCAGAACCAGCATCTAGTGGGAGAAGCCCAACCTCATGTTCTCCCACTGAAAAAAGTGCTCACCCTCAAAACCAGCCTGCTTTAAACCCACTGGTTTCGATATGGTAGCAAATTCCCCCTCCTGCACTGCCCCAAAATAGAGACTCTGCACAGGATGCACTGCTGTGGCTTGCCCAGCTCAGCTCTTTATCCTACTAGAATCATTAGCTTCATTATTTCTCTACCCTTTTTGCCACAGCGTCATTGCTGTAACAAAGCTAAGATGAGTTCATTGAGCTTGGCCAGGTAAGAGCAGTGCTGGTTAAACAGGGCTTGTACAGGCAGAAAGATGTAGTAAAAGAGAGAGCTGTGCTAGCCTACATACTATCAAAACGAAAACGCAGGCCAGCAGCACTGTAAACACTACCGAAATAATCACCTCATAAATTATTTTGTTGAAGTGCTCCTGGCCTGCGTTTTCGTTTTGATAGCAGAAAGACGTGTTTGTCCCCAAAACCCGTTGACATATCGTTGGTCTCCAAGGGTCCCAGAATCAGACCCGTTGGCTGCCTACGCTTCCATTGTCCCATGCCCTCTCTTTGCATGACAGACCCTTTGGGTGCGCCAAAGCCTGGGGCACGGAATCTTGGCGCCCAGCAGATGATCGGAGGCCATGGAGCTAAGAGCAGCAGTGTGTTTGGGTTCAGGCTGAAGACTGGGCACTCACACCACCCTCCATTCCCCAGGCTCTCAGAGCCCGGACTGCAGCCCCATGACAATTTTCATAGAATCAGAGGACTGGAAGGCAGGTCATCTAGTCCAGTGCCCTGCATTCACAGCTTCCAGCAAGGACCCCACAAACCCAAGTCACTTGGTCCAGGCCAGCCACAGCATAGCATGGGTCTTGTAGTACAGTACAGACATAGCCTGGGGGCCACCCCCACTTTGTGCACCCCCTACTCTAGAGGGTACTGAAAGGGTAATTTTGTAGGGGGCTGTGCGCAGCACAATCAGGTGCTGGGGCTCAGGCTCATCCATCTCATTCAAAATGTTGAAATGTGTTACTGTTGTTATCTGTGTGTATTCACATTTATGTACTTATTAATAACGTTCTACATTCTACAGGCTTATTTTCTTATGTACATCCCTGTTAAAAAAGCCAGCTAAGGATTTCTTTTGTGTGACTTGAACATGCACACACACATACCCGGTGCTGTGTCAGCAAACAGCCCTTCCCACAGCATATCTGAGGCTAGAAGTTGATTTTGCCCACAGGTGACCTCAGAGGCCTTGTCCACAGTACGGTTTTGGGGGATGGATTTCCACCATCGCTAACCCCAGTGCAGTGGCACCAGCTGTAACAACAAGTGGGGTCCCTACTGAACATAAGGCTTTAAGAATGAGAAGCTTCTCCCCCTCCCCGCCAAAAAACAAGTGCAGACACCTCCAGTGAGCTGCCCTCCTTACGCTGATCTTCTACTGCAAGACATTCATGTTGTTAGGGCCCTCACCCCAGGAAGCATCAGGGCTTCGAGTGATTTCAGATACCTGCATAACATGGTGCAGATGCACAGTAACAAATTTATCATTTCTGTAACAAATTAATTTATATTACACATGCAAGCACAGCACAGCATAGCATAGAGGAGACTGGCTGGGCATTTGTTAGGGCATTTTTAAAATGAACTATTCTAAATTCAAAATCTATTCTCCCAAGAAACAAACCATCAAATAGCATCAAAGTATCACTGCTCCATCTTCTGTAACTAGTGACTGCAGGGGAAGCAGCACTCTTAACTTACCTTCCTGGAGGCAGCCAATGACATGGACATGCCCATCCAGGCAGGTATATTACCCCTGTGACCAGCTGTCTTCCCAATATTTCACCAAAGGGGGTTGTGATGTTTGGAGGGAAATTGCTGAAATATCAGGTTTCCAAACTGTTAAAACAAAAAGCAGTCAAGTAGCACTTTATTAGGTGAGCTTCCGTGGGACCCATGAAAGCTCACCTAATAAACTATTTTGCTAGTCTTTAAAGTGCTACTTGACTGCTTTTTGTTTTGATAGTGTATAGACTAGCACGGCTTCCTCTCTGTTACTATTCAAACTGTTAAAGTGCAACTCATCCCCTGAGGTAAGGCACATCCCAGGGCTAAGTCAGATAGCACTGAGAAACCTGGGTGTCCCTGGAGCCAGCTGAGGTGTACTGTCTGGATGATGTGGCTGGCAGTTACACAAGCCCTGAGGATTCACAAGGACAAAAGAACCTCAAGAAAAACATCTTCCCGGGCACAAGGGACAATACCCTGAACAGGGAAGGGCACAAGATTTTATCCAGCAGTTCTGGCCAGGTCCAATGGTTCTTTGGGTGTGTCTTCAGTGACTCAGCCCTCCGGCCAGGTCACACTGTCTGTAGGCGGAACAAGAAGCAAAGCCCATTTCAGGGTATGCAGTCCAAGCCTTCCTCCCAGGAGACACTACCTTCAGTAACAACCCAAGAGGCCCATTGCAGCACCCTCTGTTGGTGTTTCCTTCTGGCAGCCCTCCCTGGGCTCAGTCTCCAGCAAGGCCAATAGGGCCCACAGTGGTACCCACTTCACTTGTCTGGTAGGCTCTGGACTCAGTCCTCACTTGGTCTCACAGCCCGCCAGGAGCTCCTTCTTTATTCCCCAGGTCTTCAGCAACCTTCCCCACACTCAGTCCTGCCTGTGCTGAGCTGTCCCTGGTCTTGCTGCCCTTGTAGCACAAATCCCAGTATTCCCTATTCCAGTTCCAGGCAGCAACTCTGTTGCTTCCTTTAAGTGGCCCTTCTGGCCCCTGACTGGTCGCTCCAGCAGCTCGCAGACTGATTGCTCCCCTTTAGTCACCTCTCCTCGGCTCATTTCAGGGCTAGAAGGCCTCCTCAAGGGAGTGGCCAGACCTGCTTCACCCCATCAGAGATGTACATTCCAGAACAGGGTTACGAGTTGGCTAAAGCAAAGAGCAGCACATACTTCAGAGCACACTCCAGAACTCCAGCACAGCTGCCCTGCTCACACCCACAGCCACAAGGGAATCTGGACTGGATGGGGAGCTCAGCATTGTGTGTCTCACTGCTCCTTTGATAACACCTAGATGCCTCAGCTGAAAGCGGGGTCCCATAGTAAGACAGTAAGGAACAGGCCAAAGTGCTTATAGTAGCAGCAGACAAGACACAGAGTGGGAGGGGAAACCTTCACAGAGGGGGAAGCAGCTACAGTCCAAGGTCACTCTGCAGGTCAGTGGCAGGATTCGTCTTCCCTGTCCCAGTCCAGACCCCCTATCTACGGGACCACAGTGGCAACATTATGTTACAGCTACACCAAGTGCACATCGCATAAAGTGGGATTTGGTAAGAGGGAAGTGACTAGCCCAAGACAGCTGACTGGGGCTTGCAGGGTCTGGATGTGGGACTGTGGAATTCCAGCATAGACATTTGGGCACAGACCCAGGCTCTGAGACACTCCCACTTCACAGGGTCTGAAAACCCAGGCTCCCGCCTGAGCCCCGACATCTTACAGCTTGGCAGCTCAAGCCCAGTCAGATGATCTGGGCCAGCCGTGGGTCTACTGATGCAATGCAGCTACACCTCCATAGGCCAGTCCCGTAGGCCACCTGTTACATGAGGTGCGGTACACTGTGAGTGACACTCCCATCTGCAAGAGCTTATAGCTAAATGCACAGAGAACACGTGCTGGAGCTGTCAATCTGACACCGCCCCTCCCCACAACAGCCAGGTGGTTTGCATGTCTCAGCCTTCCAGAAACTGGGGGACAGGACTGGCCGAGGTTTGTCTGCTGATATGAGCAACTTGAGCTGTTCCACCACGCCAAGACAGCACAGCAGAACTAAGAGAACCTCCTTCTGAAATGCTAGGTCTGAGTGTGGGGCTCATTACGCAAAAATCACTAGTTCTCACTTATACATCACGTCCATTCTCTCAGGGTCTGACCCACATTGGGGACATTTCTCTGACAGTCTGCTCCAACATTCGCCCCTTTCACAAGGCTAGGTTACATTTTGTACAAGGTCTGCCCTATGAGGTATCATCTGAAAAGATTCAGTTTGCTGATCATTATTGTCCTGGTAAAACGTGTGTGGCAACATTGCATGAAAAGTCCTGCTGCTGCGGTATGTTCCCAGTTCAGAACAGCAGCCACAAACTAGTTCCTCAGAGACAAACAGGAAACTGATGCTCCAGCCTAGGGGTTGGCAACCTGCAGCTCACGAGCCACTTGCAGCTCTTTAAGGAGCCACTTGGGGCTCCAAGCACCGCTGCCACTCACTCCTCATGCAGCTCATGAGGTTGTCGCTGCAAACAAAAACACTAAAATCCGTTTAAGCAGCAGCAGCCTCTGGCACCACTGAGCAGTTAGCTGTGGCGGGGGGAATCTGGCAGGGCAGGGAGCCCCAGAAGAGGAAGCCAGCAGGGTAGGGAGCTACTCTATGTGGAGGGAAGTCAGCCTGCAGAGGATTCAGGTTTCTAAGCCAGCTGAAGTGGTGGAGCAGTCTGGCAGGTGAAGCCAGCCCAAATCCGAGGGAACTGTGTCACTCAGGACAGGCTGTGGGCAGAGCAGGCTTCTAGAAAAGTTGCACTGGCTTTTTACCTCCAGTTCACAGCTGAGAGAAGGCGATGGGGCCAAGCACAAAACCAGGCAAATGGCAATGGCTGGGCCATCCACAGAGAGGCAACTGCCCCCGCATGAACTGAACTCAGACCAGGGGTGCTGAAACAGCTCAGGCCCCTGCCCCATAACAGTCCCAGCAATCAGCAACTGCTGGGCTGGCTCCTCCCCAGGGGGGAGGGGAAAGGGTCTAGGTACTGGCTCCTTGTAGACCAATACTTTGTGTTGCCCTTTGAAATGTGTACTACAGAAGACAGAGGTTTACAGCTGCACGTCCACAAGGTGGGAATGTCCTGATAGGATCCATCTAGCCCCCTCCCCAAGGCTCACAGCTAAAGCCGTGGTCGATTGCAGCAGATGGGTAAGCTCCTAGCTATTACAACATTACAGCCAAGTTAGAAGCGAACCAGGCAGCCTACTTCCACCTGTGGCACAGGCAGGCTGGTCCTGCCTACTTCACACATTGATGGGACCCAGGATGTGCCTGGTAAACTCTGCTCAAATGGTAGTCTCAGAACTATTTAACCCCTTCGTCGTTGCTGGTTACTAGTGTAGTCGCAGTCTGAGCGGCAGTGTATGTTCAAGTGCCAGGCTCCCTTTACAGAGGCACTTGCAGCAGGGCACAACTTTGCGCATCTCCCTGGGCATCAAGGCATTTCCAGACACCTTGAGGCCCGGCTGAAGGGCCTGGACTTGCCGAGGAATTAAGTGGCTCTGGGTACAAGAGAGAGCTGAGAACTGCAACTAGAGAATAGGCAGCAATAAGACAAGGGTTAAGGGCCTGGCTCCACTCTGGCTGGGCCTGCCCTGACACTCAAGGCTTCCCAGAGAGCAGAGCTGGCAGGCAGGTGGTTTGCCAATGTTCTATGGAGTGCCCTGGCCTGGGGAGGTCTGAGTGAGAGACAAGATACTCAGATGCACGTATGAAGCTCTTCCTCTGGAATCTGCAGGGCAACCCATCGCAGGTGTCCCCAGTGCCAGCCCCTGCAGTCACTACAAGAAGCCAACCAGCTGTGCTGGGGGGCAGGGAGGTGAACAGCCCTGGTAAGGTGGAAGATTTAGCATGGAGACCAATGCCACAGGGGAAACGCTGGTGCTTTGCAGTCAACACATGCTGGGACCCAGGGAAAGCGCTGATCCAGACCGCATGCCCCCCATCGCCTGCTCTCTCCCCTCCCTCCCCTCCGAAGGGGCTCCGACTGCAGGCACAGCAGCAACACCGGGAATCTGGCTGTCAGCAGTGTGTTGCCATAGCAATTCTCCCCCCCATTCCCACCCCTCTGCATGCCTCACTGCTGCTCTGCCTTGCGCCTTTGTTTCAGCTTCTGCAGGCTCCCCTGTCCCTCCTCGCACGAGCACCCTGCCCCTGTTGTGGTGTTGGCTCTGCAGCCTCAGCGCATTCCCACCCATAGGATACCACATCACCAAGCTTCTGTCACACCACCAGCATCCCACCAAGGTCAGCACCCCAGGCAGCCTGCAGTGGGTGCTTTCCCCTCCACCCAGGCAGCCCAGCTTGTGTGCAACCCTGCCCCGACCTGACCCATAGCACACCATGGCACAGGGGGGAGACCAGCAGGGCACAAGCAGAGGCCCTCTCTACCTGCTCCATCCTCTCCCCAGCACTGTTAGACAGGGATCACTTTGAAGGGGGATTAACTTTTACCATGGTAGGAACACCTGCATGGCTGGCTAACATGCAGTGAAATAGGGGTCCCAACCAGCCCCTTGAGGCACCAGAACCAGCTCGCCTGTGTGGGGCTAGAAGCTCCAATGGGCCAGCTTAACCTGACAAAACCCAGCCAGCAAATTGTGCCCACTCCCAAGAGCGGACACGCTGGAAAGCTGAGGTCCCAAGCCCTGCCTGTGGCCTTCTCCAGGTGAGGCAGGTTGTCGAGCACATTTCAACCATGGCGATTCTGTTCTGCCACCCTCGAGCCCACCGGGGTTTGAACTGATACAAGACCTTCCTTCACTTGCTGTCCTGAGCACACGCGTTGTACTACAGAGTGCTGTTACGCAGCTGCTACCTTCCACCCCAGCAGTAGCTGCAGAGCCAGGGGGGTAAAGTGAGTCCTACCCGCGCGGGGGGAGAGGCCAGGGCAGGGCAAAGGAGGTGCTGCACAGCCCTCAGCAGTGTTTCCAGGGCCGGCTCTGACACACAAGCTGAACAAGCCTCTCTCCCCTGCCCCTCCCTCACTCGCATGGCATGAGTCACTCACAGCCTGGACCCCATTACAAATGCTTCATGGCTACCGCTGAGTCTGGGGAAACCTGGGTCCTGCTCCAGAATGAGCCACTGACCTCACGCAGGTCACAAGACCCCCTCGGAGCACATCAGCCAGGCTTTGAAAGAGGCCAAGAACAAAGGGGGCTTGAGCTGCAGAATCGAGGTCCGGCCCCAGCTGCAGACCTCTGCAGAGCTCAGGGCTGTCCAGCTTGAGTCCAGTTGCCAGCCGGCTCCCCCACAAAGCAGCGGGGCGGCAAAGGCCCTGCAGGACTGAATGCCTCCCCAACCTGGCCAGTCAGCAAACAATATCCACCCCCCATGCGCCCCCCCCACTGCAGGCATCCATGTGCCCAGGCTGGATTGGAGGGTGCCGGTTCCATATGCCAAGAGGCCATTCTGGGACACGGCAAAGGTCAGAGCTTGGTTCTCATCTCCCTGGACTCTGGCTATTAAATCTCATCTGCCTCAGCACGGGCTGCTCCCATTACAGCCTGGTTCCACAAAAGCCACCAGAGCCAATTGGCCCAGGCCCATCGCGCAGAGGGAGGGAGGCCCGGCCTAACAGATGGTGACTGCAAGGAAAAAGGGGGGTTCCTGGCTGCTCCTACCCCCAAACGCACTGCTGCCCCCCAAGCACTCCCCTGCTGGAGTCGAGTGCTGGGACCAATGGCCACTTCTGCACTCAGCAACAGCTGGCTGTGTGGGCCTGTCCTTCAAACCCTTCCCACCCTCAGGCCAAGGGAACAAGGGTACCCCACTCATCCTCAGGCCCTCTCTGCCTCCAAGTCACAGCTGAGCTCGGGTGGGGGGGAGGGGCAGAGTGAGCTCTCTGTGGCTCTGCAGAGACAATGCACCCAGAGAACACAAGCCACAGCAGGTGACTAAGCCCATTTCCTTCTTTGCAAGCAGCCTCCCCAGAGCCCCACTGGAGGAGATTATAGCAGGGCCCTCCCAAGGCAGCAGGCTGAGGAGGTCCCTGAATCGTGCAAAGACTGAAGCCCAGCCCGGCCAAGGCCAGCAGCTGGGCTGGCTGCAAAGGTGCAGCCTGAGCCCCACGTGGCAGCCTGCAGATCTCCAGCAGTGGCACGGTGTGACCCTCGCGTCCCTGCGGAGCGAGCCCAGCACAGCTCAGCATTAGCACTCGTGCGAGTTTGTACCACACGTGATCAGTTCTGAGCAGCAGCAGCCTGAGTGCTGGCCTTTCCAGGGGGGCAACAGAAAGCCTGCTACGCTCCCCACAAGGTTTCATCCTGTGCCAACACCACAAACACCCAGAACACACAGCCTGACCTCCCCAGGGCAGCTACAAAACCTCAGAGAAATGCCAACAGACGTGACTGGCTCAAATGGAAACCAGACTGGCTCAGTCAGGAGCACGAGGCGAGGTTTCAGCCCGGCTTCCCCTGGGTAGATAACAGCCCACAGCCACCTGGCCAGCCTCCCGCTCCCAGCGGTGGCAAGCCCCACTAGGAAGGAGACGTTCAGGGAGCAGTGCAAAAGGCAGCAAGATCCAGATCCCTTCCCATGTGCTTGCTCACCGCCAAATTGAAGGCACCAGGCTCTGCAGGCTTCCTGAGAGGAATACCGGCGCAGGAAGCCCCAGCGCAGACAACGTCAGAGAGACGAGACAGCACTCCTAACAGGGCATGCATGCAAGCGTTGGCGGGAGTTAACCAAGATGACAAGACAAAAAGACCCACAGACAACCTAGCTTAGTTCTAGCAGAGAAAGAGGAACTGGGGACAGTTGTGAGGGGCTGTTTAATACCCTCGGCCAAGGGCAGGACTGGGCTGGAAGATCAGGCCTGCACCTCCAGCGGTCCATGCTTGGATGAGGTTCCATCATGACATGCACCTGCTGTGCTGGTTTTCTAGTGGGCCATGTGCACAAAGGAGATCCACAGAATGGACAAATATGGAATAACCTGCCCACAAAGGAAGCCACACGCAGCCAGTGGTTGGCTCACGCCCTCATACAGAGCAGAGGAGCGCAGGAACAAGCGGCCCCCAACCATAGATTCACCGAAGAGCCCACAGCACCTTCTGCAAAATGCTGGAGTGCTAAGCCTGACGTTCTAGCTAACCTTCCATTTCACCCTCAAATCCCAACACAGCCTCTGCTGGATACAGGCTTCTTCATTTCTCATCCTAAACTCATGGAAAGTTTCTGTGGACTAGCTTGCGCCATGGACGTAGAAGCTCTCTGCACTAACATTCCACAGGAAGATGGGCTACGAGTGTTTAGGAACACTACCCCAGATATTACCACGGCAAATCTAGTGGCTGAGCTATGTAATTTTGTCCTCGCCCACAACAGTTTCCAATTTGGGGACAATTTATATCTCCAGATCAGCAGCACAGCTATGAGCACCCGCATGGCCCCACATTTTTACGGTTGACTTAGAACAATGCTTCCTCAGCTCCCGTCCCCTATTACCTCTCCTTTACTTACACTACAGCGATGACATCTATATCATTTGGACACATGGTAAAGAGACTCTTGAAGAATTCCACAGAGATTTTAACAACCTGCACCCTACCATCAATCTCAGCCTTGACCATTTCACATGAGAGATCCATTTCCTGGACACGATAGTACAGATCACTGATGGCCAAATAAATGCCACTCTACACTGGAAACCCACTGACCACTACACTTACATACATTCCTCCAGCTTCCATTCAGGACACATCACACGATCCATCATTTACAGTCAAGCCCTTAGATACAGTCGCATCTGCTCTGATCTTACTGACAGGGATGAAAAACTTCAAGATCTCTACCAAGTATTTGTAAAAGTTAATTACCCACTGGGAGAAGTAAACAAACAAACAGACTGACAGGGCCAGGCAAATACCCAGAAACTAGCTACAGATAGACCCAAGACGGTTAATGACCGAACACCTCTTATCACCTACAGCTCCCAGCTCAAACCCCTCTAGCGCATTACCAACAATCTACAACCTATACTGGAACGTGCTGCTACACTCAGAGGCCCTGGGTCAGAGGCCTGTGCTTTCCTACAGACAGCCGCTCAACCTCAGGAAATTCCTGTAAGCCACACCACAGAAATACTAATCCTGAAACTTTGTCCTGCAACAAACCCTGTTGCCAACTCTGTCCACGTATTTACTCTGAAGACAACATCGCTGGACCTAACCATGCCAGTTACACGGTCAGGGGCTCATATTCCTGTACCTCCACTCATGTGCTATATGTCATCATGTGCCAGCAATGCCACTCTGCTACTTATATTGGACAGACTGGACAATCACTTTACCAAAGAAGGAATAGACACAAATCGGACATCCCGAATCTGAATACACATGAACCCGTCGGTGAGCATTTCAGTGCAGCAGGCCATACCATTAAAGACCTGAAAATCTGCATCTTAAAACAAAGAGACTTTAGCACCAGATTACAGAGGGAGACATGTGAACTGGAGTTTATTCTCAAGGTCAACACCTTGCACTTAGGTCTGAATAGAGATAGCAATTACCTTACACATTACAGACCCAGTTTCCCCACCTTTGATATTTGTTGTGACCTCAGGCAAGTCACTTAACAGACTCTTGCAGTAAGTGATTTTCTTCCCACTCGTCCCTCTCTTTGCTCCCCTTCCTTCCGTCCTATGTAGCCGATTTGTCAGTTTTCATTTCATTTTTTCTATCTTTCTGTTAAATTCCCATGTGCCAGTTTCCTTTCACCAGAATTTCCAGATCTGAAGAAGTGGGTCTGTCCCACGAAAACTCATCACCAAATAAATCATTTTGTTAGGCTTTAAAGTGCTACAGGACTGCTTTTTTGTTCTGTGAAGGCCAGACGGAATTACACAAAGCCCACTGTGGGGAAAAACCTTTATAACCGCACACGTGGACTAGACAGGGTCTGAGAAAGGGGGCACTAGCCAGCGAAACCCAAGGAAAATCCCATCCTATCAGCATTAAGAACCAGCCTTGCAACGGCCAAACAACAGACCCAGGGAGCCAGGCAGAACGACTTATCTCTGCCTGTCTCCCTGTGCAGTAAGCATAGCTGAGCAGGGGCCCTTTACAGCTGCCTGGGGGACTCAAAGTCTAAGTTGATGACAGTCTGCCAGGCCTGCCTCTGGGGTTCCTCTGGCCAGCCATACAACAAGGCAAAGTTAGCAGCAGCAGCAGCAGCTCATGTTACCATCCCGCCTCCTCGGCCTAGCTGCCTGTGCTGCAGCATGGCTCTGCAGCCCCCGCACGCTTGGGCCCGAAGAGACCCTGTAACTTCAGATGGCTCATATCAATGCTGGGATGGGGGAAGGGCTGTGAAAGGCAGCACAGTCTACAGAGCTTCACGCATTCCCAACCCTTTGGATCGCACGGGAATACCCCTGGCTTTTCCACTGCACAGCAGAAATGCACCACTCTGGCTTAGTTCTTGCAACGTGCCTGGCGCGCAAGGCACACACTGGAGGTACGCAGGGAGGTTTTGTTTGAAGTGATCAGCATCTGAACAGCTGGCAGGGGTTCCCTGCCTCACACCTGGTGCTCCAAGGATGCTCTGCACTCAGCCTGGCGCAAAAGATGCTGCCCTTTGCCAGCACGCTACACCTGCAATGTCCAGAATGCACCCTGGCAGCAAGACAAAGTCCTTTGCTGGAGCACACGATCGGCCTCTGCTTGCTGCAAGGCTTCCCTCCCAGGGAGCTCTGTCGGCTTTCAGCCCCCCACACCAGTAAGCAGAATCAGCCCTCCATACCCAGGAGAAGCCCCTGTTCACCAGAGATCGCAGGCAAATATTACACCAAAACAACGCAGTGAGCCCAGCTAGAATTTGGCCTGAAAAATCAGGGTAAATGCTTCTGCTCTTGGATAGAGTGCAATGGGACCTTGCTCCCATCACATCTAACAGCAGCCCTGGGTACCACTCAGGAGTACAGGTGCCCACTGCTGCTGGGGTTGGGAGGGCCACCCAGAGGGACGTAGGAAGCAGCACACTTCCCAATCACTACCACGAGTCACCTATACAGCTGCCGACTGCATGGGTGCTCTGAGGCTGGAGCACCCACAGAAAAAAAAGTTAGCAGGTACTCAGCACCCACCAGCAGCCAAGGCCCCTCTCTGCCCCACTCCTCCCACCTACCCAGCTGACCAACTCCCCCCTACCCTCCCAGTACCTCCTGCCCTCAGTGAAACAGCCATTTCACAGCATTCAGGATGCCCCAGGAGAGAGGGGAAGGAGGCAGGCTGAGGGGGAACACTTAGGAGAAGACAAAGAATGCAGGTGAACACGGTGGGGGGGAGCTAGAGGGGAATTGGTGCCTTTGTTTAGAATCACAGCCTGCTGAGGCATTATCACCATTTCCTGCAGCACTTGGGTTTTCCCTGGAGGTCTCCCATCAAAGTATTGGCCCACCATGACCCAGTCTAGCGTAGGAGCTCGAGTAAGACCACAGCCCAATCCAGTACAGCGGCAGACCACCTATGACAGAAGCCTCTAAGATGTAGGGTATGTGAATTCAGTGGATTTCCATTGTGGGGACTAAAAACCAGCTGAAGAAGCTGAAAGACAAGGGCAATGGAATTCATGATTGACAGCACAGGCCAGATGCATGGAGGCCAGGAAGGAAATGGGTGAGAGCAAAGGAAGGAACAAAACTTGTCCCTGGATATCTCCAAAACACATCAGGTGCCTCGCACTGCCCAAACTCTGCCAGGACTCAGGATGCAAGGCACTTCCCCAGGAAGTTTCAGAAGCCTACAGCCACTCTGATTCCTCCGCTCTTAGGAGAAGCAATATGGGAAAAGATAGGGGACACAGCCTGCTCAATTCTGGAAGAAGAACTCCAGGGAGCACAACTGCCAAGCAGGACCAATAGCAGTTAAGGGTAGGAGAGCGAACATACATAACCTGGATAAGAGACCCTGCCAGCCTGCTGTCTAGCCTATTACCTGGTGAGAAACTCCATCTTGACTCAATGTAGTCAGGAATTAAGGCAAATGCCTCTCCTGGTCATATTCCTGGGCCACCAACCCAACTGGTGGAGAACGGCAGCCTGCTAACTAGAATCTCTGTGCTTTCTCCATTGCTGTCCCTCTTACTCCCGAAGAGCTGCTGTACACGTCCACAAAGCCACTTCATCATCCTTTACATTTTCCTCTGCCATGAGGCCTACAAACACCTGATACTGGTTTGGCTGCTGGTGTAAGGAGACCCTTACCACCCAACAGTCTCTCAGCGGTTTCTTGGTGCTCCCTGTGTGTCTTTTATCATCTTGCATTTAGATTATACACTCTTTAGGCCAGGGACCTGTTACAATGGCATTCTTGTCTACAGCTATAGCCCTGGGGTGCTATAGTAATACATTTAACATCCACCAATTCTAAGATACAGAGAGACCCATAGGAGGACTCTCAAGACCCAGGGACAGTGACCTAGCTGATTAAAATATGACCATATAGGTCACTGTTGCAACCACTGTTATGGATTTACAACAAATCTTGTACCAAATATGGCATATTCCTACAAAAAGGGGAACAAGAACAACCCAGGAAATTACAGGCCAGTCAGCTTAACTTCTGTACCAGGAAAGGTAATGGAGCAGGTAGTTAAGGAAGTCATCTGCAAGCACTTGGGAGGTAGTAAAGTGATAGGGAACAGCCAGCATGGTTTTGTAAAAAACAAATCATGTCAAACCAACCTGATAGCCTTTTTTGACACGATAACGAGACTCGTAGATAAGGGAGAAGCAGTGGATGTGGTATACCTAGACTTTAGTAAAGCATTTGATACGGTCTCGCATAATATTCTTATTGACAAACTAGGCAAGTCCAACTTAAATGGGGCTGCAATAAGGTGGATGCATAACTGGCTGGCTAATCGTACCCAGAGAGTAGTTGTTAATGGTGCTCAATCCTGCTGGAAAAGCATAACAAGCGGGGTTCCGCAGGGGTCTGTTTTGGGACCAGTCCTGTTCAATATCTTCATTAATGATTTGGATATTGGCATAGAAAGTACGCTTATTAAGTTTGCAGATGATACCAAGCTGGGAGGGGTTGCAACTACCTTGGAGGATAGGGTCATAATTCAGAATGATCTAGATAAATTGGAGAAATGGTCTGCAGTAAACAGGATGAAGTTTAATAAAGATAAATGTAAGGTGCTGCATTTAGGAAGAAATAATCTGTTTCACACATACAGAATGGGAAAAGACTGTCTAGGAAGGAGTACAGCAGAAAGGGATCTAGGGGTTCTAGTAGATCACAAGTTAAATATGAGTCAACAGTGTAATGCTGTTGCAAAAAAAGCAAACACGATTCCGGCATGCATTAGCAGGTGTGTTGTGAACAAGACACGAGAAATCATTCTTCCGCTCTACTCTGCGCTGGTTAGGCCTCAGCTGGAGTATTGTGTCCAGTTCTGGGCACCCTAGTTCAAAAAAGATGTGGAGAAATTAGAGAAGGTCCAGAGAAGAGCAACTACAATGATAAAAGGTCTGGAGAACATGACTTATAAAGAAAGGCTGAAAGAATTGGGCTTGTTTAGCTTGGAAAAGAGAAGATTGAGGGGGGCATGATAGCCATTTTCAGATATCTTAAAGGGTGTCATAAGGAGGAGGGAGAAAACTTGTTCTTCTTGGCCTCTGAGGAGAGAACAAGAGGCAACGGACTTAAGCTGCAGCAAGGGAAGTTTAGGTTGGACATTAGGAAAAAGTTCCTAACTGTCAGGGTGGTCAAGTACTGGAATAAGTTGCCAAGGGAGGTTGTGGAATCTCCCTCGCTGGAGATATTTAAGAACAGATTAGATAGATGTCTATCAGGGATGGTGTAGATAGTGGTTGGTCCTGCTGTCGGGGCAGGGGACTGGACTCGATGGCCTCTCGAGGCCCCTTCCGGTCCTAGTGTTCTATGATTCTATATAAGATGTCTGTGAAGAGGTTAAGAGGGGTAGCTGTGTTAGTCTGTAGCTTCACAATAAATAAATAATTTAACACACACACACACACACAGCGCCCCCCCCCCCAAGCAGCTCTGTAAACACCTTAAAGACTAACAACTTTATTTATTAGGTAATCAGCTTTTGTGGGTAAGGCTCACTCCTTCAGTGTTACCCATTAAAGCTTGATTTCTAATAAAAGTGTTAGCCTCTAAAGTGCTATGGAATACTGGGGGGCTTTTGTGAAGAGGTTGGAATTTGCTGGTTATGATTTACACTGTGTGCACACATGTATCATTTTTGTATTTGAAGTTATGAGCTTTGGCTCGGCCTTTTATTTTGATGCGTTTGATTCTGCTTCGCTCGTGCTGCTCGTTTGGTCAGCGTACTGTGAAGGGATACTCGAGGTGAATAGCCCATTGAGGAGTAATCGACTCTCACTGGGCCTTGGAAGACACTACTCCACATATGATCAGCATTCTTGGAAGCATTCACACTAACACGTAGACAGTGGCTTCTACTTCCAAAGAATGGAGTCCTGCATGGGCAGGGGATGGCTCATGGGACTGGACACCCTCTTGCTGTGCTCTTGTACAGGAAGATCAATGGGAGAAGATATAAGTCTCTGGGAACACCACCATTTCGCCTTTTTCTTGCTCCAGCTTCTCTAGACTTATACTGCTGGGAGCACTCTAACAAAGAGAGAGTGAGATCCTTCCAATCATTGCGAAGTAACCAGAGCCTTTACTTGAGCCAGCAGTTTATTCCATCAATGGTACACTCCACAACCAAGAACTTTGTATTCATTGTATGGAGTTGATCCCTTTAACCAATTCTAACTCTCAACTCTATTCTCATAGGAACAGAGAGGGAGCTGTGCTAGTCTGTGCACTATCAAAACAAAAAGCAGTCAAGTAGCACTTTAAAAACTAACCAAATAATTTATTAGGTGAGCTTTCGTGCGACAGACCTAGTACGGCTGTGGGCTGAAGAAGTGGGTCTGTCCCACGAAAGCTCATCACCTAATAAATTATTTGGTTAGTCTTTAAAGTGCTACTTGACTGCTTTTTTGTTTTGACTATCTTTCGTTTTATGAATAGATGCTAAAGGATTGGTACAGCAAGATTGTGGGGCAAGGTGTAGGTTACATACTGACCTGGGTGTGTGGCTGGCCCTTTGGGATGAGAGGCAGCTTTTACTTGACAAGACTGGTATTCATGACCACTGCTCTATGTCAGGAGTGCTACCAGCAGGGATGGAGGGGAATGGGAGTCTCTGGGGATGCTGCTTGCCTGCCTTATTAGCCAGTGTGGAGAGAGAAATTCTCTTTGGGGCTGGCTGGGCGCACCTCGTAGTGGAGGCTCCTCACTCTCGGACTTTAGGCAACACTGTCTCCAAGCCGTGTGTCCTGAATTAGCTGTTCTCTGTAGTGTCCCACCAGAGCACACTCGTCTACACCTCAGCACAGCTGATGTTCTCAGAGATCCATCCAGCATAGCAGGCAGGTGAAGACCCGTCAGCTCAGCAGGTGGCGCAATAAGGCTTTGGAGTTGAGGCACATGGACTTCCCTCTACAGATTGAGGGGAAAACACCTACTTGACCCAATGCCCCAAATTCAGGGGCAACCTGCCAGCTTGGGAAAGGAGATGGGTCAATCCAGCCTGTGGGGGCTGTGCAATAGATGCAGGACAGAGAGAAGGCTGGGAATGAAATGGAAGTGGCCACATGAGGGTAAGGAAGGCCATGTGCAGCAAACCCTGTGATATCATCCAACACCACCACGAGCCAGGGCGAGAACAGGAAGAACACAAGGGGCTCTTACAGAACAGGGGGAGGGTCAGATTGGCCTCACAGCCTGGAAAAGGGGGGAAGGCATGAGTAAAACACACAGCTGCTTCAGGTACCCCAAAGGCCCCTGTTAACATGCTGCACAGGGCACAGCAGCTGGAGAACACCGACGCCTCAAGGCTCTCATTTCCTTTGGATGGTGGGGTGGGACAGGGAGGGAAATGGATGACCTGTGATTGTAAGTAGGACCCATGCCGTCACTAGCTGGCTCCCCCTCCCATGCCCTCTGGAAGCTCCATCCCCTTCCCTGCATGGGGCTAGGGGTCTTTGGACCTCTTTCTCTGGCTCAGTGCCCTCTGCCTCCCTCCAGCTGGTACCAATGGGCTCCATTTTCCCACACATATTGTGCTAGTTGAAATCTCTCAGTACCAACTAAGCAGAGAGTACGAGCTATTAGAAGAAGAGCACCTGAAAGATCCCAGGGTCTCCCCCAGGGAGAGAGGGGATAGCAGGGGGAGGAGGCAGCTAAACACAATACTGGGGAGGGGCCTTCCAGGACCACATCAGGTCTGGGTGGGGAAAAAGTAGGAGACCCAACTGCCCTTAAATACCCTCGAGCCATACAAGTAAAGAGGGAGAACTGAGTCCCCTGAGGGAGGAAGGGCTGGATGCCCCATGAGGGAGATGAGGAGCCTGAACAGACGAGCAGCAAGGTTAGGACCCCAGAAGTTGCAGCTTCTACTGCCACTCCATCTCATCTGACCACATGAGAGGAGGGAGATCAGCCACCACCTACAGACAGTTCCTCTTCCTAATTTGCTGACCAACCCAGAGAGCTGGACATCAGCGCTGGAACTAGAAGTGCTGGCGTGTAGCAGTTCCTGTCCTATGCCAGGTTCACAGTTTCGTTCAATGGCTCTCAGCACCCCCACTATACAACCTGTTCCCGCACCCTGGAGCTGAGGGAAGTCAAAGGTCCTATAGCAGAGCCTGGAGCAGATTTCAGACCACCAGCTGGAAAAGCCAGGGAGTCAATACTGTGTCATCCCCCAGGCTTTCCTTAGGGCAATGCTCCAATGACAGAGGAAAAAGAAACTCCCCAGAGGGGAAGAGAAACAAGCTGAATCAGAGACAATGCTGAGATGCAGTTAGGTGCTGCTTTACATGCTAAGGGTATCTTAAACCAACAAGCTCTTGCTGCTGGTCCCCAAAGGACTCTAGAGAGCAGCTACCTCTGAGGATGGGACACCAAGGATGCTTTCCTACAACCAAACCCAGAGACAGCCCCCCAGTTCCTGTGAACACCACAGATCGCAAACATATGTGCCACACTCAGCGCCAGCAGAGTCCAGGCATCACAGCACAAAGGATCCTAGCAGTAACCCACCAAACAGGAGCAGCTCCTTTGGTTCCTCTCTCTCAAACTGCCTGGTGACTGGACAACAAGGTCTCTGTATCCCATGATGCCAGGCTAGCAAGAGCTAGATTTTTGAATGTACACAGTGCTGGAGATCAAAGCTTAGTCCTTTGCTCTTCCAGGTCCTGAATGAAGGGCGGCCACAGCATATAGACTGTAGTTTGCCTTACTGAAACATGGGCTGTGGTTTCCAAGATACTTCATATCCCAGCATGCAATAGGGGGGTACCATTAGGCTACTCACTGATTAAAAGGAAGCATTGCATGCTGGGACATGTAGTTTCCAGTAGAGCTCTGTGGATTTCCTGCAAGACACAGGTTAGACTCACCCTTGCTACACGGCTATTCTGTGAACTGAAGCTAAACAACTTGGAAATAAGGTTTCAGGAGCAAAACTTGATCATCCAAATCCCGGAGCCCTCTATAATGCAACAATTAGACCGCAGCAACACAGAGACTGTGCAGGCTCATGGCACTCAGCCAGTTGAAGCTTTACTAGACAGGAAATGCTAGACCGTGAGGACAGCCACTTAATTTACTAGGCTCTTCAGCATGCTTGTGTCTGAACCTAGTTCCCTGCAGCAGAACCCCAAAGCTCAGATGTGTTAACCTTGCAGGCATGCTGCCAAGCCCACTTCTTCCTCACATAGTGATACAGCTCTGGTAACCACATTTCTGGGCAGACTTTTATAGGTGCTGGGGTTTTCAACAGGCATAAGAAAGTTAATTTTCAAAAAAATAAATAAATTAATAAAACAACACTCCCTGACAACACACTGTGACCTCCCCACCCAGGCAGCCACCTTCTTTGTTGCCTCCCAGTTTTATTGGTCCTGACAGAGGGTAACTGTGTGAAAGCCATGGCCTCCCACACATGGGCATCTCCATCCATCCCACCACCAAGGCATGACACAAGGGACAGAACTCTGTATCTGCAGTTCCTGAAACTGAGGGCTCATGGGCAAAATGAAAGGCTCAAATAGTGAGCAACAGCAGTTGTAAAATGTTTATTGACAGGTTTTTAAAGGGATCTCGATGTTAAAAGTTTTTCAACTGTATCTCTCTTGCTAACTCCCATTGATTTTGATGGGAGTTAGGCACCTTACCTTCTTTGACACTTCTCAAAGTCCCACTAAGCACTTATCTGTACCATTAGACAGTTATAGAGCTCTAAAAACTCTGGCCTGCACTTTCTATAATTCCTGTCACTGGGGATGAGGGAAAGAGGACAGGCAGGCTGCCAGGAACTACCCCCTCCCGCCCTTCCACCCCCAAACACACACAGTAAATTACAAGGGTAAAAATGTTGGCTTAGTAATCTTGGAGACTGAAAGACGTGATTTATCTGGATGGTATATGAAGCCCAGGCAGCAACACAGCAAGCTCTCCCCTGCCCCCCCTCAATGTGTCTTAACACTGTCCTGAAGGATTCACTTTTAGGGTAGGTTCAGCCAGCAAAGCCCATTAAGTTTGAGCTCTCTGCTGACACATTGAAGGACTGATTTCAGTATCTTGGACCAGTCCTTAGAAGGTAGAGTGATCAGAGGTCCCAGTTTTATCAGAAGTGTCCTGATTAATAGAGACCCAGTCCGCTAGAGGAACCTATTACTGCCCCAGGCCAGTTTTTCACACTTGCCACCTGGCCCCTTTACCAGAGCAGGACAGTCACGACCCAGCAAACCCGAATTTGAACTCGTGACCTTGAGGTGAAAGGCCCCGCGCCCATTGCCAACGCTAGTGCTGAAGCGCCCGAACCACGCCGGCTCGGCACCAAGAGGGAGGAGGCGGCCGGATCAGCAGGGCCTGGAAACGGCACCGCTCATTTCAAGTCACAGCCGGTTCTTACCTGCAGCCTCTGCTCCAGAGAAGGAATCAGGCCAGCGCACAGCCCTGCGAAAGGCAGCCCGGCCGGCCGGCCGCGCGGTCCGTACCCAACCGACAAGCCCCTTCCTCTCCCCTCCGGGCCATGCCCGCCCCACCCCGGAAGGGAATTCCCGCCCCCGTGGCCGGGCTCGGGCAGCCCCGCTCCGGCCCAGCCTCGCCCTGCTCTGCTCTGCTCTGCTCTGCGGGAGTGTGTGCGGGGGGCAGGAAGACTCGGGCGCGCACTGGCTCCTCCCTCCCCCCATTCCCCCGCCCCCAGCGCGGGGGGACCAGACCCCCGCACTCCCCCTCGCGAGGCCCCCCCGCATTCCCAGCCCCCAGCCCCGGGGGGCCCGTCTGAGCGGAGCGGAGCGGAGCGGAGCGGAGCGGAGCGCCCCCCCCGGAGCCCCCAGAGCGCGGCGGGGCTCGGCCCGGGCCCCCTCTCGGACCCACCGGCTCCTGGCTGCGCAGCGCCCGCTGCCTCGACTGCAACTACCGAGCGCCACCGAGAGGCTCCCTCAGCCGCTTCCGGGTCCAGACTCAGGCCCCGCCCCCTATCGCGCCCCCTCCCGCTGATTGGCGATTCTGACGCTGCATGGGCCGGGCTCCGAGACAACTCGGCGGCACAGCCAATAGCAAGGCGAGGATTGGTGACGTAGCACACAAGCCCTGCCCCCGCCCCGCCTCCTCCACGTGCGGGTCTGTGATGACAGTGGGGAAGGGGCGGGCCCAGGGAGAAGCGGCCCCTCATTGGTGGCTCGAAGGGGCGGGTCCAGGCCCCCGAGCCGAGCAGTCGGGAGCGAACTCCGAACTTCGATGTGACCCTTCACCCCTGACCTTTGCCCCCTTCCCTCCGGCCCCCGCTCTGCCCCTCGCCTGGGAAAGGCCCGGCCCGGCCCGGCGCTCCTGGGTTCGGCTGCTCGGCCTAGGAGCTCGCTGGGGCCCAGACACTCCCCGGCTCCGCCATTACCCCGGGCTCCCTGCCCCCATGGGGGGGCTCCCCCAGCCTCATTACCCCTATCCGTGCCCCCCATGGTGGGGCTCCCCCCATTACACCCAGCTTCATTACCCCGGGCTCCCCCGCCCCCATGGTGGGGCTCCCCCAGCCTCATTACCCCTATCCGTGCCCCCCATGGTGGGGCTCCCCCCATTGCACCCAGCTTCATTACCCCGGGCTCCCCTGCCCCCATGGTGGGGCTCCCCCAGCCTCATTACCCCTATCCGTGCCCCCCATGGTGGGGCTCCCCCCATTACACCCAGCTTCATTACCCTGGGCTCCCCTGCCTCCATGGTAGGGATCCTGCCATTGCCCCCTGCTCTGCCATTATCCCGGGCTCCCCTGCCCCCATGGTGGGGCTCCTCCCATTACCCCAGTCTCATTACCACTGGGCTCCCTGCCCCCCATGGTGGGGCTTCCCCCATTACCTCTGGGCTCCCTGTCCCCCAAGGTGGGGTTCCCTCATTACCCCCAGCCTGATGACCCCTGGGATCCATGCCCCCCATGACCTCCAGGCTCCCCACCTCCCATGGTAGGGCTCATGCAGCTTCATGACCCCTGGGCTCCCTGCCCCCCCATGGATGGAGGCTCCCTGCCCCCCATGGTGGAGCTCACCTTTCTCCATTACCCCAAGGGTCCCTGCCCCCCTCGGGTTGCATTCACCCCATCCCATTTCTCCTGGGGCTTATTACCTCAGGGGTTTCCACTTCCATATAGTGGGCATTATCCCTGGGATCCCTGCACCTCCATGGCAGAGTTCCCTGCCCCTTCTGTGTGTGGTCGTTGTTCCCTGGCCCCTCCTTCCTTGTCAGGTTCAACAGGTGGTCCTTGGGATAGAACTGTCCTACCAGTCCTGCCAGGGATAGTTCATGGACTCTGGGGGAGCTGGTTGTGGGGCTCACTATAAGCAGCAACTGTAGAACTGAGGCATGTTACTAGGCAGAAATATGCAGACAGGGATCTGTTGTTGTGGTAACATGCTCTGCTTCAGGGCCTGATCCAATGGTTAATGAAACCAGGGGAGAGAATGATAATGAGGTCAAGGAGTTTGGGAAGCAGCCTTAGAAAACTAGCACTCAGCTAAGCAGTACTCTTGTCCGTGCTCTAGCTCAGGGGTGAGCAAACTTTTTATGTGGGGCCCCACTTCTCATTCCTGCAACTAGCAGGGCCCCACCACCTGTCTAATGCAATCCAAACAGATGGAAATTGTGGTTATGTTCACAGGAAAAAAAAACCCTTTCCGCACAAGTAAGAAAATACACCCGTGGAATGTAAAACTTGGTGAGTCGGTCTCTAAATGTGAACACACACACATAAACCAGTAACATGGGTCAATATTTTAAATGAGACAGATGAGCCGGAGCCCCAGCAGCGATCATGTTCCCCCCCCGACTTACAAAATTTCATACACCCCTGTGGGAGCCCACCCCTTACTTTGAGCACCCCAGCTTACCCTACATGAGGTTATTACCCAGAGATTGTAAATACAAGAATGTTTTCAGAATTGCTGGTGTGAAATTTTAAACGCAAATAATTCTGTCTCATGCACGTTCAAAGAACCCCTTGAAAAATGGAGCTTTGCCTCCCTCTTTGGAGCCTCTGCTCCAGGATAAATAACTTTGAGTACTTAATATTATCCCTTAAAAGGAAAGATTTAGATATCAAAATAGCAAAAATGCCCTAAAAGCCTTCTCTGTGGTCAAATTAAGGATATTGTGCTGTGGTGAAATGGGTGTTTCATGGCCCTGGATGAGCATTACACATGCCTGTTTACTGTGTGGGCAGTGTAAGGTGTGTGACATCTGTGATTATTAATTTCCGTGCTTATAAATGCCTGGGTTTCATGGTGAGGTAATGGGTGAGTAAGTTGTTGTCACTTAGCAACCTTAGCTAACTTCTTAAAAAACATGTTTTCTGGAATCAGGACAGGCATGAGGAGACCAGCTATAAAACTCCATTTTAATGGGCCGGGTGTGACAGCGGAGGTACAGCTCCTGACTTTGTTTCTGGGCTGTTCATTGCCTCTTCTTGGGATCCTCTTAGCTGCCCACCAATCGCAGTCCTCAAGACACTGATCTTCCCATGGTCATTCTGCACTGTGGGGTTCCCTCGTTGCTTAGGAACTCCCATGTGGATTATGGTGCTACCCACAAATTTGATAAGCAAACTAAGCAGCAGTTGAACATGGAGCAGATTGCTGCTTGGGAGCCTCTGCAAGCGTTGCGGGACTGTTAAGAGCCATTCCTTAAAGCAGGGGTGGGCAAGATCCAGCCGGCCAAGCCACCACACCCAGCCAGCAGACCACCTCAAGCACAGAGCAGCCAGCCACTGCTTTTAGCAGCTCCCTGGAGCTCTCTGCTCTGGAGGAATGGGAGCCTTTGCATGCTGCTTCCACCCCCTTGCAACAATATTTCAGCTTTCACTGGTCAGTTTACGGTTTCTGGCTGATAGGAGCTCAAAGATTTTATTAGGGGGCAGGACAAGCCCCCGAAGCTTCCCCCTCCGCAGTCGGGGGTAGAGAGCTACGGGGAACAGGCAGCAATTCTGAGCAATCTGGGACTGTAGCATTCAGAGCAGCTGGCTGGGAGCAGCCCAAGTAAGTCTCCCTGCCACAGCCTGCCTCTGGCCCCTCCCTCCTTGCAACCCTTCACTCCCTCCCACACAACCCACATAATCCTAACCCTCTGCCCCTGTGTTCATACCCACTACCAGACCCTGCACCCCAATCCTCTGCTCCAAGTCATAGCCCCCTCCTCCCCTAGCTCTCACCCAGACCCCTGCACCTGGTGCCCCCTGTGTGCCAGAGCCCTGCCTCAGGTCATAATTGCCTCCTTCCCCCATACTCTTTCTCAGACCTCACACCTCCTCCTGCACCCCAGTCCCTTACCCCAAGCTCCCTTCTGCACCCAGCCTCCATCCCAAACCCTGCATCTTCCCCTTAACATCATGGAAGAGTGTAGCCCTTGACCACTTTCCAAATTCTTGGCATGGTCCTCACCCTTGTCTTAAAGGCTGCCAGCTGTTCACCAGAACAGGTTGCCTCTGGAGATCAGTGTTTCCCCAGGACAGCCTGCGCTCCTGCTTTCAGGCCACTCCTAGGAGTTTGCTCGCCTGCAGGGCTTCCCTTTGAAGGGCAGTTTCTTGAAATGAGTTAATCGCTGGGTTAGAACAACCACAAGCCGCTGGCACAGCCTCAACCGGCCTCACGGAATCTTTCTGTGGAGTTGCTCAGTTGCTTCTCTGGGCCTGTCCTCCTAGCTTGCTGTTCCAGAAACTCATGCTGGAGAGGCTACCGGGCTGCTGTGGGTTTTACAACGAGAGCATCACCTGGATAACCTGATGGGCAGCTCTAGAAAGGGCTGAAGGCACTGAGCTTTGCGCCTTAGGCTGGGTCTTCCCCGAGTTCCTGTGCTGGGGCGCGATTCTTCTATCCAGTGAAATTGTTAAATATTGGCTCTTTGGTGGGTCCTGCTCGCGTGCCACGTCACTGCTTGGCAGAACTGTACCCTGGGCTCCATTTTGGGGCGCTGTGTGCTGAGAGCTTCCTAAACTGCTGCCAGCCTGCCTCCCTTTGATCCATCATCCCTTAGGCTCTCTGGACTGGGGCAGGGCTCCCTGGAAGAGCTGGGGGTTTAAAAAGCCAGCTGGTGCGTGGCCAAAGGTGCTCTGAACACGCTGGCAAGGTGGGAGGGGGCCCGAGAGGCCGTGTGACCCCCCCCAAATGACATGGGTGACAGGGCAAGCGGTCAGAGCTTCTGGGCAGCCCAGGACATTGGGGGGGGGGGCTGCAGCTGGCAGCAGGGGTCACCCCCTGCTCAGTCACTGGGAGCAACATGGTTAGACTCTCCTGGCCCCCTCACTTGAGGGGGTGGGACTGCCAGCTCTTCCCCGCACTCACTGGTGGGAAGCGGGGTGATGTGACCAGCATCGGGGGGAGTGGAGCCATGTTGGGTCCCTGCTAGCCCCTGCTGCCAGCGTCAGACCCTTGCTAGTCCCCTGGACCACATTGCTGGGGGAGGCTACTATGGCCACATGCTCTGAAGGCTTGCGGTCGCATACACAGGGCCACTAAGGTAGAAGTGCAGAGTCTGAGTGCATGGATGAGACAGCGTAGGGAGGAGGGACTTAGGTGTATTAGGCTCCAGGGAACCTCGTGGGAAAGGAGGAGTCTGTACAGAGAAGTGACCTGAAGTCATTGTGGATAGTTCTCTGAAAGCATCTGCTAATATGCAGTGGGAAAAGTGAACAGAGTGTTAACAACGATTAGGCAAAGGCGCGTAAGCATCATAATGCTGCAACATAAATCCATGGTGTGCCAGGACCTGGAAAAGTGCACGCACATCTGGTCTCCCCTCTCCGAAAGAGCTGTTGGAATTAGGAAAAGTACAGAGCAAGGTAACAAAGATTAGGAGGGTTATGGGAAAGCTTCCATACGAGGAGAGATTTAATGGAACAGTTCAGCTTAGAAGAGACACCAAGGGGAGTGTATGATAGAGCTATATGCAGTCATTAATGGTGAGAAAATATGCATAAGGAAGTGTCATTTACCCCTTCAAGTAGCACATGAACCAGGGGGATGGAATTAATAGGCAGTAAATTTAAATCAAATTTAAGGCAGTACATCTTCATGTGAGGCGCAGTTAACCTGTGGAACTCATTGCCAGAGGATGTGAAGGCCAAAGCATCTGGCACTGGCCACTGTCAGAAGACAAGATACCGGGCTAGATGGACCATAGGTGTGTCCCAGCGTGTCCATTCTTACATGCAGTCATGTGCTGGGCACAATGTATTGGTATAAAGGTGCCTTATAGCAGTATAGTTTATTCCTCCCAAATGGGTGAGGATAAACTCTGTGCAAGCACGTTTAGACCAGTATAAGTGCATCACACTGGAAGGGGGTCCCCCTAACTGCCCCACTGCCTGAGCAGCATTGTTAAAGTGATACAAAAGCTGCATGTGGATGAGCCCTTAAAAGAGGCTGAGAACTGCCAGGGAGAGTTGATCCCCTACTGGCTTCTCAGCAGCAGGAGGGGAAAAATCGGGTGAGGGGCAACAGGTGAGGGAGGGGAGTTGATGGAGAAGGTGAGTATCCCAGGGTGGGTTGTGAGGGGTCTGAGTATAGGATGGGGACAGGTCTTAATCTACCTTTTATTGTAGCCCCAAGGAGGAGTCTCTTCTTTGGGTGTTGGTTCTCTGATGCTCCCCTTCCGCTCTGTGTCTCTAACCCTTTGTACAGCCTCAGAATGAATCGCCTGCCTTGGTCTGCAGTCAAGGGCGGGACCCTCTCACTCTTCCTCCTTCCGCACCCCAGCAGACCACCTCCTGCTCTGCCCTTCTTCCCTAGTCACTCTGATAGTCCCTGGGGAGAGGGACAGCTCAGTGGCTTGTTTTTTCGGGTGATTTGGTGTGGGTTGGTCCCTTCCAGCCCTGGGAGTCTATGATTCAGCCAGCCAGGAGTTAGGGTGCCCTCTCTCCAATAGACAGAGCTGCCCACCTTTCAGCGGTGTCTCTCTGCTGGGATCCCTTCTGGGCTCAGCATGTTACCCCACGAGGGAGTGGGTCGTGACAAGGCAAAGGGGGAGGATGCCCACGTGGCGCAGGAAAGCAATGAGGACCGAGACCCAAACCAGGCTCACTTTGGCTCCTTTCTGCCCAGCTCACCCCAATGGCTCCCTTAAGCCAGGGTAACTAAGTGAGATCCAAAGCTCCTGTGGGTTGGATGAGGTCATGCCCCCACCTCCACTTCCCGTGAGCCTTGGTTCCTAAGGGGTCACCAAAGCTGGGACGTCTCTGCCCCAGCCTCAGACAATGCACAGAGCCACTCCAGCACCTTTGGTCCTTAAATGTTTGGCAGGTGAGTAAGGTGGACCCCTAAGGCCCCTGGGGGATTGGCAGCCCACACATGCAGCCATGGGATTGTTCACTTGCCTGGAACCTGTTTCTCTCAGGGCATTTGATGAGGTTACTTGCTTGACTGCAGCGTAGTGAAACCAAGTCAGCTGTGAGTCATGCTCCAGTCCCCTCAGAGGGAGTGTCAGCGCTGGGAGAGCTGCTCTCCTCTCTGCTCTGCACCCCAGCGGGGTGAGACACGTTTCCCTGGCGCTCCCGTGACTCCCTGTGAGTGCAGGTTGTGACTCCTGCTTTCTCACCCCAGGCCTGGCTAGGACTCCTGCAATGCCTCGGTTAATGCCCAGGGCCTGTTTCCCGTTCTGTCCCTGAGGCGAATGAATGCTGGGGTGCCCGTGCCCTGGCTCTGCACAGCACAGGGAAAGGATGGAGCTGTTGCTTGTAATGGGCTTCCTAACCTGGTTGATGGCCCTGGGAAGCCTGGCGGCGGGCAGCAAAGTGGCCCCAGCAGGAGGGCCATGCCAGGCCGGTGGAAGCCCTGTGTTTGTTCCACTGGGTTAACCCCACTTCTGACTTTCCGAGTCCTGTTTCTCCTGGCTCTTGCCTCACCCCCTGGCTCCATACAGAAGGGCCCCAGGGCCAGTGGAAGCTTGGCTGAGGACAATGCTCTGGGGAGTCAGGCCCAGCGCTCTCCCTCCCTGTGCAGCACAGTCCTTGCGAAAAGTACAGTCTCTGCTCAGCAGAACTAGGGATGTGACCTGCTCCCCCGAGTGACCAAATCACACTTCAGAATTGATTTGGTCGCCCAGGACTAGCTGCTGTGTGTTGGACGAAGTCATATCCCCCCACCCCCTCCAGCTCCCATAAGCACCATCCAAAGAGGCGCTCTCTGGAGGGACCACTAGCATCTAAAGTGACAAGTGTGGCCTCTGAGCCTGGGGCATAGACTCTGCCCAGCAGCCAGCACCATGCCCACCTCTCTGGTCGTCAGTCTCCCCAGAGCACGTGGCTGGTTGTTGTACCCGGCACAGTCCACGCAGAGCCAGTTTGCCCATCAGGGACAGCTCGGTCTCTTTGCTGTCACACTTCGGCTGCTGGCTGCCCTACAACCAGGATCCAGCCCCAGCCAGAATGTCATGGGCTCCCTTTGCCCCCCGTCACTAACCCTGACACAGCCGCCGGGGCCGACACCTCATGAATAAGCAGCCCTTCCTTTCATTGTGGGGGGACTGGCGGGGTTTACTGGCCCAGGTGCAGGGCAGGGTATGATCAACATTGGTCACTGCAGACAATCCACCTGCTTCCCCAGACAGCGTGCATCTTGCGCCAGGTACCCTATCTGCTGCATCAGTTCACTGCAAACACTGTGGGGTGGTTTAGTTTCACGGTGGGTGGGGGGCAGATGGACGAGGAGTGAGACAGACTGCCCACTGGGCAGAAAGGATTTCCATCTGGTCCGACTAGCAGAGATCCAGGGCTCAGAGCAAGTAGGGCTCTGACTGGGAAAGGAGAAGGGGCGGTGCTCTCGTCCAGCCCTGCCCACAATCCCAGATTTCCCCACACCTCCATGTATGGCTTTTCTTTGTGTATGGATGGGGCCACTGGCCGGTGGGGGTGTGACCGGCTGGATAACCATTCCCAGAGAGTAGTTACCAGTGGTGCACAGTCATGCTGGAAGGGCTTAACAGTCGGGGTTCGACAGGGGTCTGTTTTGGGGCCCGTTCCATTCAATAGCTTGGTCGATGCAGAGCGTATGCGTACACATGTGAGAGGCTCCCGAGCCGGGAGGGTTACGAGTGTTTGAAGGCGAGGGCTGTACTTCAAAAACACGCAGGCAAACGGGAGAAATGGGTGGAGGTAGGGAGAGAGGCTGAAGCTCAAGAAGGACAAATGCAAAGTGCTCCACTTTGGGAGGAACGATCAGTTTTGTACATAGAAAATGAGAAGCGACTCTCTAGGAAGGAGTATCAGAGAGGGAGCCGGGTCAGTCCGTAGCCTCGAGAACAAGTCTTGTGGCACCTTATAGACTAACAGATGTTTTGGAGCAGAAGCTTTCGTGGGCAAAGACCCACTTGGATGAAGCGGCTCTTTGCGCACAAACGCTCATGCTTCAAAACATCTGTTAGTCTATAAGGTGCCACAAGACTTCTTGTTGCTCTCGAGGAAGGAGTGCTGCAGGGAGGGGCCTGGGGGTCCGAGTGCACCACGAGCTAAACGTGAGTCAGTGTGACGCTGTTGTGAAAGCAGTACCCCTCAGGCTGGGATGCACGAACCGGGGGTTGTAAGCACGACATGAGAAGGGTGGCGTGGCCCCGCTCGTGAAGTCCTCGCACTCCTGGCTTTGTTAGAGGCCAGCGCCAGTGGGCACAGGAACGCTGTACTCAGGGCTGCCGGCTGGAGCGGGACTCACCCAGCTCCTGTTCTGGTGCCCGGACCCTGCCCCACCCTCTGCTCTGAAGCACTAGGCTGGCCTGGGGCAAGCACAGGAAACACTGGGCGCTCGTTTGCCAGGCAGGCGCCCCGGTGTCACTGGCCCTGTGATTTCCCAGTGGTGCTGAGCGCAGCGACCACATGGGGGAGCTGCTACCCTGGGAAAAGAGACAGAGAGGAAGCCGTGCTAGTCTATACACTATCAAAACAAAAAGCAGTCAAGTAGCACTTTAAAGACTAGCAAAATAGTTTATTAGGTGAGCTTTCATGGGACAGACCCACTTCTTCAGACCATAGCCAGATCAGAACAGACTGAATATTTAAGGCACAGGGAACCAAAAACAGTAAGCAAGGAGGACAAATCAGAAAAAGATGATCAAGGTGAGCAAATCAGAGAGTGGAGGGGTGGGGGGGAAGGTCAAGAATTAGACTGAGCCAAGTATGTAGACGAGCCCCTATAGTGACTCAGAAAGTTCCCATCACGATTTAAACCATGTGTTAATGTGCCGAATTTGAATATAAATGTCAGTTCGTCCACTATCGCTCCTTTGTAGAAAGGGAAGTGGACGAACTGACATTTATATTCAAATTTGGAACATTAACACATGGTTTAAATCGTGATGGGAACTTTCTGAGTCACTATAGGGGCTCGTCTGCATACTTGGCTCAATCTAATTCTTGACCTTCCCCCCCACCCCTCCACTCTCTGATTTGCTCACCTTGATCATCTTTTTCTGATTTGTCCTCCTTGCTTCCTGTTTTTGGTTCTCTGTGTCTTAAATATTGAGTCTGTTCTGGTGTGGCTATGGTCTGAAGAAGTGGGTCTGTCCCACGAAAGCTCATCTAATAAACCATTTTGCTAGTCTTTAAAGTGCTACTTGACTGCTTTTTGTTTTGGGAAAAGAGAGGTGCCCTCACCCTGCATTCCCGCTACCTAGGGGAAATCCCAGTGTGGATGCTGCAGGTTTGCCTTAGCCATCTGGGCTACAGACTAGAGGGAGCCCGGGGTCACCCGAACCTGTTCACTCAAGTGACAAGCTGCTTGCTGCTTTGTCTGAGCCAGGATTTTACCTCGGCTTAGCTAGCCCCAGAGAAGAATTCTCCTCTCGTCCTAGTGACAGCAAGGGGGAGCAGCTGGGCCACTGGAGGAGTTGGGCAGCGCCCGCTGCAGGAGAGGGTCCTTTGGTGAGGTGGGTTTCTGAGTTGATCGCTGTAGAAAAGCTGTCCCAGCGGTGGTGGCTGAGAGGGAAGGGGCTTTGCCAGAGCTGGCTGTGCTGCCGGATTTGGGAAGTCAGGTTTTGCCCTGTGCAGCGTGTGTGCAAACCATGGCAGGGACTGGGCTGCTGATACAGAATCCCCACCCCAGGGCAGCCACAGCCTCCCACTCCCAGGATTCCGAGCTCTTCGGTGGGCTGACCTGGTGGGCCTGGCTGGAGGCCACACCTCACAATTGCTGGGGTGGCACCAGCATGGACAGAATGGGCCCTGGAGACCAACCTCCTCTGCCAGGCCAGGCCAAGCCAGCCCCCATGGGAGCACCCTGGCTTGGGACGTGGTGCTCTGCCCCCCCTCCCCCCCCGATCTCTGGCCTAGGTTCCCCGGCTGTGGCTCAGGCTGCTCCTTTGGTTGGAGGGGGAGGCCAACAGGGTTTATGCTGGGGAGCGGGGCAGGCCCCCATCCATGCTGCTGCATGTACAAGGGAGCAGCAGGGGAGCTGCATTCGCTGGCTGAGCCCAGGGCTGCCCCAGGTGGCTACTCGAATGCTGCACGGAGGCCCTTTGTCTGGAGACATCCCCTCCCTACCCACACTCAGCCCCGCAGCCCTGAGGCCAGGCCAGGTGCAGGCAATGCTGCGCTGGACAGCAGTGAAGGACAAACCTCCCCTGGACGTCAGCCGCAGCAAGGTGACATGCACCTTGTCTGTGCTGGCAGACAGAGGCAATAGATGGCCACACAGAATCAGCAGCACTGCTGCCAAGTGATGGAGATTTTGCCCTGTTCCCGTTCGCCTTTGGCGTGCCAGGGCCCGAGCTGGGAGTCTCCCAGGACTGCCGCATGGCTCCGGGGTTCAGCTGGCGTGTGCCTTCGCCCCTCCTGGGGCTTGTGGGGACGTCACAGGGCCCCTCTGGCACTACCTGGTGTGCTTTGGTGCCTTGCTAGTTTGGCGGGTGCACAGTTACATGCAGGCGCCAGGGTGTTACTGTCACACCACGTGCCTGTTTCTTCTTCCATTGCAAAGCTACACAAGTATGGGCTGGAGGCGTCCCGCTGTTACCCACCCACAGGTCAGTCACTCCACACACCGGGGCACCCACCTTAGCTGTTCCTGGAGCTCAGGCATAACCTCCTCAATATAGGCACCCATCTCACCCTTCAGTGGGCTCAGGCTAGCCTTACTCTCCGTGGGTTTGCAGGCTCTGCTACAGCGGAAGAGCCTTCCACAGTCATTTCCGACTTAATCCCTATTGATTAACAATCGTCAAAGGAAAAAAGTAAGCAAAAAAAAATGCCCCAGCTAAGCGTGCAACGCTCCCCACTCCCAAACAGACAGGGCGACTTGGCTTGCGGGCCAGCCAGGATCAGGTCCATGCAGGGGCTCCAGTTGCTGGGCTGTGTCATTGGCACAGGGCTGAGGTCTGGGGCTCTGATCTTGCAGTTGTGTCCTGGAGCTGGTTCATTTTGGGCCTCAGTTTGTGTAGTGACACTGGAGTCCTGCTTAGCGCTTACTGAGCCAGTTATTTTACTAACCCGTCCTAATGTGCTGTCTCAGAATTCCCCAGCCAGTCTTACCCCACACCTTATCTGATCGACACCAGCAACATTACCTACCCAACAACCTCTTCGCTTGTTCAGCGAGCGTCACAGAGACAGGTAAAGAGCCAGGCTGAGATCAGGCAGACAAGTGAGGAAAGTGAGGCTCATACTCATAGACGGATTCCCCTGCCCCAGCTAGCAAGAGGGAACTTTCCACCAGACAAACCGCTGTCCAACCGTTTTCGTTAACCACCCGCCGACCTGCTTCTCTGGTGGCGGTGGGGCCGGGGGACAGACGGGTGTTACACTGTTCCAGGGTAATTTAGGTGGAATGGGAGGATCGGACTCCTTGATTTCGGCTAATGGCTGCTGCTCTTCCAATCTGGCTGCAGATGAGGCCTTAGGCATTAGTCAGGGTAGGGGAAACCCTGGCCCACAGTCCAGATCTGGCCTGCAGCTTGCCTGGATCTGGACCCTGAGGCTTTGGGCTCCCCTCCCCAGCGTCTGGACTGTGGCAGGTTGTGGGGTATGGAGCCCCGAGCCTCACAGGCTGGATCTGGGGAAGCCAGGGCCGTGCTCTGATTGGCTGAAATTCTGGCCAATCAGAGCAGCAGGGGCGGTACCTGGGAGAGCGGGAGAAAAGCCTCTCTAGAGTGTTCTTCCCCCTGCTGCCGTTCCTGCGCAGGGCTAGTGGGTGGAGGGGGCGGCACATGGAAGGAAGTAGCCCCATCACCCACCCTACTCCTGTCCACACCACCCCACTCTGCTCCTGTGTCCTCTTCCCCCCAGCTCCCACCCTCAGCATGTTCCTGCCCCTGCCCCTGCGTAGATCCCCACCTCCTGCCTACTCCTGTCCCCCCACCCCATGGCTGCCCCCAGGCCACTCTGGCACCCTCCCTCTCACCCAGACCCACCACCTGCCCTGGTCCTGCACCCTTCCTCCCACCCATAAGAAGAGCCCCACTGGGTGGGACCAAAGGTCCAGCTAGCCCAGGGCCCTGTCTGCCGACAGACCAGTGCCAGGTGCCCCACGGGGAGTGAACAGAGCAGGGAATCATGGCCTGATCCCTCCCCTGTCATCCATTTCCACCCTCTGGCAAACAGAGGCCAGGGACACCATCCCTGCACGCCCTGGCTGACGGCCATCAATGGACCTGACCACCATGAATCTATCCAGCTCTTTGTAGAACCCTGTTAAAGTCCTGCTGTTCACAACCTCCTCTGGCCGGGAGCTCCATGGGCTGGCCCTGCGCTGTGTGATGAAAAACTTCCTTTTGTTAATTTTAAACCTGCTGCCCGTTCGTTTCATTGGGTGACCCCAAGCTCTTGTGTTATGGGAACAAGTAAATCACGTTCACTTTCTCCAGACCTGTCACGTATAGACCTCTGCCCTCTCCCCCTTAGTCTCCCCTTTTCTACTAAACTGAAAAGTCCCAATCTTTTAAATCTCTGTTTACATGGCCCCAGTCCAAACCCTGAACCATTTTGTTGCCCTTTTCTGAACTTCTTCCGGTGCAGCGTATCTGAGACGGGGAGGTGACATCTGCATGCAGTCGTCAAGATGTGGGCGTCCCAGGGATTTACACAGAGGCAATTACATATTCTCTTATTCTCTCTCCCCGTTTTTAATGAGTCCCAGTATTCCGTTTGCTTCTTTGACGGCTCGTGCACACTGAGTGGAGGTTTTCAGAGAACTCTCCACACGACTCTCTCGTGAGTGGTTATAGCTAAGTTAGTCCCCCTCCTTTTGTAGGTGTCGCTGGGATTATTTTTTGCAGTGGGCATTAGTTTACATCTGTCAAGTTTCATTTGCCATTTTCTTGCCCAGTCATTTAGTGTTGTGAGCTCTCGCACCCAAACGCCCACCCCTTGGCCCACTCCAATGTCCCTCCTGGCCAGGGCCCACACCTGCTCCTAGCAGCTCCCTCCCACACACTGAATCCATGTGAGGAGAGAGGGGTGTCGGTCAGGGGCCATGTCAGCGTGGGTTGGTTTGTTTGGCCCCGACAGATTTTTCTGTAGGTGAGAGGCCCTTGAGCCAAGACAGGTCCCCACCCCTTCCAGTGCGGCTACAGAAAAAGGCCATTTCCTTACAAGGCCTCGGCCCGGGCTGCTCCTCAGAGCCCTTCCTTCGTCCTGGC
This sequence comes from Carettochelys insculpta, assembly GCF_033958435.1. NCBI lineage: Eukaryota > Metazoa > Chordata > Testudines > Carettochelyidae > Carettochelys > Carettochelys insculpta. The sequence goes on from NC_134141.1 coordinate 127,728,208, forward strand.
CTGAGCCCGGACACTCAGCCTCTCCCAGCAGACCAGCCGCATGCCTCCCGCCGGACCTGCCGCCTTCTGCAGGCTGCAGCAGGGCCTGCATTCAGGGTGCTCCCCACAGCACTGTGGCCAGGGGCTGTTTCCTGCACGGCCGCACGTTCCACCTCGCCATAGAGACAGGGCACAGACCCAGGGAGATTCCTAATGCAGCAGCAGCAGCAGCTGCCAGAGCGCACGGAGCAGCAGCTGCAGCCAGGCCAGGCCAGGCCAGGCATGGGCCAGGCCAGGGATGGGCCAGGCTGGACAACTCGATGGGTGCTGCTGCTGTGTGATGGACAGGCCAGTGCAGGTGCTGAGCACTGGGTCAGGAGCTCGGCAGCACTCAGCAGACGTTCCCGGGTGCTCTGGAGCAATACCCACGAGTGGCGTGAGCAGCCAGTGAGTGTGACAAACCGTGACACTCAGTAGAGTGGAGGGGGGTCTATTGGCCTGTATCAGACAAAGCCCCGAATACTGGGAAGGGCCCAGTAGTATTGAGGGTCTGGTCACCCTGCATATGAGCCACTCGGGGACCCACGCTACCAGCCTGCAAGTGCATTCAGTGGCTCTGGGGCATCCATGGCAGCGGCTCTGAGTGTGCCAACATGCTGGGCCACTGTGTGTTTGCTCAGACGTGGGCAGGCCCTGCTCACTGCCTGGGCCCTCTGGCTGGTGTCTCTCTGGCAGCCACAGGTGTCAGCGTGAGCCTCTGTTTTACACTCGCTCAGTGTCTCTCAGAGCCCCTGGGTGCTTGTGGCTCTGGCGCGTGGCACAGAGACATTCTCCCGCAGATCTGCCCCGAGTGTCTCGCTGCACAGGGCCATGCCCAGCCCTCAGCTCGGCTCGGCTCGGCTCGGCACGGATCGTCACAGCACTCAGGTAAAGGGTTGGGGCTGCTGTGTGTGCGCAGCAAGGCAAGGGCGGTTCTCTGTCTCAGCTGGTGGGGAGAACGGAGCCACATTGTGCAGGGACCCTGAAGGCTTGTGGCTGCCAAAGGCAGCTGCCCATAACCAGTGTGTAAACCTGGGAGGGTCCTGCTATTGTGGGGGATTTCCTGGCTTCTACAGGACCTGGGTGAAATAGGACAGCGGCACGATCTGAGTCCCTGCTCCCTGTATCCAGAGGCCTCTCCGGCCCCACAGGCTCCCCTTCCACGCTCCTGCGTGGCACAGCCCTCATAACCCCAGCAAGGCCGGGCCCAGGATTCCTGGGGGCTCAACCCCAACCTAGATGTGGTCACCTAGGGCAGGGGCTGGAGCGTCCCACTCCAGAGTGCCCCCCCCCCACCATCACTGGGCGCGCCCTGACCCACGGCTCATTACCTGGAGTTCAAAGCACATGCAATGAGGGGGGAGTGGGGATAAGCAGTCATCAGGGTAAAAAAAGAGTACAGTAAAAAAGGGCTAGCAGTAGGCATCCTTCAGTCTGCATAGACTATGGATCGCGCCCTTTATAGTTTCAATTGAGGACTTCATTTACAGCGTCTGTTGTGACTATGAAGACCCACACGAGAGTGACAGTCCTTGCTGCATCTCTTGCAGATGTAGTGGGTGAAAGGAAAACACATCACCCTGCTGCGGCAGATATCTCTGGGGTGTCTGGGCAGGTCACCGTCTGTGCCTCATAGATTGCCAGCCTCCTGCCCAGGCCCTGGCTGTGCCACAGACATGCTGCAGGTCGGCCACATGCTTTGGCATTAGCCAAGCACCTTCAGGCTCTGGGTGGCTAGACCCTTCCCCCAGCAAAAGCCACCCCCCACACCCCAAGTTGGGTTACAGTCCCCACCAAGTCCGGCCTGCAAGGCCTCTGGGCTGGGGCATCTCCCTGCACTGAGCCTTTGCCCAGAGCCTCCCTCCTTCTCCCCAGCTGCTCAGCACAGGCATTGTCTGGCATTGTGCTCCTCACTCAGGGATGCTGGGTTGCATCTCCCAGCACCAGGCTTTCTTGCGCTGACCCAGAGAGGAGCCATGGGAATGGCTGAGCGACTCTAAGGCCTGCCGCCAGCAGCACTGGGCAAGCTAGGCTGGTGAATGGGCTGCGTGCGTGGCGCTCCTGCAGCTCGGTGGGCCGCACGACTCTTGTGACCCAGACGGTCTCCCGGGATTGGGGAGCTTTGCTCTCGCGTGGGTGTGCCTAGAATTGCTGGGCTGTGCCCGCTGACCCATAGCAGTGCTCTGATTGGCTGCAGCGGGAGCACACGGCTCTCACAATGCAGCGTGCGATCAGCACCAACTTGCCTCACATGCGTGTCACGTTAGTAACACCGGTAGGCAAAAAGCAACGTGGCTGGAAACAAGTGACTCTGAGCACCCCGTACAAGGCTAACAGCGCACTAAGCGTCTCGCAGGCCACGCGTGGGACCCCGCTGGGCCAGGGGTGGATTGAGCGTGGTCTGCAAACACCTACGTGGGGCGCGGGCATGTGCTGAAGAGCCCTTCAGTCCAGCTTGCGGAGCGTGACACCGTCCTGGCTGCGCCAGGCACTGTGGGGCTGGAAAGCAGGTGTCCGTGTGGAGCAGAGACGGTAAATAAGCCCTGGAATGAGGTCCTATGGCCATGGCGGGGGGGTGTCTCCAGCCCTGGCAAGGTTTAAATCCAGAGGCGAGGTTGTTCAGAAGCTCTGCTCATGGAAGCGTCTGGGGCAGGTCTCTGGCCTGTGTTCTGCAAGAGGTCGGGGAGGAGAATCATGAGTCCCCTCCAGGCCTTGGAAGCTATGAAAGTGCATTGAAGGCCGTACTTGCGCTAAGCCTGGATTGGGGCATGCGTTCCCCTAGCTTTAGTCGCACCTCTCCTCCTGCTGTGGGGCGTGGCCTGCCCCTACTGTGGGGCGGGGATGGCTGCCATGGGGGCCTTGGGTGGCAGGCGTGGGGTGGGTGGCTCGCTCCTCCCAGCCCCAGGTTCACTCTCTGTCCAGGGCTGTCTAGGTTTTGAATCTGTCACTTGACGATAGTTTTCCCCCACGGGTGACGGTTGTGAATAGGCGCCAGTTCCAGATGTAACAGGAGCTTAACTTTTCCATCTGGGGTGGAATGAATTTTATTACGTGCCCCAAGGCACATGCGGCCGTGCACGACCAATAGAAACACAGGCTGCCGACCGTGGGCGCTCTGCGAATCAGCCAGGAGGCCCCTGGATCTCTCCTGGGCGGTCGCCCATGCGCTCAGCCTACAGGGAACGCTGGAGGTGACCCCGGTAGCATTCAGGAGGCGCACGGCCCCCCTGTGCCCCTGCCAAAACCGTAGGGGCTAAACAGGTCACTCTGGCCAGCCCTCCCTGCCCCTCCTCCCCATAGCATGAGGCACCCAGGCCAGGGGGGAACAGGAGAAGCAGAGGGGCAGACTGGGCAATGGGAAGAGACCAAGGGCAGCTCACTCCCTGGGGGGCTGCAGATGTGCCCGAGCCGGCCCCCATGTGACTGCCCTTCACTGCAGTGCCCAGGCTCAATCCCCTGCTCAGAGCGGGAAGGACTGAGAATTAAAGGCCACCGCAATCCCTGCCAGCTGCCCAGGCTGGGGCTCCCAGGCTTTGCCGCCGCAGCTCTGTGCAGCCAGAGAGAACGAGGTCACAGTGACGGGGAGGCAGGAGGCTCAGCCAGGCCGCGATCGCCAGGAGCCTGCACAAACCAGGCTGTCTGCTCACAGTGGCACCCTAGAAATCCCAGTCACGCAGGGGGCTGCCCATGGCAGGGCAGGAACAGGAGCCCTCACAGGGGGTGGGGGAGGCACTCCTGGAGCCTGGGATCTCTGCTGCTCCTTCCACGCTGCCCCGGACAGGGGGTCAGGGGATATGTGCCAGGCCATCACCAGGACTGCGCCACGGGGCACTTGGGGGCCAGGCTGCCAGCATGAGCAGGGGTGTGACTGCACCCACCTGCTTCCCCTGCACTCACCCAAGAGTAGGGGTGAGCATAGTTCCCTATGCCAAATATTGGACACCTGGCGGGCGGGGGGGGCTTCCTAGTTGTAGCTCCCAAGCAAGTGCAGCTCCCTGGCTGCCCCATGGCGTGGGCTGACACCCCACGGGGGAGCGCCCCGACTGCAGGGGCAGTTGCTCTGCAAAAGGGGGGGGTCACAGGCTGCCCCACACCATTGGGCTCCAGAAATGCTGCAGGGATGCTCCCTGGCTCCCGCAGTGGCTGCCCTGCGGGTGGGGGGCACTCCCTGGCTGCAGGGGATGGCTGTGGCTTTCAGTCGCCCCACACTTCCAGGCACTGGGAATGGGGCTGCCACCTCACAGAGGAACTCCACGGCGGCCCCACACCTCCGGGTGCTGGGAATGAGGCTGCCGCCCTGCTGGGGGGGGTGTCCCCAACTGCAGAGGTGGCTACCCCACACCTGGGGGCACTGCCGATGGGGCTGCTGCCGGCAGGAGAGCTCCCCGCTGCAGGGGTCCCAAGCTGTGGAGGCGGCTGCCCTGCAGGGGTGGGGGGCTACGCAGGAGGCTGTCCTGCAGTGGGGATGGGGCTACCTCCCTGCAGGGGTCTCCCCGGCTGCAGGGGCAGCTGCCCCACGGAGGGGCTGCCCAGCTCTGCTGGGGCACGAGCTCCCCCTTAAAATCCTGGGGAGGGGGGCAAACACACTACCCTGCCCCCAACACACCCTGCCTCACCGCCGTGCAGGGCCCGGCTCCCTCTCCTGCTGCTGCCTGTGCTGGCTGCTCAGCACCTGCTGTCTCACCAGCTCCTGACTGCTCTTACCTCCGGCTGCAGCTGTGCTGACCTGGGGAAGGGCCGCTCAGCAGGGGAGTGAACGTACGGGACAATTCGCTTCTGTGTACCCAAAAAGGGCCGGACGCCTGCCCAACATGCAGGCCTGTCCTGATGCCACCCTCTGTCTCACCCACCTGCCCGGACCCAGCCCAACACACGGGCCTGCCCCAGTGCAAACAGGACGCAGGGTCACCCTACCCAGCAGAGTGGCTGTGAGGGCCTGGGCGAGCTCACACAGCCAGCACTGCCTCCTGGGTATTTGTAGCATAGGAACAGTCAGTGGGGGTGTGCTCCCCCTCAGGGCAAGCACCCCTCAGGCAGCCGGGCAGGAACACACAGGCTCAGTGTAGGGCACCTCTCATGAGCCCAGGGCCAGGCCAGGCCAGGCCAATGCTGCATGCTGTGGAACAGATCACAGCCACCTTCGTATTCGATACACAGCAGTGGAGCTTGGCTTGCATTGCAGTGCATCCTGGCCAGGCTCTGATGAAGGAACAGCTCCAGAACTACAATCCTGCACCCCCACAGCCCCAGCTACCCCCTGCCTGCACCCTGAGGTGACCTCTGAGCCACCTCGCTGACTGCACCCTGAGCAGCGCCCTAGCCCGAACCCTGAAAAAGGCACTGCCTGCCCCTGTTCACGCAGCTGAGCATCCCCTGAATGCTGGGCAGAGAACCCCTCCTCAGAGGTGAGCTGCCCCTGGGACAGTCTGTTCTCCCCAGCAATTGAGCAGAGTGGGTTTGGGAGCCCCCGGCTGTTCTTTGGCTGCTCATCCAGCTCCAGCCCAGAGGACCTCTGGATGCCTACGGCTCTCCAGGAGCTGGGAAATCTAGTGACATGGCCTTTGAAATGGCTCTTTTCTCTCCCTTTTGTGAGGGTGATTTGACTTGATTCCATGAGCTCTGACCGGAGTGGAGGGCAGCCAGGTGGCCACCAGCAACACAATCACAACACAGTAATTAGGTTGGCCAGAGTGCAGCCCACCCAGGGACTTCGGTAAGGCGGCTCCTGGCCCTCTGTCTGGGCAGGGGCAATCTGTAAGGATGACCGGTACCAGAGTGCCAGCAACGCTGCACTGCCCAGGGTCTGCACACAGGTCATGGGGGCCGGGCAGCCGCCTGCAGCTGTAATCGCTTCCACTTCAGTGTAGCTGGGTGCAGCCGGTGGGTTCCCCTCGCTGCCGGAGATGCCCAGGCCCTCCCAGGCCTCAAATAACAAGCTCACTCGCCTCTCACAGGACAGCCCAAGGGGAGAGAGCACGAAGCAGCAGCCAGCCCTGCAGCCAGCCCTGCCGCGGCAGCAGAGTGTGTAGGGGAGACAAGAGCCCCCTGAAGTCTGACAATGAGCAAATACAACCTACCACGCGGAGGATGGCTGGGGCGCCCCTGCCCAGGGGATAAAACTCAGCCACTGCATGACTGGCCCCCTGGAGAAAGCAGTGCTCCCCTCCCCTCCCCTCTGCCATCACTCCTCTGTTCTCCAGAGCGGCTAGTCTGTGCTTTTCTCCCGCTAAGCGCCCAGAGAACTTCCCGAGAGCTGGGCACAGCAGCCACGAGGCTGCGCCTAGGCCCTTTGGCGGTGCAATGCTTTGGAATTTCCCTTTTGGGTACGTTCCCGTCTTTGTTTTGGGGCCGAGCCATCGGTTTGCTCTGGCCCCTCCCGTCACGTGCAGCTTTCCCGCAGGTGTTGCCAGGACAACTTCCACTTTCACTCAACAGGAAGAAATTAGATCAGTGGGTTTCGCTGCTGGGAAATCACAACAAATGGGAACTTTATCTCTGCCAAAGCTCAGTACAGAGCAGAGCCTAGAGAAACACAGGCGGGCTCAATGCAGAGCGTATTAACTTCCCACACTCCAACCTGCTGCACAGCCCAGCACCAGAGAATCCATTACCCAGGTGTCTCAGAGACTGTCGTAGAGACCCAAACTGCCTGGAACCAGCCCTACATTCCCAGTTACCCTGTAGCCACGTGAACTGCCTCTGGTGAGGTATTTCAGGGCAGTTACATGCTGCTGGGATGCCCCCAGGGGCTGCATCTGGGGATGCACTTGGCCTAGTCTGACACTCTCTTCCACTGGCTCTCGCTGAGTTACAGAGCGTTCCTGTGAGTTGCCGGCCAGGAGAGATTCAAACGCCACCCAGCTGATTAGCAAAGCACCCACAGCTTGGTTCCTTTATAGAAGTTTCTGTAACTTTTAGTTTTACGGATAGGGTTGTTAACCCAAAGCCAACCCCTTTTACCTCCAGGAGAGGTGATCCAAATTTGTCTGGTCTCTGCCCTTTGACCTGCCCAGTTGGGGTGACCCTCCCCGGAGATGTAGCTCCCGCTGGCATAGCTCTCGGGGGCACTGAGACATTCAAGCCACCTCACCATGACAAGGAATGGGCCATGGGGGTCCATCAAGCTTCATCAAGCTCTCATATGAAACCCACCAAGAAAAAGCAAAAGAGGAAGATTTCAGATGACGTGGAGAAGATCTACGGAGATTGAAGGGCAACAGCTGGGGTGCGCCTGGGGTCAGAGAGAAGTTTTGTCTCCAGTCAGAGTGAAGTGGAGGAGGCTTGCAGAAGACCTGTGCTCCATGCAGCGTACAAGGCTTTAAGTCAAGTAAGTCAGCCCGCTGCGAGGTTCTGGTTCTGTGAGTGGTGCACGTCCACATCTGCCTCTGTGCACACAAAATTTGTCTGCACGGGGATGTCAACAATCCGCCTCTGGCTGGAAGAGCTAGGAGGGGCAGTTGCGCGACGGTGCTGCCCCTTCATGGCTCGGCCCGCCAGGTTCTCTCTTCCGAGAGGAACAGGCCTCAGCAGACACGCAGTGTAGGTGCCCTTCTCGGCAGTCTCCCGAATCACTGCTGCCACCTTCCCAGGGGCTAGTAGGGGAACCCAGCCTGCCCTTGCTTCGCATTCCCACCCAGGGACCCTACAACCAGCAGCCACCTAGGTCTGCCCCACCTCCATCATTACCGCCAGTTCCCCGGGCTGCATCCTACTCCACCTTCTGCTGCTTCTTCACTGCCCCTCCAGGCAAACTCCTGCCCGCAGGCTCAAAGTGCGTGGGCTTCTGCTCCCTCCTGGGTTCCTCCTTCCCTCTCTGGAGCGCCGCCCTCTCGGCTCCCCCTGGCTTTATACAAGTGCTGCTGATGCCAGCCCAGACGGGCTCCTGCCCCTTAGTGGTGGATGAAAAGGAACCCCTAGGCACTGAACCCGGCCGCGGTTGCTGCCGACTCCTTCTGGCAGAAGGGTTACACTGGAATGAACGGAGAAGCAGGCCTACGCTGCCAGGAGCAGAGGAGTCTACAGAACCCTCTATTGCCATCGCACATTCACCTCTGACCCCAGCACACGTGCCAAGGGGCAAGGCTTGTAACCAGTTCCACTCTTTTATCTATCTCAGTGCGGGTCGAACCTCTCTAATCCGGCACCCTCGGGACCTGACTGGTGCCAAACGAGAGAATTTGCCAGACCACAGGAGGTCAATATTGGCTAGCCCATTACTGCAAGTGGGGTGGTCCTTGAATTACTCTCGGACCCCGTTGTGCTATGCAAACCGCTCCATGGCAAAACCAGTTTTTCTCCCAGATGAAAGCAGCTGCAGTCACCCAGCTTTCTGGAGGCCAGGTTTGTAATCCAAAGCAAGCAACTTGTGCATTTCTCTCATTTAGCCACTGCAGCCAAGTGCCTCCCCATCTCTCCTGGATTTACCCTGAGCACCCAAGGGAGGCAGGGAAAGGCTGGAGTTTGCATTGCCCCGATGAGAAATTGGAGCATGGAGAACAAGCGATGCAGGGAGTGCCTCTTGGAGCTGTGAATTCAACACTGGATCTTCTGAGTCTCAGGCCAGCAGGCCAAGCACCATCCTGCCTTCCCGATGTCACAGTGCTGGCCTGGGAAATATCCTTGTGGGAGAGCCAGAGGCAAAAATCAGCTGCAACAGTCACTGATTACCGTCTGGATCATTTGGTAAACTGGGCACAAGCACTGCAATACAGGTACACATAAATGCATACTCTTAGAAACACAGCACACAGGCCAGGCCAGGCCGTCCACATGGGGGCTGGATCCAGGGAGGCACCAGGTGGATACTCTGCTGAACACACAGCACCTTGCTCGAAGCTGTGAGCAGGAGAGCTAACGCAACCCTCGGCAGCACAAACAGGGAGTTTCAAGTGGGAGCAGAGAGATTATTTCAATCCCCGTATTTGGCAGGCTCTGACCATGGCTGGAATCCTGCGTCCAGTCCTGGTGCCAACAAATCTAAAAGGATGTTAATAAACCAGGGAGATTCAGAGAGGGGCCAGGAGGTGGATTCAAGGAGTGGAAAACCATAGTGTGTATCACTACCGGCAAGGACCACCACCCACGGAGAGTGAGCAGTGCCCTTTTCTGGAGAGTAGAGCCACACTGAAAGGAGAGAGCTCCATACATTCTGCCCCCCGGCACTCCCATTGGTGTATATGTTTTTTTGCTGTTCTTCACTTTCTGAGCTGGGCTGTTCACTTTCTGGTCTGTTCTATCAGCTGTGATCTACTTGGGAGGAGGCTTCGTGGTTTCAGTGGTTGGTGGTTTGAGTGGATCTTGCGGAGATGCACTATAGAGGCATGTAAAGGCCTTTGGTGCCCTCTGGATGCTACAGAAGCAGACAGTTGTGTTATTACATAAATGGGGTAAACAGACCAACTAAGCACGATCATTTCTTCCCAACCTGTAAAGTTAAATGAGGACGTTTCTCAAGATTTCTGTTCCCACCGTGCGGTTAGTGTTGGTGCTGTCGAAAGGTTAGTCTACCGTCAGCGCTGAGTTCCTACCAAATGTCATTGGATGAACAAAAAGACTTTTCATCTTTGGAGCTGAGCACAAAACCAGGTTTGAAATGACTTTTCTGGCAGGGTAAGGGAAAAGGGCTTCATAGCTCGAGCCCCTTTTTGACTTAAAATAAAGCCTCCTCTGGGATGTGTTACACAAAAAGTTCCGTCTGATTCATTTGTATAATGACAGAGCTACTAAACCCATAAAACTGGGGAAAAAAGAACAGGACAGTCTACCTCAAATCTAAAGAGAGCTGCAGTACACCTCCTTTAGGAGAGCAACTTCAGCCTAGGCCATGCTGGGAAATGAGGTCAGTATAACTACATTGCTCAGGGGCAGTGCATCTCCTGAAGGATTACGGTGCCGCATCTTTGCCACTCTACTTTCCTATGTAAACAAAAAGCAGTCAAGTAGCACTTTTAAGACTAACAAAATAATTTATTGGGTGAGCTTTCATGGGACAGACCCACTTCTTCAGGCCTGAAGAAATGGGTCTGTCCCATGAAAGCTCAGACAATAAATTATTTTGTTAGTCTTTAAAGTGCTACTTGACTGCTTTTTTGTTTTGATAGTATACAGACTAGCACGGCTCCCTCTCTTTTACTACTTTCCTATGTATAGACATATCCTTAGTGAACACGCAGCTGTATAACAGCCAGCAAAGCAGAGGGGGTGGGTGCCGCTTTTTGGCATGAGGATGACGGTTCACCAGCAGTTGATTGACTAACCAAATCCCTGAGACAATTCATTCTTGCTGCCCAGAGAAGGTGAAATGGAATATTCTCTGAGGGTTGCCAGTGATGAAGAGCCACACAATGAAGGCCAGAAACATAGAGCTTTAAAAAAAAAAAGCTCTATCTGCTGTGTAGCATGGATCTGAGCGTCCTACTTAGACATGTTGGGCTAAATTTAGACTTCGTGTAAGCCAGAGTAACCATTCTCACATCTGAATTTGGCTCTTGACAGCCAGAGCCCTGTGTGTTGGCAGTCATGGAGGTTATTGCATGGGCCAGTTCTTGTTGCAGGACTGTGCCCCATAATCCGAGTTTTCACTTAACAGAAGTATATTCAAGCCTTTAGGGTAACAAAGAGTCTTAAAAATAACCGAAATGATAGGACATAGACACCTGCTTTTCTGAGTCAGCAGAGTGACCGTAACTCAGAAGTGTGAGCTGCCAAGTTCATCTCAGTGGGGTGTTAACTCTGAAATTCAAAGAAGCCAATTTAAAAGTCACCCCAGTGACGCTTCACTGCTGGTCACTTTGGCAAAACATCTAGCTCAGGTGCTTCTTGCCCAATCCCAAGGTGCTTCTCATTCTATCAGTGTGATGGGGTTCAGGGGTCCCCAAGCACTGCACCCCATCCACAGGCAGGAGTGACGCTCACTCAGCAGGAGAACAGCGGGTTTATTAGGTGACAGGACACAGCGTTGTACAGAGGAGTCAGTGCAGCTGGCAGAGACAGCCAGTCCAATCCACGTTGGGGAGAGAAGGCCCCGAGGGGCCCCTGGAGCTGGGGCCTGGCCCCCTCCTTTGTCTCTCTCTCCCAGCCCAGACTCACTGCTTCCAACTCCCAGTTCCAATTCAAACCCCTCCGGCTCCACCTCCTCCTTTGTCTGCAGCCCAGAGGTGTCACCTGGGCACCAGGTTACCCTCAGCAGGAGCCCCACAGCCCCTGTGAGCCACTCACGTACACACAGGTATCCCCCACTACATCACAACCACGTTTTCCAAAAGCCACTACGAACCACACTGTCAACCACCCCTCAACAACTCCCATACTGCCAGTCAATGCGATCAGAATAAAGATCTGTGCACGGATGACTGAGATTGAGATGGGGTTAACGACAGTGTAAAACAAATCACGTACAAAGTCGACATACCTAGGGGAAGCTGGGTTGATTGTACTATCTATTTCCATAATTAATCCAGTAAAATTCCCCTTTGCTCATAGATATGAAGCTGCCACAGAATTTCCAGCCCGCTCCACCATAGCACAACAGAAATCGCTGGGCCAAGCTACAGAACTGAGTCTTGTTTGCTGCAGTAGAGTCACTGTGGCCATGCTTGTAGGAAGAGGTGGGCGAGGTACGCTTATCCTGCCTCAGGGCACTGAGATGGACAAGGTGGCCTCTTGAGATTCCTTCTAGCCCTACATTACTGTGATTCTAAAGGTTTTTGGACTGTCATTTACCTTTCTATGGATTCTATGGAGGAAAGGTCAGGACGAGAAAGGCCTTCATTGTTTAAGAATCATGGAATCATAGGGCTGGAAGGGACCTCAGGAGGTCATCTAGTCCAGCCCCCTGCTTCAAGCAGGATCAACCCCCACTAAGTCATCCCAGCCAGGACCTTGTCCAGCCGGGACTTAAAAACTTCAAGGGATGAAGAATCCACCACCTCTCTAGACAACGCATTCCAGTGCTTCCCCACCCTCCTGGGTAAGTAGTTTTTCCTAATATCCAACCTACACCTCCCCCTCTGTAACTTCAGACCATTGCTCCTTGTTCTGCCGTCTGACACCACTGAGAACAGTTTCTCACCCTCCTCTTTAGAGCTCCCCTTCAGGAAGTTGAAGGCTGCTATTACATCACCCCTAAGTCTTCTCTTCTGTAAACTAAACAAGCCCAAATCCCTCAGCCTCTCTTCATAGGTCTTGTGCTCCAGCCCCTTAATCATTTTTGTTGCCTTCTGTCATTTTTGTTGCCCTCCGAAGAAGTGTTTCCTGGTTCTGGGAAGCAGGATGGGATCCAGGACTGGAAAGGTCTTCATTGTTTAAAATGTATTTCCTGCCTAAGGAAGCATTTTCTCATATTGCAGCATTTGTGTGGCTAAATCATGCCAACTTGTGTGACAGGAAATGCTGGAGGAGAGCTGCCAGCAACAACAGGAAAGAGAGGAAAATGTTGCATAGAATTTGAAAGGCATATTCACCCCCATGACGCTTCCTCGGAACAGTCACGCCACCCAGAGCTACTCATCGCTAATGCTTGATCCATGCTCCCATCCTTCTTGTCATGGAAAGGATGGAGGGGCAGGACAGTGCTGTGGCTGACCCATGCCCTTGGGAATCAAGAGCTGGTTGTGCAGAGTTGTTGTTGATGTGGAGAGGGCTCTATAGATTCATCTCATGAGCTTTAGCCTGTTATGACTTCCTGGCCCCAAATGCTTTCTCTACTTTAACCTGCCTGGGTCAAGCCTTCAGAAAGATTTGGATAGGGCCTTGAACCCCAGTCAATGGCCAAGGGTCTTCCCAAAACATCAATACAGAGTTTTTAGCTCTATACTTCAGATAATTTGGTAGAAAACTGTATTCTTACTGGTCTCTGGATGAGTTGCTACTGCAGCGGGAGATGTGGGTTTCCCGGCATTCCACTGACTCACGGTGTGGGGCTGGCCCTGGCTATGATCACTTTGGAAGGAGGATAAGGGTGGGAAGGGATACATCCTTAACTGTTACTTCCCAGCGCTGGGGCTTGGGATACGTCCAATCAGTCTGGAAACTCGCCAGCTCCGGGAGAGCTTGGTTTGCTGGCAGTGCGCTTGTAGCCAAATGACAAAGCCACCTTTTCACCAATGGGGAGGGGGGAGCTGGTGAGGCTGCTCCAGGCCTCCCCGGCCACACCCCTTACCCAGGATTGGGGATGCTCCAGCCAGGCTGGAACACAGACACCTGCAGCATGCGGGAACCCAGGTGGCTCTGGCTGTGCTGAAGTGCCCCCTGACCTGGGGCAGCATCACAGGCAGGGAAACTCCAGCCCGTCCAAAGCAGCCTGGCTCCCCGGTGTGGCGGAGGCCCTCCAGCCTGGCTGGAGTAGCCACTGCAAGTGCAGGGGGGCTAGGCCGGAGCAGCCTCTCCAGTGGCCTGCCCCCCTCACCTCGCCACCACAGACAGGGGCTGCTCTGGCCGTGCTCGCATGGCCCCGCATGTGGCAGCTCTGTGGGGCTGGAGCCGTGCCCTGCCTGGGCCAGGCGGTGGACCAGTTAACCAGAACTGGAAAGCTCCTTCCACTTAGGATGAGGCTCGCCAGTTAACTGGTTAACCACAAACCTCCCTGGTGCGTCCGGCGGTCTGCGTAAGTGCCCTGCTCTTGCGGCGGCCCCGGGTAACATCATTAGCACATCTCCAGGCCTCTTTACTGGAAGGTCTCAGTCCTTCCCTTCCAGCGGCCGAGAGGAGTCTCGTCACTGGCACACATCTGTGACAGACAGTGAGGGCCCTGAGGCAAGGTGTGGGGGAGCCAGCTCAGCCCAAGGGAAGTCAGCCCTCAGCACCGGCCCTACCGTGGTGCTGGGCGTGTCTCTCCCTTCCAGCCCTGCACAGCGGCACTGTGGCGGCACTTTGGAGGGGCCCAGGCCTCCGGCTACTGCCACTGCCAAAGTAGCAGTGGCGGCAACTGGAGCTCTGGGCCTCTCTGAAAAGCTGGGCCTGGGGGCCATTGCCCGCTTTGGCCCACTGTTAGGGAGCAGCAAACCCAGAGTGGAGGCACTGCAGAGTCTGGGACCGGCGTTAACCCTTCCCTTGCGTGCCCTGCATTTCAGAGGGGGCTGTGTGCGCTCTTCGCACCACGCCGTCACGTGCGAAACACAGCGCCTGCTGTGGTCTCTCGTGGCTCGTCACCGCAGCCTGCGGCTACGCCGGGAGGGTCAGAACGGAGCGTTCGTAAGTGGAACCCTTTGTTCCGCCTCACAGGCTCCATCCCAAACCAGACCTGTCTGCTGCCAGGACGTGGCTGAGACGATAACCCAGGCTCTGAGACCAGAGAGACACGTATCGGAGGTGCTGGCTCTGGGGGTGGTTGGGGGCTGGAGCACGCATGGGAAAACATGAGGGGGTGCTCAGCTGCCATGTTCCCTCACCTCCCTCCCCCAGTGCCTCGGCCCCACTGGCAACCTCCTGCCCCCCCCCGCCCCGCCTGCGCCTCCTGCGAGACAGCTGCTTCTTGGCATCGGGGATGCTCTGGAAGGGCAGGGGAAGAGTGGGCACCCGGCACAGCTGGGGTGTGGGGGACTGGGTGGATGAGGGGTCGAGCACCCCAGAGCTTGAAGGCAAGTTGGTGCCTGATGGGCACAGTATAATGCCTAGAAGGACCGTGTGAGGCGTAGCCTGCCTCTTTACGGGCGTTCTGTGGGCTGAATTTGTGCCAGGCTGAGACCCAGCATCTTGGGCCTGGCACTTCACAGCCCTGCTTCTGCTGGGCGGGGCAGCCCAGGCCCCTGGTGCATCCGTGATGCCTGTGTAGAATTTGCATGAGCTCTGGCACTTCTTGGATTACAAAGTAAGCAGGGGAAGGAGTGCCCACGGGTCAGCCCACCCTGCCACTTGGCAAGGCTTTTCCGCTGAGCGGCCAGATTATGAATCCACAGCCATGGGAGACAGTGACAGGTAGACAGACAGGCAGCAGTCCTGAGGGCAGCTAGGGCTTGGGGGAAACACTGTCCCTGCTTCTCTTAAGGCCCAGATCCATAAGCCATGTGGCGAGGGCAGATCAAGGCTCCCCACTCCCCCAGCCAACTGAGGATGAGCTTGGAGATGGCATCAGCATAAACTCTGGCTGCCAAGTTCCCCTCCCAGCAGAGGTGATGCCTGCAGACAGAGAAAGGAGTTAGAGGCTCCTACTGCGCCTGCTTTTTGTCGCTGAAACTGCCTTGAGCCTGAGCAATCAGTAGGGCCAGTGGAGGGAAAGGCACGGCCGTCCCAGGAGGACTCCTGCCGTGAACAGAAGCCACAGCGAGCACTGAGAGGCTGGGAGCGGAGCGGAGGGCGCGGGCGGCTGGCAGAGGAATGCTGAAAGCCGGCAGCACTTGGGGTCTGCGCGGGAAGGACGCTTTTTGTCATGGCCCCTTTGGCATGAGGTTTGGTACTGAAGAGGAGGGTGTTAGTGAGTCAACCATCACAAATGCCTGAAGTGAAGTTACTGGCTTCCTGAGAAGGGAAACTGAGGCAGGGAGTACCTGCGGTGTCACAGTTACTGAGCAGCAGGTACCTGGGCAGAAATAGAGGCAGAATGTCACCTGCGACCCTCTCCACAGGTTCTCCTGCCCCCCCTCTCATTGGGGCAAAAAGCTGTGGGACCAGCACGGTCACGTCAGACTGTCCCTCATCCGCTTTCAGCGTGGGCAGCACCTGAGCCTTCTGGACCTATTCCTATTAGAGAAACAGGCGGGCCCTGCTTCAGCTCTGCTCTGCCCCCTCTCTGGCTCATTGCAGAAGTAAAAGCAAATGTACAGCAGTCCAACTGACAAAGCCCCCAGCACAAACTCCCCCGCAGGGCCTTTACCCTCTGGTAAGTGTGTCTTCGGCAACGTCCCGTCATCTCCAGCACTGAAACGCCCTGCACCATGCCCACGTTGGCTGCTTCAGTGGGACAGCCACGCTGCCACCGTAGCTCCTGGGGCAGGGGGTCATCCTTCAGCGACGGAGTGGCACTGGCCTGGTTAGTACCGGACACCTCCGTAGGACATCTCCAAAGCAGCCCTAGAACGCAGCATGTGCTCTGACTTACACCGACTCAGCCATACGTTAGCCTGGCAGTTCTCAAACTTCAGCAGCCAGAGCATGGACATCCCACGGCTTGGGGTGCCAAGAAGCCCTCTCCCCAGCCAGGCCCCAGCCCCCAGCATGGCCACAGGACGCCCTCCCACATGCAGCGAGCTGTGACCCACGCAGCGAGCTGTGACCCACGCAGCTGGAGCCATCCCTGGAGCTCAAGGGAGCCAGTGGGCACGTGGGTGTGTGTGGCTGCAGCTGGCCCCAGCAGCACAGCTCAGGGGAGCCGGTGGCTACGCAGATGCCCAGCCTCTGGCACCCGCCAGAGCAGGCTGGGGCTCCAATGCAGCCTGGGCGGCACCAGGTGAGGTAGCTGGGGAAGGTGTTGCCTTCCGCCACCTACGCTACCTGCCGCCCATGAACCAGGACCCCTGTCATGAGTTACAACCCCAAACGGGAGCCTCCTGCCTTGTCCGCCCCTTCACTGAAGCCCTGCCCCCACTCGCTCCATGCCCCCTCCCTCAAGTTCATCAGGCTGGGGGCAGGGTTCCCTCCGGTTTTGCTATGCATGGGCAGAATAACGTTTGCTCTGTGCACCCAGGCCTGTGCGGATGTGCACCACCCTAGGGACACAGGCTGCTGGCGCTCTGGTAACCAGCTGGGCAGCTATCCGTGTGCTCAGCTTACAGGAGACACTGGTTGGGGGTGTAAGGGCTCTGCTGGGGTGTGGGCTCTGGAGTCTGGCCAGGGATGAGGAGGCCGTGGTGCTAGAAAGGGCTCTGAACTGGGCAGTGGTGGGCAGGCAGGCGTCAGGAGGGAGTTTGGGTGTGGGGCAGAGGGATGGGATGTGGGACAAGGTGAAGCATGTGGTTGGGGGTGCAGGCTCAAACAGGGAGTTGGGTTAGGTCAGTTGGGTTTCGTAAGTTAAACCTGTGGACTCAATTCATTCACACTCTGTGAAGGGCTGCCTGGAACCCAGTCCAACCCTCCAGGCTTCTGAGCACTGCCGGGATTCCCCCACAGAGGCCAGGGGCCTGCTCACTCTTTGCAGCTATGAGCCAGTCATGTCCTGCCCACGGTTCATACAAATCAGCTGGGGTTTGATCCCTATGTTGTGCATGTTTTGCTTTACTTTGTCTTTTCATTTGCTTTGCCAGCAAGAGGAACTATGCAAAATGGAGCAAACGTGCAGGGCTCCCTGCTGCCCAAGGGAAACCAATGGGCATTTCACTCCTGATTGAATTGGGAGCAGAATCAAGCTCACCCTGTCCTCTTGCAGCTGGGAGCCCATTAGCTCTGTGCAAGTTTTCAACACAACCTTCTCTCAAAGGACTGGAATATACAAAGAGCCCTCACATAATAGCATTAGCGTAAAATGAAATTACCCTCCATGCATTAAAGGCCCATGGAGAGCGATCTTCACAATTAGATTAGAGAAATGCTCATTATGCATATTATGAGTAGCTCTAAGCTGCTTAAATGATCTTACATTCATCTAGCACCTGGAGGGATCCCAAAGCCCCTTTGCTTTGGTTATTTTCACTTCCTTTATTACCAGTTTTCGCTCTTTAAAGTGCTGGGTTGTGGACGAGCTGTTCAACCTGTAACCACTCGCCAGAGCTCACCTCGTCCCACTGCATTCACTTTGGAAGTTCGGGAACGGAGTCCATAGGGTTCGTATTTGCAGCCTTTATCTTCTTTCCAGGCTTGTTAGTTTACAAAAGCCAAACGAGCTTTCATCAGCAGGCGTGTGCCTGCCTGCATTTGGGAATTCCGTACGCACGAGAGCCCTATGGACTAAACACAGCAACGACCGTCATTACATGAACAACACAAATAGGGCGTTGTCAGGTGCGTCTTCTGCCCCTGCTCCCAGCTTGTGGTCCATGCAGCCCGCTACCACTTGTTTGCTGCTTGTTCTGCTCGCTGCGGCTCTCACGGTGGCCAGTGTTCCCTGTGAGCTGAGCCCTCAGAGGCTGCTGAGGAGAGATTCAAGTGCCGCCCAGCTGATTAGCAGAACACCCAAAATCTGCAGCACATGTTGCTGTTAGTGGTGCACTTCCGCACATACTCCAGTGCACACAACAAAATGTATTCCACCCAAGGAAGGGAAGGAGAAAGGGAACCCTGATGGTGACCCTGGTGGTGGCAGGGTGGGGACCAGTCCCCCACCGGAACTGCCTCTGCGGAACTGTTCCACGTTTGAAGGCAGGGCCTGTAAGCATCCACATTGCTCGTTTGTGCTCCCAGCTGTGGATCAGCCCGGCCCACCCACAGCCAGGGGACTTGAGTCTTCACTGCTGTGCTCCTGGGCCAAGTGGGTGTAAAACACCACCATCCCGACTTAGATGCATTTTGTGCCCACCTTGCATGGGCGCATGTGCCTGTAGGCTGAGCAAGAGTATCTGGCCTGTAGCCCCGAAGGCTTTGCCCGTTCTCTTCCCCCCAGGAACAGGGGGGTTGACATCACCCCGATGAGGTGGGGTGGGGGCTGCATCACAAACACCTGCCTTGGCCAAGGGTTTCTTTGCAGGAATCTGCCCCCAGTTAGTCCCTTCTTGAACACCCCTTAAGAGCTCCCCCTAGGCTCTCTTGTGGCTAGCAGCACTCCCATTCAGGGCTGGGTTAAACAATCCTCAAGCTCCTTACCAACAAAAATGGGTCAGAAAGCCCTCAAAATAAAGTCCATTAGTTCATACACAGCCCTGGCTCTCCTGCCGTACGCAGACCCCTTCCTCTGCCGCATCTGGCTTCAGCAGAAGCCCCCAGTCACAGACCAGCCCTCCTGACTTGACTTCCTTCTGCTGTCAACCCTTCCTCACCAGCCCCCCAACTTCCTACTGTTCCTTATAAGAAATCCCCTGATCCAACCAAGGCGTGCCTCGGCAGGTTGGGCTAGCCTCTGCCATCCATCCCCTTAAGGGCAGAGCCAGCTGGTATCAGGGTAGAACCTCCCCAGTGCAGCTGTAAAGCAGTGAATGGGAAAAGGGTGACCAACGCCCCCATTGCTGTAAGACATAAAGCAGCAGAACAACTATAGCGAGATCCCACCACTCACCTGGGTACACGATCTGCAGGGAAGTCTGCCACACTCTGCTGGAACAGGTACTGAAATCGCAAGAGAATAGGTCAGTATTAGGGTTAGGCCAGCGATTAGGGTTACCATATAAAAAAGAGAAGACCCTGAGAGGGAGCGTATCTGCATGAGAATCTACCCACTCATGGTGTGTTAATGTGTTCTAGTGTAGCTAATATGCCGTGAGTGGGTAGATACTGGTACAGATAAACTTCCTCCTCAGGGTGTCCTCTCTTTTGAAGGTTCGGATATGGTGACCCTACAAGTGATGCTGCAGCTAACCGGTGCATGCTCGGAACCAAACGTGACCAACGCTTGGCCAACACCTGGAGTGGTCATGCAGCTCACCTGACATGACTCGAACATGCTAGCAGCTGGGGTCAACCACCTGCGGCTCCGAGCACAGCGCTGCTGATTCCACTTGTGGCTGCGGAGGCGGACGCTGCTTCAACGAAGTCCACATTAAAACAGAACTCAGGTTTTTTGTTTGAGCGGCGGCCGACTCCAGAGCCACAGGTGGAGTCAGCAGCAGCAGGGAGTCCCAGAAGAGGAAGCCGGCAGGGGCAAAGGAACCCCGGGAAAGGATGCTGGAAGGCACCCCTGATGGAGCCATGAGGAGAAGCAGGAGGCTGGAGCGGGGAGGCAGCAGAGCAGGAACCCAGCTCCCCCATAGCGCTCTGCACACCAGCCACTACCAGGAGCTGTGGGCGGGCGCCTCCCAGCTGTGCCAGGGAGACAGGGAAAGAAAGCAATGAGCTTACCCCGGCCATGACCAGCACCTCTGCCTCCGCACCCAGCCTGGGGGACCACGTCCTTCTCTGGCTGCTGCCCACCCAGCTGGCACTGGCCAGCCGCTGCAGCCCACGCTGGGTGCTGCCCTCAGCAGTGGCAGCCAGGGAGAGAGAAGGCAGCTCTGCTCCAGCGATGGTGGAGAACGACAGCCAAAGGCGGAAGAGAGGCGGCCACTCTGCTGCAGCTGTTTGTTCCCCCCTTCCCTACTGCCACCACCACCAGCTCAGAAGCACCCACCTGCAGCACCCAGAGCTAGCACCACGGATGCCCAGACCACACCTTCCACCTGTGCTGCAAGGGTGCAGGGTGGGCACCAGCTCTGGGCCACCTCCTCGTACATCAGCAGCCTGGGGAAACGGGCAGCATGCAGAGCACCTGAGGCAGGTAAATCCTGGGGATGGGGAAGGTTGGCTGGCGGGGCGATTTGGGGCTGAAGGGGTTAACCCTGGGGTTGGGGGGTGGGTGTGCGGGAAGCGGGGTAAAGCCGGGGGACGTGGGAGCAGATGTGGGTGGTGAGGTGGGTAAAGCTTGCAGATGGGGATAACAACTTTCTAACTGATACAAACATTGCGTGTGCACTGCTCTTAAAGCAGGGCTGACAAAAAGCACAGTCTGACTATTTATGAAGGACCGTCTCACTTACGCAGGCACTGCAGCTCCTGACGTATCGATTTTGCAACTGAATTTGAAAAAACGACTCTTCTCGCTGTTTCGGTTGCAGACCCCTGCCCCTGCCTGACTTTATCGCCTGAGGAAACACACCCAGGAAAACGTTAGGACTCAGTCCTGCTGGCGTCAGCATGCAACACTCGATCGTGGGGGCTGACATCAAAAGGGTTCCCAGAGCTGGGCAATCTCGGTGGTTTCAGAACTGCGAAGTGGCTTGCGATGGCCTCCCCATGCCAGCCCCTGGCCGGTTCAGATGCTGGTACAGTGGACGCTGGTATAGAGACCTGAGAGGGAAGTCGTGATAAGGCCACTTCTCTTCCCTGTAACTTAAAATGGCAGGTCGCTCATAGAAATTGACCGGGAGGGCTTGGTACGCTGGGCATAAGCCGATCTTACACATTTCATTATGGCCAAACACAAAGTTATACATCTGGGAACAAAGGCTATGGGCCATAATTACAGGCTGGGGGACTCTACTGCGGGAAGCAGTAACTGAGAAGGCCTGGGGAGTCATGATGGAAAATGAGCTGAGCACGCACTCCCAGTGGAAAGCTGGGCCCAAACGGCTAGTGTGATCCTCAGCAGTGTAAAAACGGCACCAGGCAGAAGGAGGGACTGTTATGTTCTACCTGGTGTGAGCGCTGCCAGGACACGGTGTCCAGGTCTGGTTTTAACAAATCTAACAGGGTATTGATACCCAGGAGAGAGGGGAGAGAAGACGCGTGAACACCTTTAAAAGAGTGCAGAATAGTCCTTCTGCGGTAGGCTCAGTGAACTCAGTTTATTTAGCTGAATCAAGAGAAGGTTCAGAAGTTCACGCCAGACAAGCTCAGGCGGAAAGAAGACACACGTTTTTTAGCAGGGAGGGTGATTAACCATCGGAACGATTTCCCAGGGTGGGGATGGATTCTCTAGCACCGACAGTTTTTTCAAATGAAGAGTGGCTGTTTACTTAAAACTGGGATATCAAACTCACAGCCCAGGGGCCAACTGCAGCCCAAGCAGGTCCACCATCCAGCCCATGCATGGGTGCTGCTATGTGAGTCCCTGCTCCCCCATGTCCATACCCTACCCCCGAGTGCAGCCCCTGCTTTGCCCCTGACCCCTTCACACCCGTTCCTCAAGCCCCCTTCCCTGAGAGACATGTCCTCAGGGCTCAGTGGGAGGCCTGTAGCGGTGGGAGCTGGGGGAAAGCAGAGCAAGGCAGCAACCTCTGTTCTGCTCCATTTCCATCCCCCAGGCTGGCCCTGTCATCCTGCTTCATGGCCACGCTGGGAAGTGAAGACCCCTAGCCCCAGCTGGCTTGGGAGATGACCGTGGAGCAGAGCAGGCTGCGGTGTAGTTCTGCAGCTCCTACTGCCACCACGAGTGCATGTGCGAGGGGAGGTAACTCCTGCTGCCAGCCCCAGTCTGCCCAGGGTCCCGCAGAGTATGGGGGACCATCCACCCCATATGACAGTTGCAGCAGCTGCCACACCAAACCGTCCTGTGGATGGGAGAGCTCTGCGCACACCTCCCCTGGCCCACAGGTGGGGGGTTTGAATCACCCACGGCAACAGGTGGAGGTGGGAGGGCGCATGGGTTGGAGGTGGGGATGTGTGGGCGGGCAGGGAGGTGCCTGGTGGGGGAAACATGTGGAGACCATCCCCCAGAACCCTGCCAGGGTGGGATGGCCACTGGAGTATCAGGAGGAGTTGAGAACTGGCACTGACCCTAAGGTAACTGAGTCTGAGACCTCTGGTCTCAAAGATCTGCTCTGCTTCAGATGAACTAATGCTGGGAAGCCCTGTGGTGTGACGCAGGTAAGGCTGGAGATGACCGTGGGCTGTTTCGGCCATGGACCTGAGCGCAGACACGTGTCCCCTGGCAAAAGCCAGTCCTCTTAGGGTTTGGAACACGAGTAATCTCACAGCCTTGCTTCCCACAGGAGAGGCTAATCCCACGCCTGCAGCCCTGGGATATCCAGACAGCCTTGTCCTCTGGTGGTGGTGGAGAACAGTGGCCTGGCCTGCTGTGAGGGAGGAGTAAGCTACCCAGCTCTACCCCCAGGGGGAAAATCAGAGCATATTTTTTTCCAGTGCTTGCTGCATCAGTTATGAATGTAAAAAAACTGCTTGAGCTGCTCCAGCCCCCCAGCAGCTCTTTCCTTACATTTTAAGCACTGGGAATAACCAAGGCCCACCAAGCCCAGGGAGAGACCAGACCCTGTCCACCCTCATGGCAAGAAGTCCAGCAGCAGAGTGGGGGCTATCCTGTTGATTGCATCCAATGTAACATGCAGGAATAACTACCCCATGGCCAAGTGGTGTATGTATGCATTTGGTGCAAGGAGCTCCTGGCCCTCAGAGACGACGTGCAGGCTTTGGAGGCCAGGGTAGCTGAACTGGAGGAGCGAAGGGAGGCAGAGAGATATGCTGATGAGGCTTTCCGGGACACTGTAGAATTGTCCCACCTCCTGTCAGACATCCCCTGTGCTGTTAAGGAGGATGAAAGCCTTGGGGAAGGAGAGAAGTCAATGGAAGCAGAGCGAAACCATCCTGTAGTTGGGACCCTCCTTCCAGATTATGTTGTGGTATTCTCTTGCACTGGGGAGGCCTCTCCAGGGGAAGGAACTATCGTCAGCAGGAAAACGCAGCTGTTAGTAATGGGCAAGTCAATCATTAGAGACATGGACAGCTGGGTTTGCAATGACCAGGAAAACTGTTTGGTGACCTGCCTGGTGTGAAGGTTGTGGATCTCTTGAGGCATCTTGTAGGAAGTCCTAGACCACCCAGCCCTTGGCCTAGGGCAGTCAGCAACCAAAGAGGGGTTGCAACACCAGCCCGCACCCATTTGGGGCGGTCAGCAGTTCCCAATGGCAATACAAGCCCAGCCCAGCCCTCAGTCCAGGGCGGGGCAGCAGTTCCCAATGGCAATACAAGCCCAGCCCAGCCCTCAGTCCGGGGCGGGGCAGCAGGATAAGGAGGTTTAAGCACAGGCCCAGCACAGGCTGGCCCTGTCAAGGAGGGGGTAGGGGGTCGCAGGCCCTCCCACTCCACTGCGACCCGGCCCGGGGCCCTGGGGGTCACTCACACACGACCACAGCAGTGGGGATCCAGGCTGCAACACACTGCCATGGGTTCGGGAGCGTCGTTCCCCGGGCCACTTCCTACCACTACCTCCACTGGCGGAAGGTCCCAGTCCATCTGGTCAGGGGGTCCCTCAAGGTCAGTCTCCTCCAGGTCATCCACCTTTGGGGGCTCCGGCCAGTCGCCCATCTCAATGTCATTGGGGTAGTCGGGCGGCGGTAGCACGGGGGACCCGCGGCGATCCTGGGCCTGAGGGCTACAGCGGTCCGCTGGGCCTCTGTGGCAGGCCGCTCCTGGGGCTTCTTCCCAGGCGGGGGGTCTCCGCCGGCATGAGGGCCCTGGCAGGTCTGGGAAGTCCGGGTAGTCCCCCTGGGGCATCTGGATTCGGGGTTGTTGGGAGCCGCTGGGGGCTTGCTCCTCCGGCCTGGCCAGGCAGCAACAGGCCCTCTGCCCTTGGCGCCAGGGAGCTCAGGCAGGCGCGTCCTCCCTGCCTAGAGGCCCAGCCTTTAATGAGCCCTGAGCCCTGCCCTGGGCTCCGCCCTCTGAGGGGCGGGCCTCTGGCATCCTGGCTCCGGGCCCGCCCACCAGGGCCTCTGTGCAGCCTCTTCTGCCTCTGAGTCTGCGGGAGGCCATACTGACTCACTACACATCTACATAGACTTATATGTAGTGCCAGGGAAGAGACGATGGTCGTGGTACATGTAGATACCAATAACATAGGGAAGAGT
This sequence comes from Carettochelys insculpta, assembly GCF_033958435.1. Classification (NCBI taxonomy): domain Eukaryota; kingdom Metazoa; phylum Chordata; order Testudines; family Carettochelyidae; genus Carettochelys; species Carettochelys insculpta. The sequence goes on from NC_134141.1 coordinate 127,752,576, forward strand.
AGGAGAGACATCCTGGAGGCCAAATTTAGTTTGCTAGGAAAGAGAGTGAAATCCAGGACCTCTAAAGTGGCATTCTCAGAAAAGCTTTCAGTTCCACATGCAGGGCCAGATAGGCAGGCAGAAATTCAGAGTCCCAGTGTATGGATGAGATGATGGTGTAGGGAAGAGAGCTTTAGATTTATTAGGAACTGGAGAAACTTTTGGGATAGGGGAGCCTATACGGGAAGGATGGACTCTACCTAAACCAAAGTGGAACCAGCCTGCTGGCACTTACCATTAAAAAAGTCGTAGAGCAGTTTTTAAACTAAGAAATGGGGGAACCTGTGGATCAGACAGAGACTTCTTAGAGGAGAGAGTATTGATAGAAATGTTCTAGGTTTTAGTCAGGAGGAGAGGATGGCAGAGGATAAAATATGGGCCAGATCAGAAGAGAAACTTATCACATAAAAAGAATCAGGAAAGAACAGACAAATAAGTAAGTGACAAGCTTTTAAAGTGCTTATGCAAAAATGCTGAAAGTCTAAATAATAAGATGGGTAAACTAGAGTGCCATGTATTAGAGGAGGACATTGATATAATAGACCTCACAGAAACCTGGTGGAATGAGAGCAATCAACGGGACACAATCATACCGGGGTATAAAATATGTCGGAAGCACAGAACAGGTCATGCAGGTTGGGGAGTGGCACTATATGTGAAAGAAAGTGTAAAAAAAATTATAAAGAAAAAATCTTAAATGAATCAAAAGCTTCCATAGACTCTCTATGGATAGAAATTCCATGCTCAAATAAGAATATAGCAGTAGGGATATACTAGTGGCCTCCTGACCAGGACAGTGGTAGTGACTATGAAATGCTAAGGGAAATTAGGGCAGCAATCAAAGTTAAAAACTCAATATAGTGGGGGATTTCAGTGATCTCCTTATTGACTGGGAACATGTCACCCCAGGATGAGGTGCGGAGATAAAATTTCTTGATACCTTAAATGACTGGCTAGTACAGGAATCCACAAGGGGAAAGGCAATTATTGATTTAGTTCTGAGTGGAGCGCAGGATCTAGTCCAGGACGTAACTGTAACTGGACTGCTCGGAAACAGTGACAATAATAAAATAATATTTAACATTCCTGTGGTGGGAAGAACATCTCGGCAGTCAAATACTGTGGCATTTAATTTCAGAAAGGGGAACTACGCAAAAACGAGGAGGTTAGTTAAACAGAAATTAAAAGTTACAGTAACTAAAGTAAAATCCCTGCAAGCTGCATGGAAACTTTTCAAAGACACCATAATAGAAGCCCAATTTAAATGTACACCCCAAATTAAAAAAAAAAAAATACTGAAAGACCTAACAAAGAGCCACCCTGGCTTAACAACCATGCAAAAGAAACGGCGAGAGCTAAAAAGGCATCTTTTTTAAAAGTGGAAGTGAAAACCTAGTGAGGCAAATAGAAAGGTGCATAAACACTGCCAAATTAAATGTAAAAATGCAACAAGAAAAGCGACAAAGGCGTTTGAAGACCAGCTAGCCAAGAACTCAAGAAGCAATACCAGGCAGTGCTTAAGCACATCAGACAGAAGCAGGAAGCCCGCTGAACAACCAGTGGGGCCCCTCGACAACCGAGGTACAAAAGGAGCTCTCAAAGGCGACAAGTCATCGTGGAGAAACTCAATGAACCCCGCGCTTCGGTCCTCACGACTGAGGCTGCGAGGGAGGTTCCCACACCCGAGCCGTCTCTGCGGGTGAGGACGGGTCCGAGGCCGAGCGCTCGCCACAGGAGCTCTCGGAGGTGGTCGATGCAGGTGAGGCAGTAGCAAGTCACCGGACCCGATGGCTCGGGAGCTCCCCCGTGAAACCGCGGGACTGTCAGCTGGGGGTTGGGACCGACCCGTTACATCAGCTTCTGCAGCCGGTGACCGCACCTTGCAGGGCAGCGGGTCCGCCCCGGCACGTCCGGTGCCCGCCCCCGCTGTGCAGCCCCTCCGCGGGCCCGCCGGAGCCCCTCCCTGCACGGGGCGGGGGACCTCTGCCGGGACCGCGAGCGGGGCGGGGCCAGGTGAGGCACGTTCTTTGGGGGCGGGGACTGGGTAGGGTAGTACCCTGGGGGCGGGGCTTGGGGCGGGGCGGGGTCGTTCTCGAGGCGCGGGGCCAGGGTAGAATCGTGCCCTGGGGGCGGGGCTAGGGGAGGAGCGTTCTCTAGGGGCGGGGCCAGGGTAAAGTCGGCCTCTGGGGGCAGGGATAGGGGCGGGGCCAGGTGAGGATCGCTCTCTAGGGGCGGGGTTAGGGGCGGGGCCGGGTCACGGACGTTCTCCGCGGGGCGGGGCGGGGCGAGCCCCAGGTGGGAGGGGGCGACTCACCTGTCCCGGCCCCGCCCCTCGGGCCGGGATTGGCCGCGGCGCTGCCCTGCGGAGCCGGCGGTTGTCCCCGCGGTCCGGGCGGCTCCTCCCCCGGGTCATGGCGCCGTCCGCTGCCCAGCCTTGACGTGCCGCGCCCCGGCCGGAGCCGGCGGGCGCGCTGAGGGGAGTCGCGCCATGTCCCTGCTCTGCGTGCGAGGTGAGTCGGGCCCCCCGGCGGCGACCTGCTCCCGCCCCCCCCCGCGGGCCCCACTTCGTTCTCGGCCCCCCTCCCCCACTTAGCTCTCTGTACCCCCCCCGCGGGCCCCACTTCGTTCTCGGCCCCCCTCCCCCACTTAGCTCTCTGTACCCCCCCCCGCGGGCCTCACTTCGTTCTCTGTACCCCCCCCCCCGCGGGCCCCACTTCGCTCCCTGCCCCCCCCCCCCGTGTCCCTGGGGCCTCCCTGTCCGGTCTCTCGGGGGGGAGGGCACTGACCCCCTTCCTGCTGCTATCGAGGCCGGGGGGATGAGGGCGCAGTGCGGGGCGGGGACCAGCCCTTCGCCCCGGGAGGAGTCCCTACCGCTGCCCGGGCTCGGCGAGGGGACCGGGGGCGCCCCGACCGCGCGGAGGGGCGAGCTGCAGCCGGGCTGCTGGAGTCCCCTCGCCCGGTCCTGCCCGCGGAAGCTGCGAGCTGTCAGCGGCGCACCCGGGCACTTGCCGCTGCCCAGCTCGTAGGGTGCCGGCTGTGCGCTGACAGCTTCACTCTCGCACCCACCCGCTGCAGCCCGGGGAAAACCGGAGTCGACTCCGGTGCAGGGACTGTGCCGCCTCCTGTCTGTAGCCCCCGGGCCCTGCTGTGGGCGTTCCCGGTGTGCGACCCAATGACTCTCCGTCATCAGTAACAGAGAGGGAGCCGCGCTGGTCTGTGCACCAGCGAAACAAAAAGCGGCCAAGTAGCACTTTAAAGACTAGCAAAATAGTCTATTAGGTGAGCTGTCGTGGGACAGACCCACTTCCTCAGACCATAGCCAGACCGGAACAGCCTCAGGTCAGCAAGGAGAGCTGGCCTGGGCGGCTGGCTGCAAATGGTCTGCTTTTCCCTGCTCTGTGCTCCAGTGGGAGACCAATCTGTCAACTGGCCCTTCCAGTGATTATGTAAGGGCATTGCTTCGTGTCACCACAGCTGTTCTTTCACTCCATGGTGCCTGGTGCTGAAGTTTGTTCTGCAATAGTCCTTAGGGGTGGTGGGACTGGTGGTTCATATTTGCATAGGAACAATTCTCTATCTTGGTAATAATGATCCATTGTTCTTCAGCTGTGGTTGTACTTCACAGTATGCCTGTCTCTCTTCCTTTGTTTTGCATTCTTAACACCTCCTACTTGTACAGTTTCTGACTCGGTCCACAGAGGACAGAACAGAAATTCAGAACAGTGTTTTGATCACTGGAGTGTTACTTTTGACGAATGGCTCATCTGATCGGGAGAGAAGCATGTTATTTCCACAGGGTTCAAAATAAATGTTATGTGAAACTGTGAAATGGGATTACTCCTGATAAAACAAAGACATTTGGAGAGAAGGCTGACTGCTCTGAAACCTTAATTCTTCTAGAATCCCAACACTCTCCTATCTAGTAGTTGAAGGTATGTCACAAATGTTTAGCTATTTTGGTGGCTTAATTGGGTAAGGAGGTAGAAACCCAACCATTTCCCCCTGTGTTACAGAAGTTAAAACTGAGGCAGAGGAGAGAAATTATCTTGACAAGATTTCAAAGAGAACCCACGTGTGGTGGGACTGGAGTTCAGGACTTCCTGATTCCCAGTCTCCAGTTTAAACTATTAAAAACTTCTCTCAGAAATCACCTTGTGTGTGTAATAATGAATCCCAGGTGGCTCAGTTCTGCTAAATTGATAGGAAATATAAAGACCTTGAAATAAGAGAGAGATGACTGTCGCTCTTAGCTCTGAATTTCCTCCTCACTGTTCCTTTGTGTCAATATCTGACATCATTTTATTAAATAGCTTTTTCATTTAATTTCCTTGTGGCTGTAATCAGAGCAATAAAAACTAAAATAAACAGCAAAAATCTATGAGTACCAATAATCGTTGATAATACCTCTTCAGTAATGAAGTAAGATGTGCCTATTTCCATGCACCCACTATTATTTCATCATAAAGGAAAACAAACTTTGGTTGGTCTAACAATTCATTTTAAATGCACATTTCATCTGAATTTGAGTTTCTGAGCACAATAGCTTGATCACTTCCTGAGCTGGTGGTGGTCTCATGCCTTGAGAAAGAAGCACTTGGCACAAGATCAGCTATATTTTTTATCTATTTTGTACAGAGCAATTTTGTGCACTTTTAGCAGACCCTTTGATTTATATGCTGTGCAAGACATGCTATCCTTATGCGTGTGTAGCTTTGTCTTCTGTGATCTTCCATTGTGGCTATATTTTGGATATGAAAATTGCATGTGAAATTTGGCTTCACATCGCTTTCAAAATAGCCCAGCATCATACAAATGCAGATTCAGAAAACATAAACCTCTGTGTTTGATCTCTGAACCAGTTTTTTCTTAAAATCTTTTTCACCAATAATGCAGGGCAGTATTGAAAACTGACGGCTTCCCCAGTAATTTTAGAAAGGGTAGATGTGACATGGAAAGTAAAGACCGAGACTGAATCTACACTACGAGGTAAATTCAAATTTAAGGCAGTTAGCTCTATTACCGCATGACGCACCATGTCCAGGCTTGTGTATGGTTAGGGCTCCAAGTGTGGGAAGGAATTTTGGGGGCTTGCTACCACCGGGGGATGTCTTCCCTTGGTGGCTAAGATACTTGCAGGGGACTACTTCAACTGGCCACCCACCAAAAACACTTTTTGGTGCCTTTCTGCCGCTGGGCGGAAGTCTCCCCTGCACCTAAGATATTTGGGGGCTTGCTGCTGCTTGGCGGGGGGGTCACCCCCAGTGCCTAACATATTTGGGGGAACTACTGCAATTGGCCCCCCACTGAAACCACCCCACAACCTAGCAAGGACCTGGGGGGATTGCTGCTGCTGGGGGGAAGTCTCCGCCAGCGGCTCAGATATTTGGGAACTAGCTGCCACTGGTGTGGAGGGGAATCCCCCCCCAGCGGCTAAGAGATCTGGGGGCTTGCTGCTGCTGGAGGGAGAGGAGGAAGAGTCCCCTGACCGCTAAAATTTTCAGGGGTGGTGGAACAGTTGAACCAGCGCTGCAGCAGCAGGCCACACCTCCACTGCCAAAAATATTTTCAGGGGTTGCTGCCCAATGCAGACACCTGCTGCTTTTTCCAAAAATCTGTATTTCATTTATAAAATCTTTCTCCTAACCTTTTCTATCCTCTCTCTTTATGCTTGGACTCCCCCAGGAAAGGGAACTGTGGGTGGAGGGCCCGTTGAGATTCCTGTTTTCATTATTAGCTCATTGTATGAGATTTCACTGCCATCTCCTTGTTGGCAGTGTCTGCGTAGTGAAGAGGGAAGACAAAAATCGTTTTCCTAGCCTTTTCTATCCTCTTTCTTCTAACTTTGCACCCTTCACGCAGGGGAAGAGTGGGTGGAGGGTCAGTGGAGAATACAGACTATGCACAGAAGCTATGTAATAAACTGGGAAGCCAAATACCTCCTGTCAGTAACTCTCTTCTTTCAAAAAATTTACTATCAACTCTTTCCTCAAGTTTTTCATTGTCCCTGTGTTATTTTCAGGGATCAGCTGGAATCATGGAAGGGGGCATACTCAGTGGATGGCCAGTTGGGAAGACACACACTTGTTGATTTTTATGAAATCCTTGATAATTCAGAGGGGTAGCCGAGTTAGTCTGTATCTGCAAAAACAACAAGAAGTCCTGTGGCACCTTCTAGACTAACAGACTAACTATCTGTTAGCTATAAGGTGCCACAGGCCTTCCTGTTTTTTGATAATTTAGTTACAGAAGAAAGGGTTCTGTAAACTTTGCCATCTTTGTTGATGCTCTACTTTTCTTTCCTTCTGATGGGGAAAAATGGAGGTTTGCTTACCATGGGAGGGGAATGAAGGCAATGGAATATGGGAAGGTGATGCCAAAGACCAGCAAACATACCCAGAATGCTATGGGGATGAGGGAACTGTGGGATAGGTTCCCACAATGCACTACTGCAACAGTCGATGTTTGCCAATTAAGTGTGGCAGCAGCAAGGTGACTTTGTGAGGCTTATGTGGCATTCTAGAAGGGCGAGAATGGCCCCAGTTCCAGACCAGGGATCCTTGTAATAAGTTGGTCAGGTCAGACCTTTTAATTCTTCATAGGGCTATTGGCTGTGTTGCCCTGCCTTCTCCTCCAGGGCTTATATTCTCTTTTGGGGTGTGGGATAGTGCCAGTTTTCAGGGCAACAATGAAATGGAAACTAAACGAATGGAAATGAAGAGTGACACCAGCTTTTCTCTCCCAGCAGGATCCTCCTGTCATCTGTCCGACTGCTCTGTGCTCATGGGCAGCTGACAGCAGCTTGGGTTTCTGGGAGACGAGGAAGACAGGTCTGTCTGCCTCCCCAGGGTGAGAGCTTCTGAACTGCTCCCTTTAAGCTCTCCTCCAAGATAGGCATGCCCTGCAGATGCAGTGGGGCTGTGGCTGCGTGAGGCCAAAGCCACTTTCTAACCCCTTCTTGTCTGGTCAGCTCTGTTTTTATAAAGCATTATTGCTTGGATTTGGTCTCCAGGAGTGAATCCAGTTTCAGGTTGTCTGTGCTCCAAGTGAGGGGAGGGGATGGGGAGGCCATCCCCTTTCAAGCCTAGTATAATTTTGGGATGTCCCTTATTTAATGTGGTACTTTTTGCTGCTTGTGACCCTATCACCGTTCTCCTGCATTCTGCGTGTTCAGGCAGATTTTAGTCATTGTATATATACATGTGTATAACTCTCAGACCTCCTGTCCTTTTCTCATGATTGGCTATGGTCTTATACTACAGCCCTTTGGAGAATGTTGGAGTTATTTATCTAAGGTATTACTATAACACTCGTTTAACTGTAAATTCCTTTATTAAATGGTAGGACCCATCTGAAATCTGAAGAAGTAGGTCTTACCATGAGAACTCATTAGCTAATAAATAAATGTGTTATAATTTAAGGGACTACTGAACTGCTTGTTTCTTGCATAGGTGCTGGAACTAGAGGTGCTGTGTTGAAGTTGTTTCTGTCCCATGTAGGGCTGGTTTATGCCTTTCAGCCCTCTGACTGTAGAGATTGTTCCAGCACCCCTTGTTTCTTGGGTCAGGGATGCAGAAGATGGCTTTATTCCAAATGCTGGAGGAAGCAACAAAGGAAATGGCAGATGTGCTTTTGAAACCATTCCGCAGAGAATCGGGGCTGCTGCCTGAGCTTGTCATTAAGGATTTCAGTCCTGGGTAGTTGTGTGTTTATGAAAATGAATAAAGCAGTAGTGTATGAAATTGTTTGACATATTGGCTGGAATTGGGATAGAGGAAGGATGGACATTCAGAAAACCGAATGCTTGACTCCAAAATGCAGCCATTTTACTTCAATTTGAAAAAAGATCTTTCGAGAAGCCATGTAAAGGGGAAAAAAAGGCAATTTTAAGAAAGCGAATTGGAGTGGTTTAACTGAAAGAGAGAGACACAGGATAGGGTAGGCCAAAGAAAAAGGAAGCAAACCAGGTCCTGTAAGCCAAGGGAGAAAATAAAATAGAAGCAGGGTCTAAAAAGGCTGCCATTTTGAAGTGATATTTTTGCTTGGTGTTGATCTCAGTGAAAAGGAAAATACTCCCGGCACAGGATTTGCTCATGTAATAGGGTTAGTAAATAAAAGGTGGAGAGGTCACAAGTGGTTACAAAATATAGTTAGAATGATACGAGAAGACAAAATAGAAAAAAAAATCCTCGGGGATGGATGAAAAACCTTCAATTTAACCTCAGGTGCCACTTCTGGGCATCTGGAAATCTTACATTGACCATGATTCTCTCTTCTCCTTGGCCCCCGCTTTTCAGACCTTTCAATCCCTGGTCTTGGCTGAATCAGTCTGGGTCAGCCCCCTAGGCAGAGGGGCAGGGAAGGTAACAGTTTTATAGACAGTCCCTTCCCCTGGAGTGTCCCCGTGAGCCCTGGCAGCCAGCCAGAAGCTACTGCTTCGTTTCCCTGGTCTCTGTCAGCAACTACCTGCTTTACCCCTTGCAGCCAGCCAGGAGCACCTATTACTCTCCAAGTCCCGCAGGCAGGCTGCCCTCCCTCGGCCCTGCAGCTCCCTTTATGTTCGTCTGCTGGGCCTTTATTGGCTGTTCCCTGCAGCCACTCGAGCTTGCTTGGAGGACATTCCACCGTCCTTTTCTTAGGATAAGTGTGGCAGGACTCTGGGGGCCTTTAGGCCTAGTACATCCCAGTACAATACCTACGAGAACCCTGTGTCACAGTTCTGGTGATGGAAGCAAGCGGTGGAGATATGGAATTGGATCCTTTGGAATTGTGCACTATTGATCCTGGCCCTTCACTTTGGTTAGTCCATTCTTGAAGAAGTAGGGGGCTTGCTTTCCATTGGGTACAACTCAGATGCGTTTTCTTTCCCTGTCAAATACTAGACCCATTAGCAATGATGCTTGGTCATAGCTTCTTCTAGAGCCTGTTAGCAAGGCATTTAAAATAGGTGGGGAGGTTAGTACTGACAGTTGGAGTTCCATTTCAAAGGCTGTTCTTACCATTTCAGGTGCAAAGGTTAAATTTGGGTCTCCTAATAGCAATTAGCACTTTTAGCACTAGTTTGTTAGTGCAGCTATTGTATTTTTAAGGTACTCATAGAATATAAACTCAGTGATGGTGGACCCGAGGTAAACGACCTCGTGGACGACCTCTAACGTATAGTTGTCAATGCTGATTGATGGGGATTCAGCAACATCCTGACCGAGTACATTCGTCGTCTTTAGGCTGATGGTAAGCCCAAAGTCCTTGCATGCTTTGGAGAACTGACCCAGCAGTTTTTGAAGCTGGTCTTCTGCGTGAAACACTACAGCAGCATCGTCTGCGAACAGCATGTCTCTGATGAGGGCTTCTCGCACCTTAGACTTAGCTTTCAGCCTTGCAAGGTTAAACAGTTTCCCATCAGATCTTGTGTGCAGCAAGATGCCCTCTGTTGAAGATCCAAAGGCGGCATGCTTCAGGAGGAGTGCGAAGAAGATCCCGAACAATGTCGGAGCAAGCACGCATCCTTGTTTGACGCCGCTCCTGATTCTGAAAGCATCCGATAATGCGCCGTCATATTGGATGGTTCCTCTCATGTCTTCGTGGAATGACTGGATCATCTTGAGTAACCGTGGAGGACAGCCTATCTTGTGGAGCAGTTTGAACAGACCATCCCTGCTGACCAAGTCAAAAGCCTTGGTCAAGTCGATGAAGGCTATGTAGAGTGGCTTTCTCTGCTCCCTGCACTTCTCCTGCAGCTGCCTTAGAGAGAGACCATGTCAACGGTAGACCTCTCTGCGCGGAATCCGCACTGCAATTCGGGGTACACCCTCTCAGCAATCTTTTTGAGTCTGCCGAGGATGACGCAAGCAAACAGTTTACCAGTGATGCTTAGGAGGGAGATTCCACGGTAATTGTTGCAGTCGCTTCTGTCTCCTTTGTTCTTATACAACGTTACAATGTTAGCGTCGCGCATGTCCTGTGGAACCTCTCCCTCTCTCCAGCACAGGCACAGTAGCTCATGTAGGGGTTCCAGGAGTGTATCTGTGGCACATTTGATTACCTCTGGTGGTATACCGTCCTGGCCAGGGGCCTTTCCTGCTGCAATGCTGTCGATGGCTCTCTTCAGTTCATCCACAGTCAGTTCTTGATCTAGTTCGTCCATTACTGGTCGGAGCTCGACGGCATCGAGGGCTGCGTCAACCACAACGTTCTCGCGTGAGTACAGCTCGGAGTAGTGCTCAACCCAGCGCTCCATCTGTTTGGCTTTGTCAGCAATGACTTCACCAGATTTGGATTTCAGAGGTGCCATCTTGTTCGGGGTGGGTCCTAATGCCTTCTTCATACCCTCGTACATTCCTCTGAGATTACCAAAGTCGGCACAGGTCTGGATGCTGCTGCATAGCTGGAGCCAGTGGTTGTTGGCACAGCGCCTGGCTGTCTGCTGTACTGTTCTTCTGGCCTCTCTAAGTGCTTGCTGGGTACTCTGGCTCGGTGGGCGTTTGTACTCCAGGAGTGCAGCATGCTTCTTTTCAATGACTGGAATCATCTCATCAGAGTTAGCTTCGAACCAGTCGTTCGTGTTTCTAGCTCTTCTTCCAAACACTGACAAGGCCGTGTTGTAAACTGTATCCCTCAGATGTTGCCATTTGGATGTCGCATCGGCGCCCCCAGGGCCACTGCGCAGATTTTCCTGGAGAGTCTCTCTGAACTTTTCAGCTTTCTCTGAGTTTGCCGTCTTTCTGGCGTCAATGCGGGGCCTTCCAGCAGGTTTAGAGCGGTACAGCTTCTTGGGTCTCAGCTTGAGCTTGGAGCAAACTAGCGAGTGATCGGTATCACAGTCAGCACTATGATAGCTGCGTGTCAGAAGGACGTTTCTGAGGTTATTACACCTAGTGATGACCACATCTAGCTGATGCCAGTGTTTCGAGCGTGGGTGTCTCCACTACACTCTGTGCTGTGGCTTCGTTCGGAAGAAAGTGTTTGTGATGCACAGATTGTGGTTTGTGCACAGTTCAAGGAGACGCTGTCCATTGTCATTCATTTTTCCCACACCGAAGTGTCCTAAGCAGGAAGGCCATGAGGCCCAATCAGCTCCAACTCTTGCATTGAAGTCACCCAAGATGTACAGTTGTTCATGAGCAGGTATTTGCGCTACAGCAGCACTAAGCACGTCGTAGAACTTGTCTTTTACTTCTGGTATAGTGTACAGGGTTGGAGCATAAGCGCTGATCAGGTGGACAGGACCGGCGCAAGTTTGAAGCGTGATCTGAAGAAGTCTTTCTGATCCGCCCATGACTAAGTCCACCATTTGTAGACACTGAGCTAAATAGCAGGATCGGAAAAGCGGCCACAACTTTGTCCAGACTCAGCAAGAGAGTGTGGAATAACAACAAGCTGTACACTCACACCAAAATGCAAGTCTACAGAGCCTGCATCCTCAGCACCCTCCTTTATGGCAGCGAGACTTGGACCCTGTATGCCCGCCAGGAAAAGAGGCTGAACGTCTTCCACTTGCGCCGCCTCAGGCGCATCCTTGGAATATCATGGAAGGACAGAGGCTACGTCTACACGTGCACCCAACTTCGAAATAGCTTATTTCGATGTTGCGACATCGAAATAGGCTATTTCGATGAATAACGTCTACACGTCCTCCAGGGCCAGCAACGTCGATGTTCAACTTCGACGTTGCTCAGCCCAACATCGAAATAGGCACAGCGAGGGAACGTCTACACGCCAAAGTAGCACACATCGAAATAAGGGAGCCAGGCACAGCTGCAGACAGGGTCACGGGGCGGACTCAACAGCAAGTCGCTCCCTTAAAGGGCCCCTCCCAGACACACTTTCATTAAACAGTGCAAGATACACAGAGCCAACAACTAGTTGCAGACCCTGTATATGCAGCACGGACCCCCAGCTGCAGCAGCAGCAGCCAGAAGCCCTGGGCTAAGGGCTGCTGCCCACGGTGACCACAGAGCCCCGCAAGGGCTGGAGAGAGAGTATCTCTCAACCCCCCAGCTGATGGCCGCCATGGAGGACCCCGCTATTTCGATGTTGCGGGACGCGGATCGTCTACACGTCCCTACTTCGATGTTGAACGTCGAAGTAGGGCGCTATTCCCATCCGCTCATGGGGTTAGTGACTTCGACGTCTCGCCGCCTAACGTCGATTTCAACTTCGAAATAGCGCCCAACACGTGTAGACGTGACGGGCGCTATTTCGAAGTTACTGCCGCTACTTCGAAGTAGCGTGCACGTGTAGACGCAGCCAGAGTGACCAACACCGCCATCCTTGAGCAAGCTGGAATCCCAACCATGCACACCCTCCTCAGGCAGCGTCGACTCCGCTGGCTTGGCCACGTCCACAGGATGAATGATGGAAGGATTCCAAAAGACATCCTGTATGGTGAGCTAGCCTCTGGCAAAAGACCTCCCGGACGCCCCCAGTTGCGCTACAAAGATGTCTGCAAGAGAGACCTCAGAGAGGTAGACATCGAGCTGGACAACTGGGAAGATCTAGCAGACGACCGCAGCAGATGGAGGCAGGGGTTACACAAGGGCCTTCAGAAGGGTGAGATGAAGATCAGACAGCTAGCAGAGGAGAAGCGAGCGCACAGAAAGCACAATAAGGACTTGCCAGACACCCACTACATCTGCAAGAGATGCAGCAAGGACTGTCACTCTCGTGTGGGTCTTTATAGTCACAATAGATGCTGTAAATGAAGTCCTCAATTGAAACTTTAAAGGGTGCGATCCATATTCTATGCAGACTGAAGGATGCCTACTACTACTAGAATATAAACTACACATTTTGTTTCTTGTGGAGATCAAAATGGAAATAACAGTTGGACTCTAAAAGCATTGACAGAAATATGATGGAATTGAGAGAAATAGGTGTGTGAAAGAATAGTGTCTAAGTTGTTTGTGTACCTCTTCAATGCTTGTTGCCTTGAAGGAGGTCACATATCTTAGTCCTAAAATTACCTCTTTTCCTACTTTTATTGGGAATTATCTATGTAGGACAGAGCCTTGTACCTGCCCTACATAGGCCATAAAGAATAGTGAATCTGAAGTATAGAAAGACCTTACACTACAGGACCAAATCTTCCATTATTTCAGGTTTTCTGCCTGAATAATTGTGTCCCTGCTTTTGGGTCTTTGTCACACCAACATATCCAATATTTGGGCCTTGGAAAGTTAAGTTGTGGTTTCTGTAGTAAGAGAGAGAGAGAGCCCTGTTAGTCTGCATTCTATCAAAACAAAAAAGCAGTCCAGTAGCACTTTAAAGACTAACAACATAATTCATTAGGTGATGAGCTTTTGTGGGACACACCCACTTCAGATCTACAGCCCTCCCAGAGCAGACTCATGGTTTCTAGTTTGACTTGTAAAGTAACTTTCAAAGTGTCTACTCTGTTCAGTCTCTCCTTAACAGAGCAAAAGGACAGTGTTAACTGTTATGCTCTGAAGCTGGCTTTAGCTACAGGAAGGTCAAAAAGGTTTTATATGTGTAAGTGTTCTAGAATGGGGAAGATATATTCTAGTTTAGGTTAGGCCACTTTCTCTTTCTTCATTATCTAACATCCTTTTTGAGGGGGTATGGCTTGAGCTCTTCCAAAGGGCATCTTGTCCTTTGATATTTTGACTTTCTTTTAGTAGGATAAAGGAAGAATGTATAATGCTGTATTTTAGTGTTCTAGGTGCATGTTCAGATTATATTAGCTGGGATTTATGGCAACAGGTGTTACAAAGTTGTGTAGATAACATACCCTGTTTAACTCAGAATTATAATCCTAAACTTTTTTGTGTGATATAAATACCCTGTTCTGATTTGTGCCTTTTTTTAAGCATAAAAGTTGACAACTGCAATATTATCATGTGATATCTACACTGAATAAGGAAAGTAGGGAAGAAAATGGACACAAAATATTAAAAACAAACTCCAGAATCTTACTGCACTATGTGTCACTTGGTCATGGTGAGGCTTCAGACCTCCTCTCCCAGGGAGTAACCTGTTTTCTCCATTTAATAGATTACGTAGCCCAGAAAGGACTATCAGCTCATCGAGTTTGACTTCTTGTACCTCACCTAGTTCCCCTTGTGTTGAGCCTGATCACTTGTGTTTGGCAAAAACCCACCTTCCAGAAAAGCAGCCAGTCTCAATTTGCAGATTCCAAGAGATGGTGAACCCACCACTTCCTCTGGGAGTTCTTATCAGCAGGTGCTCAGCCTCACTGCAACAAATGCATGCCTTCTTTCTCATTTGAATTTGCCCTTGGATTTTGCTTATGTTATCTCCATTAAAGATCCCTTTTGTTTCAGGGATATTCTGCCCCATGATGGTACTTATACACTAGCCAAGTCTCCTTTTTGTTTACTTTTTGAAAAGCTTACCGGATTGAGCTCTTTCAATGTCTTGCTGTATGGCATTTTTCTCTAGCCCTGAAACAGATTTTGTGGCTCTTTTCTGCACCCACTTTAGTTTTTAATATTTTAAAAAATGACGCACAAAGGAGCTGTATATAGGATTCCAGTATTGGCTTCACTAACACTTTACACAGAAGAAAAATCATCTCCCTGATAAGTGTCCTGTTCATACATCAACAGTGTGCTTTATCCCTTTGTGCCACAGCATTGCATTGGAAGCTGATGTTGAGTTGCTTGTTCCATATGGCCCCTGGATCCTTTCCAGAGTTGCTGCTTTCCAGAATACAGTCCCTTTTCTATGGGAATGGCTTCCATTCCTAGAAGTATGAATATGCATTTGTTAATATTAAAAACCATAATTTTGTTTGAATGGGCCTACCTTATGAAGTGATCTAGATCACTTGTATCTCAGCCCCGTTGTCCACCAATCTGTCATGTACAATGTTTATCGCTAGTGATTTTGTATTTACTTCAGCTCATGGATGAAAATGTTGTTGGGCACCAGGCTTAATTATGGTCTGTGTAGGAGTTCAGTAGAAACACCCAGTCTGATGATGACGTCCCATGCACATTGACCATTGGAGATCTCTCAGTAAGGCAGCTAGCTATTCATCCATTCAACATGCCCCTTTGATGTTGTGTACTAGTTGTTTAATCCAAATGTGTGGTTAAAAGTCTAAGTATATTTCGTCCACCCAGTTATATTTATCATCCTAACGTGGACTTTCACCAAAGAATAAAAGCAGGTTTGCTTCACGAGACCTGTTTTCCATAACACTGTGTTGATGGTATTGATTATGTTCCTATGCTTTAATTTTTTGTCAGTTGAGTCCCACATCAACTTGTCCATTGTTTGGCCTGCGGTTGTTGTCAGGCTGATGGGTTTGTGGTTACTTAGGTTATTTTATGTGCCGTTCTTTGGCTGTTGGTGTGTGAGCACCCTTCCAGTCCCCCTGTCACACAGGGAAATTGCAAGGCTTATGAAAAATCATCACTGAACTCTTTTAGGACTATTGGGTGCACATTTGATGGACTTGCTAATTTAAAATTTATCACCCTCAGGTATCGGAGGGGTAGCCGTGTTAGTCTGGATCTGTAACAGCAACGAAGGGTCCTGTGGCACCTTATAGACTAACAGAAAAGTTTTGAGCATGAGCTTTCGTGAGCACAGACTCACTTCATCAGATGCTGGTCTTGAATTTCCAGGACCAGCATCTGATGAAGTGAGTCTGTGCTCACAAAAGCTCATGCTCAAAACTTTTCTGTTAGTCTATAAGGTGCCACAGGACCCTTCGTCACCCTCAGGTATTGCTTATAACTCTCCTCAGTTATTAATAGACTGGAAGACAATTTGTCAATCTTATATGATACAAATACATTATCCAGCTTCTTACCAAGTATAGAACAAAATACCGATTAAATGCGTCAGCCTTTTCTGCATCATTAATCCATTTTATCTGTCCCCCTTGTGAAGAAGATGGCATTGCCAGCACTGTTGTCTTTGAAACCCAATACTGTGGCAGTGGAGAGGCTGCCAGTTACTGAATCCCAGCCATCCCTTTAGTTTTCTGTGTTACAGTTCTTTGTAGTAATTCTCACCTTGGTGATTGAGAGTGAAAGATTCAAAGGAATCCTAAGGAAGCTAGAACACCAGTTCTGGAAAGCCCCGACTTCTACAGTTAAATTTATGCAGTTGTATTGCTTTTTTTCCTGTTTCTGTCCATGCAGAGGTGCATCCCCTATGGCAATCACTCAACTGATGGAACATCCTTATTTTTAGGAGGGTCACAAAAATAGTTGATGCAAGAACTACGTGGGTGCAATTCAGCTGATGGTGTTCTCTTGTATTAGTGAGGAGGGTGTGTTGTGGAGAGAGACAGCATGATGGTATCAGTCCTGCACTGAACTTAAAATCCTCATCCTTTTTACTGACACTCAGTAGGATTCTCAAGGATTTTGATGTGCCCTCTCTAGACTAGAATAGAACAGCAGTGCAGAGCAGGAGGAAATGTTCTGTCCCACTCTGTCTGCAATCCAAAACACAGTGGATAAGTAGCCAAAATTTGGCTACCAGCCTGGACTGTGTCCCTTTAAGGAATACTGGTTTTAACCTTATTACTTAAAGCTCCTGTGACTTAAACCTCTTAATTCTTTACAGCCCAATACTGTTTTCTAAACTGACTCTTGAGCATTTATACTGCTGAAGGAGAAGATTTGTGCGCTTTAAACTGTTGGCAAAATTTGATCCCCATGTGTCTACTGTCAGAGTGCTTGAAATGTTTATTTTCTCAGTCCGTGTTCCAGTCCATCACTCTGGGCTATTATTGTGAAGATGGAGTGATTTTTAGAATCTGACATTCATTCAAAGACTTCCCAGGTGGAAGGACTCTCCAGTTGAATTTTCCTCCAGACTAAGTCTAAAGAGTTAAATTGCACCCTTCTTGAGTGCAATGATTTTCCCAGAAAAGAAAATGACAGACTCAGGGTCTGAGGAATCTGAAGAGTTCTGTGAGAGTGTGAGGCTGATGCCAACTCAGATCAAATCTGTAGGGTCAGCTGAAAACGGACACATTCACAGCTGGATATCAGGCTAATTCACTTGTGTATTAGCAGAAGAAGAGTCTGTGAATGTATGTGAATGTGTTTGGGTGTTTTAAACTTTGTAAAATTTATCATTTTTTTCACTTCTCTGCATCTTAATATTTCATATTGTGCATGACCCCCTCCCCCGTAGCTAAATGATACCCCCGCCCCAATGAAAAAGCTTTGTGTAATGCAAATGGAGGACTCTTTGATTAGAAAGGTAATGCACCTCTGGTCCTTCAAAGCAAGTTGCTGTTGTGCAAGGCATTCAGAGTTCAAAGACTCTCAAAACATGCGTCTTTCATGGGTACCACGTGTTAGCTATCCTGCCAGGGCGTTCTAAGAGAAGGGGTATAACTATGGATACAAAAGAATATCCTTCATCTCAGCGCTGTTTGGATTCTAACAAAGCAAAATAACTGAACAAGAAGACAGAGATTCCCCAGAGTTACTGTGGGTGGCTATGACACTTCTGGACACTGGCAAATTACAACCTCTCTGCCACCATTTGGAATTATAGACTATGATACACCGCTACATATTTATCCGCTTTAACCTCTTATTAACTTTCATTTCTTTTCTTAGCTAATAAACTTGCTTAGCTTATTATAGAATGCATTACCAGTGTTGTCTTTGGGGTGAAATCTAGCATGCAACTGAACCTTGGTGAGTCTCATGGGTGTAGCCTCTTCCAGACTCAAAGCCTCAAATATTTATCCCTGAAGTGTGGGCTCATTGATCTGTCTGGAGCTACTTCCTTCCAAATATAGAAGTCCAACTATGCCTATGAGTCCTGTTTTCCTGGTGCGGAGAGAGTGGAATGTTTAAGGGGACCTGTGTTTTGGTTTAAGATTATTGTAGTTCTGTGGGAGTTCATATTTAGTATGGATTGCTGAGATTTAATTATTAAGGTTAAGATTTTGTCACATTTGTGTTCAGTAAAAGTTAGACAGGTTGCAGGCAACAAACCGAAATTTATGGAAGCCTATGACTGTCTGCCAAAGGAAGGATGGAAACCTTAGCCACATGTGTGGGGCTACCACTGGTGGCTCTGGGTGTGTCCTGGGGCTGAAAGAGAAGATGTCAGAGGTCTCTAAGAGTCACAGAATCCCTGACTTATTTTACTTGCATGACACAATCTTATCCATTTTAATTATAAAACATACCACCAGTTTGGGATGTCTGTCCTGCTATTGACGGTCTGACCCGGCAGAAGCATTTTCCCTCATTAGTCACACCAGACCGTAAGGGTGTCACTTTTGTGTCTTTTATTGGGCCAACTTCTGTTGGAACTCACATCTCGTCTCCTTGGATGTTTAGAATGATCGTCTTGGAGTATTATAAGTGTGGCTTAAAAGGGTTGTAAAAAGTTTAATTTTTCTCTAGATGCTGTGCTACGAGGTGGTGTTAGAGCGGAATAGGAATGTCTGAGCAAGACAGAAGTGACCAAGTGGACGAAGGAATGTGTCAGACATGAAGTTGTGCTGAAGGACACCGGGGGTGTAGCATTGTAGTTTTTGTTGCTCAAATCATGATTTGAAGATGAGGACACAAAACCAGAGCATGGATGTTACCATAACTACAGTTTACAAAGAAACAATTTATCTGGCACAGATTTCTCTGTAGCAGAGCCCGCCAATGACCGTTCTGCGTTAGATTTCCTTTTTCTTTCCACTCTTCATGCGTTCTGTGAAATCTGTTGTGTCTCGATAAGGCCTAGACCCTGGCTTTCTTTAACCTCAGAAATTTAATGCAAGGCTTCAGGGATTATTGTTTGAATTTAAGTAGCACCCAGTCAAGATGAGGGCCAAATTGCTTTAGGTCCCTGGCAGGTAACCTGTAGCCCACGGGCCACGTGTGGCTTGCTGAGGTTCTGCCTTTGGTCTGCTGACCTCCTTCCCTATGTGCCTCTAGCTACTGGGGCACTGGAGCCTCAGACTTGCTGATTCATGGTGCTCAGAAGCGCTGAGAGCGGGGGAAGGGAATAGGAAGTATGGGGTTCCATAGCCCCAGAGTGGGAATAGCATGTGGTGGGGTGGGGAGGGAGGCAGAGAAGGTGTTGTGGGGCTGCAGGTCAGCCCCCCAGTAGTCCGTGAGCTGCTGCAGCCCACTGAGATGGAGGGCCACTTGTGCAGCTTACTCCCCGTTCTTGGTTGCCCAATGCTGCTTTAGGTACTGTACAAGCTTGCGTGTCACGTTAAATAGTTTCAGATGGGTAACTGTGTTAATCTTTAGCTTCACAGACAAATCAGGAATTGGAATACAGTAAATCCCTGATATAACAAGTGGGGCTCCGCAGGGGTCTATTTTAGGACCAGTTCTGTTCAATATCTTCATCAACGATTTAGATATTGGCATAGAAAGTACGCTTATTAAGTTTGCAGATGATACCAAGCTGGGAAGGGTTGCGACTGCTTTGGAGGATGGGGTATAATTCAAAATGATCCGGACAAATTGGAGAAATGGTCTGAGGTAAACAGGATGAAGTTTAATAAGGACAAATGCGAAGTGTTCCACTTAGGAAGGAACAATCAGTGTCACACATACAGAACGGGGAGAGAGCGTCTAGGAATGAGCACAGCAGAAAGGGATCTAGGGGTTATAGTGGACCGCAAGCTAAATATGAGTCAACAGTGTGATATTGTTGCAAAAAAAAAAATGGTTTTGGGATGCATTAACAGGTGTGCTGTGAACAAGACAGGAGAAGTCATTCTTCCGCTCTACTCTGTGCTGGTTAGGCCTTAGCTGGAGTATTGTGTCCAGTTCTGGGCACCGCAGTTCAAGAAAGATGTGGAGAAATTAGAGAGGGTCTAGAAAAGAGCAACAAGAATGATCAAAGGTGTAGAGAATGTGACCTATGGAGAAAGGCTGAAAGAATTGGGCTTGTTTGGAAAAGAGAAGATTGAGGGGAGACATGATAGTGGTTTTCAGGTATCTAAAAGGGAGTCATAAGGAGGAAGGAGAAAACTTGGTCTTTTTGGCCTCTGAGGATAGAACGAGAGGCAACGGGCTTAAACTGCAGCAAGGGAGGTTTAGGTTGGACATTAGGAAAAAGTTTCTAACTGTCAGGGTGGTCAAACAGTGGAATAAATTGCCTAGGGAGGTTGTGGAATCTCCATCTCTGGAGATATTTAAGAACAGGTTAGGTAGGTGTCTGTCAGGGATGGTTTAGACAGTACTTGGTCCTGCCATTGGGGCAAGGGGCTGGACTCGATGGCCTCTCGAGGTCCCTTCCAGTCCTTGTGTTCTATGATAAGTCCCCAATATAATGGACTTCAGAAATTATGGATGATGTCTGCTAGCCTCCCCCTCTCCCCCTCCAATAAATGCCAGCGACTCACCAGAGCTGCTGGGACTGGAAGAGCTGCCGGAGTGGCTGGGGCTGCTGCTGGTACCCTAGGAGTGGCTGGGGCTGCCACCACGGCTGGGGCCACCGGGGCTGTCACAGCCTAGCTCTCTCTCCCAAGCCTGCTGTGTTCCTCCCAAGGTTTGGACAGAGCACTCCCTAGTGCACCTTGCAAGGTGCTTCCAGTCCTGTAGATTCAGATATAACAGACTTTGGGATTTAACAGACACCCCTTCCCCGCATTGTCTGTTAAATAGAGGGATTACTGTACACATAAACCTGTAGGGGATCACTTTAACCTCCCCCTATATTCAATAATGGACCTTTAAGTGGCCATCCTCTTGCGGTAAAACTCTTTTGTAAGGTTACGAAGGGTCTTGGTATTCATTTGCAAGTTGGACAAATTTAACCTTGGCCTTAACAGAGATCATCACAGAGTTTATATTTTGTGGGTGGTTTTTTTGGTGGCCAATTTTTTCTTTAACAGGCATGAGGCTTGTAACTTGTTTTTAGTGGATTCTTTATTGAAGTAGGAAAATACAACATTTAGATGGAAGCCATGCAATGGGTAACCGCATAAAGGAAAGAGAGAGTGCTTGGATTAGTATCGGAGAGGTAGCCCTGTTAGCTTGTAGCTTTGAGAACAACAAAAAGTCTTGTGGCACCTTGTAGTAGTAGTAGTAGTAGTAGTAGGCATCCTTCAGTCTGCATAGACTATGGATCGCGTCCTTTATAGTTTCTATTGAGGACTTCATTTACAGCGTCTATTGTGACTATGAAGACCCACACGAGAGTGACAGTCCTTGCTGCATCTCTTGCATCTGGCACCTTATAGACTAACAGATATTTTGGAGCATAAGCTTTCGTGGGCATGAAGATGCATCTGATGGAGCGGGTCTTTGCCCACGAAAGCTTATGCTCCAAAATATCTGTCAGTCTATAAGGTGCTACAAGACTTTTTGTTGTTCTCATTTGGATTAGCTATTTTATAAATGCTCTTAAATTGTATTGTAATCATAAATGTAGATTACACCAGAGCATTCTGTCCAAGCCTGATGTGATGTGAACCTGAAGAGTCAAATTTGTAATCTATAGTCACTCCATTCCATTAAAGCACACCTCCCCACTGTCTGGTCTGAAGCTTCTCTTTGTTTGTTTATCCTCCCCGCTGTGTTTACCTTAAACTTTTTCTATGGTGAGGAGGGAAGTTCTGAAGTTGTTGTCAGTGTTATAGCCCGTGTCTTGTTTAGAGAACAAATAGGACACCTCGTCTCTCTCTGATGAGCCTTTCAGTGACAGGGACAGGGAAGTAGCGAAGGAATCCTGAGTCTTCGTTCCCTGCTCTGGCATATTATCTAGTTTCTGCCCTAAAAACTTCATTGAGGCAGAGTTAGGGCTGGTTGGCAGTGACTTGTGCCCTCCAAGAATTCAAAGTGTCCCAGTACTTATGACTGCATAAGTTTTCAGGTTTAAAAAAAAAAACACCCTTAAATCTCTGAAAACTGAAAATTCAAAGTGAAGGTAACGTCTCCGTGTCCCTTCAGTGTTAACTTTTCTTGCCTTGAGTCAGTAATAAACACTGGCCCAGCACCAAACTTGTCATAGTTACCCCCCTCTGCCACTTTCTGTCCCATTCTTACATAATGCTATGCAATCACTACTTCTCCTACGCTTGTACAGACCCTCCCGGGCAGCGTGTAGCTGTTCTGAGATGTAGGTTGGCTGTAGCAAGTTGTGACTTTCACTGTTAGCTTGAGAAAGATGCTGCTAGAAAAACGGTGGACCTTTTTTCTGGGTTGTGATGTGCAGGGAGGCCACCTAAAGGATGCCAGCATTCATTCCCATCTCTAAAATGTAAGCACTGAGTTTTTAGGAGCTTTGGGCTTCTAGAGCTGCTGGCTGGCTGCCATTGTCTCTTCTGGAGCCAGTATGCCCAACCGAAGCCGACAGGTGCACTGGTTTTGACACAGTGCCAGGAACCCACTCTGACTTCTGTGCTACACTGTTGCCCTGGGGAGGTGAAGTGCTGTGTCACGATGTACCAGAGGCTCACCCAGCGCTGAAGGTGATGTCCCTTGGAACGAGAATGAGCAGGTCGTATTACGGGACAAGTTTGTGGCTTGTCTAGAGCTGGTGGTTGATCATCTGGCGCCAGGTACTCACCCTCTCAGTGCCTGACCCAAGTCTCTTCATTCTAGCACAAACCAGGCTGAAGAGCGCTTCCCTCCCCCACACCACTGGGCACTTCACACACTGAGAAAGGGGCAGTCTTGCCATCTCTCAAGGACTAGGTGGGACAGTGGCAAAGTGGGTCAGAGGTAGGGTTACGTGAGAAGACATTACTTTAATGGTCTACCTCCTGATTTGTCCGAGATGTGTTGGTGGTCTTTAAATTCTGGAAGGCTATGGAGCATGGCCTGTTACCTGTAACATTACTGAAAGCTTCATTAAGAGCTTTCTACTCTTTGAGGAAGTGGTGGTATCGGGGGTGATGGCTATGTTGGAGGGGCATCTGCGAAAGGACAGCAGGATTCTTCCTGGAAACACTTCACTACTTGCTGTGGCTCTGAGCACTTTCTGGCTATGGTGGAACAGGAAAGGCTGCAGGGGGACAGATGGAGGAGTGGGAGAGAGCAAGGGCCAAGTCCCCCCTTCTCCGCTTTGTCGGATGGCAAAGGGCTATGCTGTATCCTCAGCAGCCCAGGGGGATGTCAGAAGTGTGAAATGGCCCGTTCATCTCAGTGGGCTGTGCTCAAGTGGATGAGAACACACCAGGGCAAGAAAGAAGCCAGAGACAGAAGCTTCATTTGCTTCAATGGATGGCTTCGTTAATTTTCCCGTGTCTTATCACATGCAAGCTGCGTTCCACAGGGCATATCCGTTCCTTTCACCGGGGTACGTCTTCGCTATCGGACGATCGACCCTACCACAGTCACTCTTCCAAAGTTCGATGTTAGCGCACCCGGTAGGGATATGCTGAACCGAACTTACAGGGCTCCTGCATCGGTGCCAGTACTCCTGCCCCTCATGAAGAGTATGGGAAGTTGACAGGAGCTGTAGTTCCCATGGATGTTGCCTTAGTGGAGACGTTGTGGAAGCCCAAATTCATGTTTGTTTGACTCCCGCTACGTAATTCCGATAGCTGGAACTGCATGCCTTAATTCCACCTTCCGCTGTAGTGTAGACCTGCCCCCGCAGGGTTCTCTGTAACTTTATCCACCTGGGGCAGAATAAATATTATGTGCCCAGGCGCATGTCTGGATGTGCACCACCAGTAGAAACACAGGCCGCCCACTGTGGGTGGCTGTGGGTGCTCTGCTGATCCGCTGGCCGGCTCCTGAACCTCTCCTGGGCGGCTGCTCAAGCGCTCAAGTTGCAGGGAACGCTGGTCGCCAGCCACAGACCTGATCCATCATGAGTGATGCTGCCTTACAGGAGTTCAGCGAGTCTTTCCCAGAAGATAACCCATGTGTCCGAGCTCTTGGTCTGGCTTCTTTTGGTGCTGTTTCAGTGTGAGAACTAGTTCCTCTCGTCACCCTTGCTGTGGACACCCAGGGTGGGCTTCGTAGCCTTGGCACAGCAGATGAGTACCCAGAAGTCACCTACTGCATGTTAGGCCCAGCAAGGAAAATAACAAAACACAATTTGTCATCTTATTAATCTTAGCTTAAACCCCTCCAGTGCATCACTGTCAGTCTGCAAATTCCTGGAACATGAGCCCACGTTCTCACAGGTCTTGGGTGTCAGGCCTGTCCTCTCCTACAGACCCAACCTCAAGAAAATACTCACCAGCAGCACAGCCACACCGCAGAAACGCTACCACTGACCTAAAGCCACAACCATACTGCAGAACCTGTCCCTGCAACAAACCTTGTTGCCAACTCTGTCCACCATATCTACATAAGCGACACCATCACTGGACCTAACCATATCAGCCACAGACCAGCCGCAGCTCATACACCTGCACAGCCACGAATATGATATAGGCCATTATATACCAGCAATGCCCCTCTGCCACGTACATTGTCCATTCTTCCCTCAGTGCAGAGACTGTCTGGTTTGTCCAAATATCAGATATCAGGAACTGGAATACAAAAAAACAAGTAGGGGAACACTTTAACCTCCCTATACAAAAAGAGTGTCAATGTATTGGAGAGGGACCAGTGGAGGGGGAGCCAAAATGATTAGGGGCTGGGGCACATGACTTATGAGGAGAGGTTGAGGAATGTGGGCTTATTTAGTTTGCAGGAGAGAAGAGTGAGGGGCAATTCGATAGCTGCCTTCAACTTCCTGAGGGGGGCTCTAATGAGGATGGAGAGAGGCTGCTCTCAGTGGAGGTGGATGGCAGAACGAGGAACAATTGTCGCAAGCTACAGAGGGAGAGGCGTAGGTTGGGTATTAGGAAAAACATTTTCCCAGGAGGATGGTGAAGCACTGGAATGTGTTACCTAGAGAGGTGATGGAATTTCCATCCCTAGAGGTTTGTCTTGGCTTGACAAAATGCTGTCTGGGATTATTTGGTTAGGGTTGGTCCTGCTTTAAGCAGAGGGTTGGATTCGATGTTCTCCGGAGCTCCCTTCCAGCCCTAGGATTCTACAATTGCACATTGCTGCTTTTCTAAGATGATTATTGACAGTTTTACCATTTCCAGCTAATAACGAACAAACGCCATTATGTGTGTCTATTCCTAATAAATAGACTTACAAAACCCCACAAACATTCTTATCCTATGCTCTGCTAGTTTTAGTTTTTTTTTCTTGTCTTTGTTTCCCTTATCGATGCCTACTAGTAAATAAATACTTGTTGTAAAGATAAGGTGTCTGAACGTTGATTTTTATCTTTTTTTTTTTGTTCATTTTGTAAAATGGAAGCTGTCTGGGCCAGGACTGGGTGTCTCTTTGCATACAACACCATGTGTGATCTGGCCATGTTGGAGGTAAATGGACAATAGTTCTTTCTGATGGCAAGAAATGTAACTTGAGGTTGCTCTGGCAGTTAATATTGCCTTAGGTTAAGATATGATTATTAGCATTTAAAATGGAATACACTTCAAATTAATGACTATTTTTCTGTGTGGGTTGTACAGTACAATCAAATGGAAATTACCTCTGACAAATAGTTGCCACAGAAATAAATTTGTGTGTCAACAGGTGTAAGCTAATAAGAGAACAAACCAGGGGGAGGAACAACTTGGACATGCTGAATTAACAGCTGGAAGTGTGTTTATTTTTGATTTAGTCACTGAGTTTCTCACTTGGCAGATTGGGCTTTGATGTAGGTGTAGGCTGGCTTTTTATCTATCCCTCTCTAACTTGGGGACTTATGTGTGGGTTAGTGATGTGTATTCAGCCCCTCTGGTGACTGAACAGGGGCGTCTCAAGAAGGTTGGATTGTTAACTTATAGTACAGTAAGACCTATGAGCCACAATCATGGACCGTGTCCCCAGTGTGCTAGGTGCTGTACAAACATGGACTTTGGCCCCAGAGGGCTTATGTTTTATATAGAGAGCAAGAGAACAGCTGGTAGATAGTGGGGAGAAAGTGGAGGGGAAGCTGACGCTGCTCAGCACGAAGGGCCATATCAGCTGTGTATGTATTTGTCAGTGTACTTATTGGCACGCTGGGAGAGGGAGACTTTGTAAGGAGGATAGTGATGTGGCTTCTCAGATGGCCGGCAGCTTCCTGGCGTGCTTGGGAGACCAGCATTAAAACCTCATTGGACGCCAGAGTTACGAACTGACAGGCCAACCACACATGTAATTTGGAACCAGATGTAAGTAATAGAAAAGGAACACGCACACGTGTGAATGCAGGGCTACACTGTGTTAAATGTAAACTCTTAAAGAAATAAAGGCAGAGTTTGAATTCTTTTTGACAAGTTTAGGAAACTTTGTGCTTGCTTCAGTTACTTTAAAATGGTTAAAAGCCGCATTTTTCTTCTGCATAGAAAAGTTTCAAAGCTCCCCTGTGTCACTCTTCAGCTGTAAACTTTGGAAAGAACAGCCCTAATGTTTTTAGCTGAGCATTCTGAATCTTTTGGAGTTATGAACAACTCCACTCAGTGATTTTCTGTTCTAACTCTTGCAAGTTGACAAGTATCTGAGGGGTAGCTGAGGTAGTCTGCATCTTCAAAAAGAACTAGAAGTCCTGACTAACAGATATTTTGGAGCATGAGCTTTCGTCGGCAAAGACCTGCTTCATCAGATGCCGGTCATACACCAGATGAAGTGGATCTTTGTCCACAAAAGCTTATGCTCCAAAATATCTGTTCGTCTATAAGGTGCCACAGGATGTCTTTTTGTCCTAACTCTGATACCTTCAATTTTCCACAAGGAGCTCCATTCTCACTACTTTCAAACCTCTTGATTTAGGAGGCGCTTTGGTTGCTGATTTTAGAAAACAGACCCTTAATCGTTATTTAAAGGATACTGTCAATGGAAGGTGTTTGCCACAATACCGGAATGCCCTTTACCTAAATGAGGGTAGCTAGTGGATGCATTCTGCAGTTTACTTAGCTGCATCTAACCTGTAGGTTAGGTTGGCATAGCTCTGTGGGTCGGGGTATTGTTTTTTTCACATCCTTGTCCAATGTCTCTGTGGCAGCATAACTTTTAAAAGTAGAGCAAGCCAAAGAACTTCACTTACAAATGAGTAACCTTTCTTTTCTTTATGCCATAACCCCTGTGCTAAATGCAGTGCCCTGTGTGATGGGGAGAGTTCATATATTTTTGGCCACTAGTAGATTTTTTTCTTCTACTCATGAACTAAAGCAATTAAATTAAGTGTTTCAGACTTGGGGTATCAGGACATTTATTAATTAGCGTTGATGATATTAGCATTCGAAGTAGGCTCCTATTTTAGGGCCTTCTGCTTGTTCATTATTTGCTCTGAAATATAAAGCAGCTGCTGCTTTTCCCTAAGGGCTTATCCGTTGCCATAGTAAAGTGGTAAGCAGAAAGGCATTGGTGTCTAGTTCTGTGGTTGTTTCAGTAAATGTTTACTGGTGGTGTTCACAACATTTCCTAGGTCTTGTGTAAAAAGTTTTTGGGTTCTGCTTGGTTTTAGACATGCTTTAGCAAAGTATAAGGCAAATCCCAAGTTTTTGTCCAGAGGTGTTTTTAATGCCTATAGATAATGTACATGTCTATGCCATGAATCTAACACATACAAGTCTATGTCAAAGACATTCAGGAGGGCCTCTGTGTAGCTGTAACTTAATGTCAGAGAACCAGCTGGCTGTGTTGAGAGGCCTCTTCTGTTGAAATGCGTTGTACTTCACTCTAAAGTAATCTGGAGGGCTAGTAACACTAGCACTTCCCCTATAAGACCTTTTTTTCAGTTCTTTGTAGTTTTGCCAAGCATCAGCTGTGGGAGCTGAAAGTTTCCCTGCTCAGTGTCTGTCTTGGGCTGACGTTTTAAGAAAATCTGAGCTAGTTGTTTTCAAAAACAAGGCTGGAGAGAACTTTGCATTGTTTTTCCTACATTGAAAGAATTCAAGCAACCTCTTCTTCAGAAGGCTTGTATGCCCTTGTGCTTTGAAGCAGGGACTGGAAATTTGGCAAGGGATGACATTGGTGCAAGGGATGTGCTTGTTGCTGTGAAACACCACCTAAATTTTACCATTGTTTTGCAAAGTCTTATTGCGGTTTGCACATGCTCTGTTGAGATTTCCTATATTTTAGCGGTCAGGTTCTCCCAGTGCTGCAGTGGGCTGTACTGCATACAGGACTGGAACTGAACATGGAGTTCTCAGTGATTCCCCTGCTGGGCCCAGATGAGGAGGGAGGAGGAAGCTTCCAGATTTGAATGATGAGGGCATGAGAGTCAGACCTGCAGGAGAAATAGATGAGGACAAAGGAACCTTGGGCAGGGGAGGCAGAACTTCAAATAACTTGGGAGTTGGTGTGAAAGTTCTGGGACTGGCTGAGCAAGAAAACAGTGCTGGGAGGCAAAAAAGGGGTGCAAGGAGCTGGAGGGGAAGACAGAGAATGGCTGAGGAGTCGGGGAAACTGGGGCAGGGAGTAGGGGGAGAGCTTTGATGCATAGGCTGCAGCGAGAGCTTGGCACTAGGAGCCCATGGAAAGGGGCTGCAAATAGAGGTTGGCAGAGTGGGAAACACAAGTTGGATGAGAATCTGGAAGGGTAACTGGGATTGGCTGGGCAAGGGGACTGATTGGGATGGAGAGTTTAGGCCTTATTGGGCCAGGAGGTTGAGACAGGAATGAGAAGCCTAAGGAACAGTAACTGGGACTGGCTAGCCGAGGGAAGGGTAGACCAAGATGAAGGAAATATGGGTTAGGAAGAGAGAATTGGGCCCCAGCAATAGGGGGAAGAGGCCATGTCTACGGGGAAGGGGCAGAAGAGTCTGTCCCGGCTAGAACGTACTCCCCAGCAACAGAGTGACTCTGCTGTCCGCAGATAGTGTGAGATCCACTGCAGAAGTGTCCCACTTCTCTGCAGTGCTGGAGGGTGACAGCCTGCTGCCACCACCAGTTACTCCATTAATTTCAATGGCCGAGGTCCATGAAGTGGATCTGGAGATTGTGGTATTCTTCTGATTCATATGGGTGCCAATAGACTATGAAGGAATTTGGTTTTGTTTGCCTTTTAAAATCTAGGAAATGATACTACATTTAAAGAACATTACGGTCACCAATTCATTCAGTTTAAGGTTAATTGTACTACCGTCATGTGTGCTTATGATCGTCTTTAATTACCATGACTGCATATGATTTTTTTTCCACTCAACGCATGCTTCATTCAGAGCTTGACTTGAAAACCTTAATACTCTTTGAACTTATTTCATATGTATGTAATAGCTGGGTGACAATACAGTGTTATGAAGTTTGTATAGTTGTTGGCATGTTTTTTGTTTGGAGGTGAGGAGGCTGTCATTGTCTCGGTTGTGAAGCTGCAAGTGAGTTCCACAGCCCATGCCTTGAAACAGGCATTTGATTCTACTGCACTAGAGTATCTTGACTTGATGTGCCTTGCTTCACAGAAACACTCCTTAGGAATGTTGAGATTATTTTTAACTCTCTTCACATTTGGGAACTTTGCAGCTCTGATAGCCAGGGCTATCTGTCTTGGTGGAAAAACAATGTTTTGGGGGAAATGTTTGTTTGGTCTGCAGGTTTGTCAAGCAGGCGCTTTCATGAGCAGAGAAGTCTGAAAACAAAGGGATTTAAACAAAAGCTGTTCAGAGACTTCTCCTGTCATAAAGCACAAAGTAATTGAAGAAACTCACTCACTCTGGCATCAAATAAATTCTGGAGCAGCATGTTTTTTTGTCAGATATGACTTGACTTTTATTCATAATAATTTGTGTGGTTTTACCATGTGGTTGCTGATACAGAATTCTAGAAAGAGGAAACATTGCTACATTATTATTCAAATTCCTCTCCTGTGTTTGGGGAACCAGGTCACCTGGTAGAGTTGTCTGTTACCAGCATCCGAAGGATTAACATCTGATAATCTCAGCGATTGAATTAGAGATTTTGTTCCTGTCCTCACTGTTCAGCTCAAAGCAGCTGGTAGGCAGAAATGTACAAATGTTTCCTGAATGATTTGTCTCCTTCAATCACACAACCAGAAATAAATAATATTTCTCATAAAAGAATGTGTCCTTGTGTGTTTGACAGCTGTTTCTAAGGGTTTTCAAATACTGCATTAGAAATGTGGCTCATTGCTAGTGTGGTTGATATAGTCTGTAATGAATTAGGAGTGCTGTAGAGAAACTGGGCAAACAGGATGCGTTCTTACTACATTTTCTAGGAAAGGTGAAGTTGCAATAACATTAGTTATTGCAAGTTCCACTGTCACTTCAGAAACCTACTAACTCAATTTGATGTTCTCATGATTTAGAAGCATCTCAAAATCTGCATGCATTAACACCCTCCACCCCAGGAAAGTGGCCCTGTGTCGTCAACATCTCTGGCCTGAGATTTGTACTGGTGGTTTCATTACGTGATCGGATTGTCCCTTCTGGCCTGGAGGTTTATAAAACATGTTGCTGAGCACAGAAACTAGAAGCGAAATAGGCAAAGCTTAAAAAGCCACTTCATGTCCCACCCCCACAATTTTAGATGGACTTTCTTTAGTTTAGACCAAGCAAAAATTTCAATGTTGTGTACATTATTAGTGTACCAGCTAACACACAAATGACATATGTCATGTAATAATACTTATTTGTGCCTTGAATGCTAGGGACTGGACTAGACATCTTGAAATCCCTTCCAGTCCTATGATTTTATTAATGAATGCACTATTAGTGACTCCAAGTCTGAATTCCCACCAACCTGGCAGTTAGGAAATTAAATTGGGCAAGGGAATTCAGTGTGTTTTCTGGACACCTGTGCTCTTTATATACATGGTACCAAAAAAAGTTCTGCTGGTTCACTAAGGGTATGTCTATATGGCAAGTGAAGGGGTGACTGTAACATGGGGAGATACGGCTATGCTAGCTTCAAGTCCTGCAAGGGTGGCTAACAGTAGCAGTGAGGCCTTGGTAGCAAGGGTGTCATTGCACAAAGAGCATACACAGCAACAATCTGAGCCGTGAATGGAGCGGGGAATAAATGCAGAGTTACTGAGATGGGGACTTCTGGATCTGGAATTGGAACTAAACTCTGTGTTTACTTCCATGTGAAGTAGGTGGCAGAGATTAATTTGTATTCCTCTGGTGCCTAGGAGCTCTAGTCATGGATCAGAGCCCCATTGTGCTAGCTTCTGTACACAAAAAGAACAAAACCAAGGAAGTTTACGTTGTAAGGACAGGATGACCATGGATGGTTATGGGCAGGTGGGTGTACAAGAAAACACTGGAATATTGCTGGTCAACTGAGAGGCAGTGATAGCTGCATCCCCGTTTGCTAACCACTGTTGAGCTCCTTGGTAGGCCTTCTAGCAAAGGAGTTTTGAGGATGCTGATGAAGGAGCTTTGCTGATGTTCCCAAGGAGTGCTTCTCCACTGCATGGGCAATGGCACTTGGTATTGTGGGCTGATCAGAGATGAGGAGTGACAGCTTGATGGTGAATGAGAGGTGAGAACAATGGAGGGTGTCGACAGAAAGGCCTGGACAATACCTTGGAAGTGAAAGAGAAAGGGGAGTCAGTGTGAGGGGGGGGATTCAAGGAAAGGAGGTGACATGGTCAAAGAGCCTTCCTTGGAAAATGGCCTTTGTGGCTGTGTTTAGAATGGATACGGGCAGGGAAACTCGGCATTTGTCAAGACCATAGAGAAGGATGCTGCAGGAAATGAGCAGAGAGCTTGGCTAAGAACTCGAGCTGTGTCGCTAGATAGGAGAGGAGGTATCTGGAATGTTATCCGAAAGGAATTGGCAAGTTCTTGGCTTTGCCTACCATTGTGAATTTTTAAATGTAGCCGCTGCAGTTCTTTAATGCAGAAGTGTGGTCACACATCAATGCTGTAGGCAAAGTACCCCCGCAAGGGGAGTAGCAAACAGCGCTGGCAGTGTGTTTACACTGGCACTTCAAAGAGCTGTAACTTGCTACTCGTGTGTTTTTCTCACACCTCTGAGTGAGAAAGTTTCAGTGCAGTAAAGTGGCAGCGTGGTCAGGCCCGCAGACCCAGTCGGATTGTGACCGAGAGGCCCGACTGGGGCACTTGCGAGCAGAATGAATTGGTTTAAATCACCAGTTTGAAATCATGGTCCAAATCAGCAAATAGGGAATTTTGATGTAAATAATAGATTTTAATCCGGTTTCGCACTTGGACGACTTAGTCATTTTCCCACGGAAAGGCAGATTCTCACTGCTGGGCAACCACAGCAACGTTGACACGGGTTGCCAACTTTCTAATTGCAAAAAAGGGCACATCCTTCCATTGCCCCTTCCCTGGGCCCCCCGTTACTCCATCCTCCTTCCCTCTATTGTTCACTCTCCCCAACGCTCACTCTCTTTCACTGGATTGGAGCAGGGCTGAGGATGCGGGGTTTGCAGTACAGGAGAGGACTCTGGCTGGGGCAGGGGCGAGGGCACTAGCTGAGTATGTGAGCTCTGGGGTGAGGCTGTGGATAAGGTGTTAGGGATGTGTGAGTGGGATCTGGGCTGGGGAGAAGCTTGGATTGTTGTGGGGGTAGGTTCAGGGTGCCAGGTCCCATTGGTACTTGTTGTGGCTCCCAGGAAATGGCCATCAGGTCCCTATGGCCCCTGGGCTTATGGGCAGCAAGGAAGCTCCACGGGCTGCCCTCATGCGTGCTGGTGCCACCACCACAGCTCCAACTGGCTGCAGTTCCTGGCCAATGGAAGTAGCAGAGCCAGCATTCAGAGCATCCCTGGCTGCCCATGTTTGGAGGGGCTGCGGGAACTGGATGGCCACTTCTGGGAACTGTGCAGAACCAGGGCAGGTAGGGAGCCACCTTAGCCCCAGGCCCCTGCTGTGCCCCCAGCGAGACCTTTAACAGGTCAATTTGCTGTGCAGACTGGCGCTGCCAGGGTCCCTGTTTGACTGGGTGTTCCAGCTGTAAATCAGATGACTAGTAATCCTAATGTTGATTTACAACCTTAGATAGTCTTTCTGCTATGTTTGGTAGTTCATTTTGTTAACCAAGAGGTTCTTCATTTTAACATCTTTGTTAGAAAATGGAGAATGATGCATGCCGCCGCCCACTAAATTAATTGTTTTACTTGGGATTTGTGTCAAACACTCTCTGGATAGAAATGGGAATTGAATTAATATGCACAAGAAAGCATATAACATTTATTAAATAAAACTCTGTATGCTGGATACAAAAGGAAAGATACTTATGACATTTTTTTTGCACTTAAAATTCATTTATTAAACAAAAGAAATATTTGTAATGAGTGCACTGAACTGATTGGTCTGCTACCATGTCCGTGAGGATTTTAGAACTAGTCGATCTCATCCTTTCACACCTCCAGTTTTTCTTCGTAGATTGAAAAAGGAAAGAAAGTTTTTCCTTTTCTTTCAACTTCCAGTTGGTTTCTCAGCTTTGAATGGGCGAGTCATTTTATCGGGTAGTTGAATCAACTGAAATGAAGCAAACTTTCCCTCTGCACTTGAAGAAAAGGTTGCTGCTTTTGAAAATGAGGTCAGCTCTGAAACAAACTCTGGTTCCGGGTGCTTCGTCCATAACTGTCACAAGTTCAGAAGTTTGATTGCCTGTAAAAATTCTGCAGTGAATGTGCACGGCCTAAATATTATGTTTATGTAAACGGAATGATTTTAATAGATTTTGTCTTTAAGCCTTGATACGGTTTGGCATAATTTCAAATTTAATTTTGATAGAATTATTTTTGAATGGAAAACTAAATAAAACCACTTTTTTTTTTTTAAATCACTTGGTCCTACTCAATGAGCAAAATGAATGACGTGCAGGAGTGTACTGGCTGAACAATGAAGATGTAAAACAGATACTGCATAACCTCACTCATTCTGCACCACACAGACTGTGATGACTGAGGCAGGTCTTCTACAGGCAAATATGTGATGAACTTACTAACGAGTGTATCGTTAGACGGAAATAAGGTCGCATCAGCAGTCTTAGTTTTTCCATTATTGGCTTTTCAGCCTTAAGTTTCCTTAAATGTAATTTTTCACATAGAATGTGCTCAGAAGTAAAACTGTACAGAAAGGTCATGAAAAATCACTGTCCCCTGTTAAAAGGAAGAATGTCCTTTCTGAAAGTGTATTTTAAAGTGCTATTTGCAGATTTTAGCTTGGCACATGGTAGACCCTTTCATCACTTTGTGCATCAGAAATGGATTATTTAACCTGAATTTATCAGAAATTGGTGGGGGAGGGGGGGAAACACCTGTGAACGTAAAATGCACCGAAACTGTAGACAGCTGAAATGGGAGGTGTAAGTTTGTCTTCAGAACCATAAATCTTGTGTAAACTTGGTATACCAAGCGCTTGTTTGCCTTTGTCTAAGTACACTCCCAGTGGGAAAGAGCATGCGTGTGCGCATACATAAGGGTATCCAGTGGGAACAAAAGTCCCAGTGCTAATGTTAAGGAACAGTACCAAAACCATTGGCTGGTCAAAAACTTGATTTAATGCCATAATTTTTATAGATTTACTCCTGTAGACTATAGTTTTTCAAATGAGTGGAATGCCTTACTGGCACATGACTGTCCAGTCACAGTAGATAAGATCATTAGCTAGCTCCTGGAAGAGGGAATGGAGTAAAACAGGAATGTTGGCTAGTAAGTGGCTCTAATTAGTTTTGAAGACTAATCAGCGTCTGTCTGGAAGGATGCATACATGTCTCTTCCTGCTGTTTTTGTTGTCTAATGCTATTTGTGTTTTTCAACAACATGGCTCAATCCTCAATTTAAAAAACAAGTTTTGTAGAAAATAAGATCTGTAAGAATTCCACATGGTGGTGTTTAAAAATCTAACTTCTGAATTTTCCTCACCCATGGAATTTTACTGTCTCTTATAAATATTTGGAATAATTGTAAACAATATTTCAGATAGTGGATTCTCCAGCTACTAGTGGGGAAATAAGACTGCTATATGAAACTTTTCAATCCAGAGTCAAAAAAAAACTGTGTAGCACTAAGTTGATGTGTTCAATAACATCTAGTCGTGGATTAACACATAAAACCAGTCCCAGATGTCCCTCCAACTGTCTGAATTGATTTCATCGGCGTAGGCTTTCCAAACACTTTCATATTTTGTGGTTCTAATTGACTTCTGTATGAAACTGTTCTGGAAAATAGGGTTGTTTTCTTACTTCTGATTTGTCACCTGCCTAGTTAAAAGTGATGTATCAGAGTGCTTTCATTGCAAAATATTTTTCCAGATGTAGGGCTTCTGTAAAGTCTCCGTGTTGAGAATTGAGTCATGAGAGCTCTTTGGCCACCTCTGTTTTCCAAATTGACTTGTTTCTTTTCCCAACTGTTCTTCAAGGTTATAATCTTGATTTCTTGAGTTTGAGACTTCAAAAGGTTTCTCACCTGAGATTTAACCTCTGGTCTGTTAAAAGTGACTTAATCTCATTTCTTTTGGGGAACATACTAGGTATAGAGTTGTCAGTGTAGTTATAGTCTTTAAACTATTTGGGTGATGCATCAGAATTCTGAGTAAAAGAGAACCAGGTGCCCCAAATTATCTGGATTTTTAGGTTCTTACACAAAGTTCTCTGACAAAGTTAAGGAAAATAAACAGTTATTGGTGAAAGATAACATACTGTCATGAATCAGCAGCTGAGATGGCTCTAAACCAGGGACCAGTGGTGTGGAATATACTTACCAATTAAAAAAAAAAAAAAAGGGGTGAGCAAAGAACTGGGAACAAGTGCAGATGGCACAAAATTATTTAGCCTAGCGAGGAATGTGAAGAACGTTAGAGGGGCCTCTTCAAGCAAGGTGAATGGGCAGCGCTCTGGCAGATAGAATTCACTGATGTGTTAAGTTATGAACTTTGTAAGAAATAACTTCAGCAACTCCCATTAGTTCCTGGAATCTAAATAAATCATAATCACTCAAGTTTGCATAGAATTGTGTATAGAGATGCCTAGAAGTTTCTACTGTTCAGTGTGTGATGGCTGACAAAAAAGTAAATAGCTTACTAACAATATTCTATTAGAATAAAAACATTGAAAATATTAGGCTTTTAAATAGATTTACTGAATGTTCTCACCAGAAATATTGTGCCACTCTGTCTTCACAAGGATATCATAAAAATAAAGGGCGTCCTAAGGCGACTGCTGCTGATAATCAGAACAGAGAGAGATCCATGTAAAGAACCAAGATGAATGAGGGGGGTTATAAAGCAGTATATAAAATAGTGAAAGGTACAGGGAAGGTAAACTGTGTTCCTATTTACTCTTTCTTGTAATATGAACACTGGCTCAGTGAAATTTCAATGCAATATTTTAATGTTGATAAAGAAAATGTTTATGACATGACTAAAACTCATCTGAGTTTATTGCCATAAGGTAGCAGTGGGGCCATAAATTTGTGAGAACACATACAGATTAGATAGCTATGGCTAGAGAACAGCCAAAGTTACACAAGCTAATGAATCTTGTAAATAGTCCTGCTTCAGAAAATAAGCCAACCTAAAAGATGTAAGAAAATAAGCATCTGCATGGTTCACTAGGACATCTTATGAAGCATGTGGCATTGAGTACTCTGGCAGAGTACTGGACTACATGGATCCTCTGTCTCATCTGGACTAGTGGTCCTGTGTTCCTACGGCATGCTGGAGGTCGCTTCCCTTATTTCTTGAATTGTCTCCTCTTTGATTCGAACCTGCCACTAGGATAGATTATTAGGAGTTGAAGGTCTTTGCATGTCCTTAGGCCCAGAGGGGTAGCCACATCAGTTTGTAGCTTCACAAAACAAAAACAACTCCCCACAAACAGTACTGCAGCACCTTAAAGACTAACAAAATTACTAGGTAATGAACTTCCACAAAAACTCATTTTGTTACATAGTAACAGAGAAGGAGCCCTGCTGGTCTATCCACTATCAAAACAAAAAGTCAAGTAGCACTTTAAAGACTAGCAACAAAATTTATTAGGTGAGCTTTTGTGTCCCACGAAAGTGCGACTAATACATTATTTTGCTAGT
This sequence comes from Carettochelys insculpta, assembly GCF_033958435.1. Taxonomy (NCBI): domain Eukaryota; kingdom Metazoa; phylum Chordata; order Testudines; family Carettochelyidae; genus Carettochelys; species Carettochelys insculpta. Next base: position 127,789,512 of record NC_134141.1, read on the forward strand.
CTTTAAAGTGCTACTGAACTGGTTTTGTTTTCATTTTGTTACAGGACTGCTTCTTCCCATGTCCTTGTAATTCAAACTTTTCTGTTCTGTTTTGCTCTGTTGTTAATAATAGGAACACTTCATATCACTTTTCCGTGGTTTTAACTGATCTCCCATTTGTTTCTGGGCATAATTCAAGGTATCACTTTCTGTGAGTATTTTTCAATCCTGGATATCAAGGCCTTTCCATATCTGCCTCTGCAGCAGCTGAGAACCTCATCTGACCCTATGGTAACAGGTGCTCGATTTAATGCAGAGCTTCCCAAACTTTTCAGCATCATGTCCCCCCTTTTGATTTTTGAGAAACCTTCACGCCCCCTGCATCTCTTCTTCACCATCATCCACCCCCCCCCCACACTTTAACAACAACAAAAAAATCAACTTGTAATTTACAGTAAGCACAAAAATTGGATACAAAAATATTATTAAAAATAAGCACAAATAGTTTTCCTTGGCCCCTTGTGGGTGCTTGGTGCAGCCCCAGCTGGCCAGCTACCTGAGCCCCGTGCCAGCTGCCCGAGCTGCCCGCACCAGCTGCCCACTGCGGCCAGCCACCTGCTCACCCACCAGCTGCCTGCTCCAGCTGCAAGTCAGCCACCTGAGCTGCTCGCCGAAGCTCCTCCTTGCCTGGGCCAGCCACCTGCCTGCCAGCCTGAGTCGCCTGAGCCCTGTGCTACTGGAGCCAGCTGCCTGCCCACCAGTCCAAGCTGCCTCAGCCCTGCGATGCTGGGGCCAGCTGCCCAAGCCCCATGAATCCTGCAAGCTGGCTGGCTGCCCGAGTCCCACAAGCCCCATGAGCCGCCTGCCCGAGCCCCTCGCCTCCCACAAAGCCAGGCACCACTAGCCCCCTGCTCTTGCCCAATCCCCCTTACCTGAGCCAGGCACCCTCAGCCCTTCATCCTCCCCCTCCAAGCCACGCTCAATGACTTTTGCATGTGGGTCTTCGCCGGCTGCCTTTTTTTTTTTTTATGTCGGTTGCACCAGGTCATCCGCATAAAAGGACGGGGGCTGAGAGCCAGAAGCAAAGGCCAGCTCTTTCTTTGGGGGGGGCTGGGTCGCCTCATGGCCTCCCTGGAATTTCTTCACACCCCCCCCCAGGGGGCACCCCCACCTAGTTTGGGAAACCATGATTTAAAGTATGGGAGCTGGTGGTGATGATTTTAACGTTAACGCATATCTCTGGCATCTGTTCTCGCCGACTCTGTAGGTCCAACAAGAGCCCAAGTCTAACTCTTAAGGGCTACGTCTACACGTGAAGCCTACATCCAAGTAGCCTATTTCGATGAATAACATCTACACGTCCTCCAGGGCTGGCAATGTCGACATTCAACATCGACGTTGCGCAGCACCACATCGAAATAGGCACTGCGAGGGAACGTCTACACGCCAAAGTAGCACACATCAAAATAAGGGTGTCAGGCACAGCTGCAGACAGGGTCACAGGGCGGACTCAACAGCAAGCCGCTCCCTTAAAGGGCCCCTCCCAGACACAGTTGCACTAAACAACACAAGATCCACAGAGCCGACAACTGGTTGCAGACCCTGTGCATGCAGCATGGATCCCCAGCTGCCGCAGCAGCAGCCAGAAGCCCTGGGCTAAGGGCTGCTGCACACAGTGACCATAGAGCCCCGCAGGGGCTGGAGAGAGAGCGTTTCTCAACCCCTCAGCTGATGGCCGCCATGGCGGACCCCGCAATTTCGAAGTTGCGGGACGCGTAATGACTACACGGTCCCTACTTCGACGTTCAACGTCGAAGTAGGGCGCTATTCCTATCCCCTCATGGGGTTAGCGGCTTTGATGTCTCGCCGCCTAACGTCGATGTTAACATCGAAATAACGCCCAACACATGTAGCCGTGACGGGCGCTATTTCGAAGTTAGTGCCGCTACTTCGAAGTAGCGTGCATGTGTAGACACGGCTAAGGTGTGGTTGAAGGCCTGCTGCTTTCCTCCAGTGCTTACGGGGAAGGGTTTTTGGATGAGAGAAGGGTTTTGTTCACAGAATGTTTTTCTATATTTTTGATACAGGCAACATTGGTTTTGTATGTTGTGTATTTTGAAGTAGAGCAAGGGTGTGCATTTTATAAATGATAATACCGTATATGTTTCTATCCCTTAACCTTTTTATTTTTGTAGTTAATGTACAAAAACTGTGCACTCTTTTTAGGGGTGTTCATCCTTACTACTGTAACTTAGAAAATGTACACTTCCACACAAGTACAATTAAACTTATTCGTAGCTATAAAACAATGTTCATATATCTCGCTTACTAATTCCACTGTACTTAACCTGCAGAGAATCAAGAGGGTTGTAAACCTCTAGGCAGCAACAACATTAATACCAATTTAAAATGCCAGTAGCTGGCAACTCGCACACAATCAGCTGTATGAAAGTAACTTCTCTTCCACTTCTCCCAGCTGAAGAACTCTGCAGTGGACTGAAATATGCTTGGTTTTGTTTGTAAGGCTTTGCTTATAAGGAAGTGGTTGTCAAATTAACTTTCCATATCAGGTCCTACCATTTTGGAGACAAAAAGGAACCCCCAGTGAAGGTTTAGAGAAGAATGATTAATTAAATTAGTAGGACAGTAACTTTCCAAGAGAATAGAGTTCTCTGTAGACCCAGTCTCAATGGGGATTGACTGTAACACTTGGGAAGATATTGGGCAGCTCAGTTAACACTATCAGCCTAGTACTGCGGTGACCTCCAGTGAATACTGGGTGAGAGTCTCAGGACTTGTCTATTCTTGAAACTTTCCAGAAGCATAGCTGCAGTGCTGTCAATACAGACGGTACTGATGCTATTCTGAGCAGTTCTCCCATCAGTCTTACTCCTTTTGGGGCATGTGAGGTTATTTCACGTCCGTGAGCAGTGTAGTTAAGCCACTTTAAATTACTGGTGTAGCCCAGCCTCACAGGACTTGAAATATGACATTAGTGCAGTGACTTTTTTACCACAAAGATGAACACAAGAGAAAACAATGGGGGTGTCATAATGCAATTTTAGATATAATATTTGATAGACGAGGTGTTCCTGTCCCTTCCCTGTGTATATCCATTAGACACAGTCCAGAATATGTTTGTATTTGAGTAACTCGAGAAATTCCTGATCAGGATCCATTGTGCTAGTGCTGGGCCCTGTCACCTCGCAGGAGGGCATATGAGGACAAAAGAAGGGAACGGTATTTTAGCTATCCTTAAAAACAAGGAAAGATGATCTATGGCTTGGACTGACAATCTTTATATAAATCTGTACAAGCCACTGGTCTTCAGAGAGGCTGATGGTGTTCTGAGTCTCGACAGCTGGATTTCTAAATGCGGGACTACTACAAAATATTCCAGTGCCATGTACATGATACGCTACTGATGTGTAGCTGGTAGTTTTCTTAATGCTGTCACCAAGAAATATCTAGGTATTAGTAGTACATTACTCTTTGACTTCAGTAAGAGTACCTGTTGATCCTGGTGTTAAGGGGATGTGTTTGCTCTTAAACATAAAGGTCAACATTTATTTTTTTTTCTTGTATGCAGTGGAGCACAGAGAAAAATTTGAAGGGTTTTTAAGTGTTGTAAAAGGCTTTATTCTCATTCTGAGGGCAGCCATTCAAATGGCAGTTCTAGAAGAATATTAATGTTCTGGCCTTTGATTTGATGTTGTTGTTGCAACAGCAGGTAGCATGGGCGGTAGGTGAAGACCCAGCTGGGGAAGGCAAGCCTCAGCTTCACCTCTTCTGCCATAAGGCCCTGTCCCTTTGGCACCTTTCCAGCTACCTGCTCTCTCTCTTCCCCCGCCCACAATCTGCCGTGGAGCCAAGCTTTGCCAGACCCCAGCCTGATCCTCCGTGGAGGCCTGGGGCTGCCTGACCTTAAACCCAGCGCTCCTCAGCAACTGGGGAGCTAGGCTGCCATGCTGTAGTACCAGCTCTCCCCAGCAGCTGGAAGTGTAGGCAGTCATGGGAGGGCAATGCCTTCCCTTGACTACATTACTTGCTAAAGGAATAAGGTGAGACAAAATTCTGTAAAACTCCCATAGCATCGTAGCACTAGAAGGAATGGTCATTAGAACGTCAGTCTGCTCTTGTCACCAACCCAGACAATGGAGTGACCATTCAAGACGTTCTCAAAACAGTGTAGTTGTTGTCCACCCACTGTTTCCCCCCCACGGCCAAAGGGGTGGAAGGAAAGTGCTTTGTGCCTGCAAAAGAGTGTGAATGCTTTTCCCATCACTCTCGCCTGGTCACGTAGGTCGTGGCAGCTGAAAACAAGAAGGAGCAGCAAGGGCAACAGGGATGAGTCCCAAGATCAAAGAGACGAAGCTGGAGCTCTTTGGCAGATAGTCAACTGGAGGGGCTCCGTCTTGGCTTTGCTAACCAACAAGTGGCCCTCAGGTGGCACAATTTGAGCTCCTGGAACATGCTGCCCACATTCAAGGAGCTGCTTCTGACAAGAGTCGAGGTCAGATTTTTGTGGCCATCCTCAGAGGGCAAGGTCGTTGCAAGAACCTCCTTGCCAGCCTCTCTGGATTCCGCTTGGAATCCTGGTCTACGTGAACAGCCTTGGTCATGAGAGAAGAGCTCATGGTGTCAGGCCTCCCACATGAAGTGCAGCTGATGGGTCAGGGCTGGTTGTGTGTTGGCTCAGGGCTATACTCAAAGCTCTGCAGCCTCAAAGGCTCATGGGCAACATTAAAGACTCTGGGACTTGACACACCAGCCCCGCAAAGGAAAAGTTTTAAATTGCAGCTCACCTCTCACTTCTACCCTGCTTGTCTTGGGTGGGATTGCAGCAAGAAGCTGTGGAGAAGGAGTAGGCAGAGACCAAGGCTGGGACTTGTCAAGATGGTTTTCGACCCCTCAGCAAAATTTCTGAGGATGTACCTGGGGGCATTGCACAGGACCAAATCCAGGACCTTATCCCCGCCACCCCCTTCATGAACCATCTCTTCCATTTCTAGGCAGCTGTGAGGGGGAGGAATGTAGCAGGGTCTGTGCTTCCTCTGACTCCCTAGTCACAGCAAACAGGAAGCAACAGGCGGACTGGTACGTGTGGCTGCTATCTCCCACCCCCTGGAAGGGTGCCCTTGGGCCCTGAGTCCCTCCTCATACCCCCCCACTCTCTTCCCTGAGCAGCTTCTCATGCCTGCCCAGCCCCCTCACCTAACTCTATACCCCCTAACAGCCCAACACTGATCTGTGCCCCCCCCCCACACTCTACCCCACACTTAAATTTCTTACAGGTGCTATTGTATTGCCACCCCGCCAGGTTCCCCCAAGGCGGGTGCGGGGAGGTGGTTGGGATAGGGCCATACATGTAAAAATGTGTTCCTTTCACCTCTGCTTACTTGGGAGAGATTGCAGAACTCTAGTCCGATCCTGGAGTTAGTTTTCTCACCTTAAGAAACACGGGGGGAAAAAACTGACACTTGAAGAGCAAAAATTAACCAATGCAGTTGCTGATGGGCCTGAAACATAGGAGATGCTGCCCCTTTAGATACAGAGGGGAAAAAGGTGACTGTGACTTGCTGTTAGGTACGTAGTCAAATGTGATGCAGGACGTTCAGGAGGATTGGTAAGTACGTTCAGCTGAAATGCCACTGTCTCGATGTTGGTGGAGCAGTTTAGAGCCATCCCCGCTTTCTGTAGGGTGAGGGTGAATGCAAACTCCAGCCAGCTCCAGGGCTGCTCCTTTTGGTGGATTTGAACATTTTGATAGTGGTCAGGCGAAGCGAGGCTTTTTGTCATAGCATCTTAGTAATAGCCTGTCACTGACATAATTGGCAGTCTGCAGGACTTAGTCTGTGTGCATGGTTTTTTTTTTTTGAACGATACTTTTCTTGGCACAACATGATCGAAATAAGTAAAGTTGAAAAGTGATGTTCACACAAGCACAGCATTGCAAAGGAGCATTCTCAGAAGCTGTGCTTTGTTCACACACATTCATTTTTGGCCTTCAAAGGGGTTGGGTCGGCGAAAGTCATTCGCAGTGCTAGAGTTATTTGAGGGAAAAGCCCTCTTATCTCGACTTCTCATACAAGTGTAGACCAGCCCTTGGGTTTTTGTCTAGACTAGTTGGTTGAATCCTGATATTTTCATAATCTTGCACGTTCATTCTAATTTCAAGCTGGATGCTTCTCACATAGTTCTCCCTAGTTTTATTCTTTGCACTGTATTTTGAAAAAAACCAAAAGCCTTGTTTGTATACAGCAACTTGGCACAGTCCTTAGGTACTGGAGCGGAATTGGAAGGAGTAAGAACTCTTTTAAAAGTAGACCGTGGCAGAAGACGCAGAAAAGTACAATGAACTTGCAAAGATGGGGCATGTGTTGGTGGGCCAGGAAGTGTACAACATGTGCCGGACCTGTGCCAAAAGGAAATGAAAAACTATGGAGAAAATTCTCAGCAGGGATTCCTTCGCTTTTTGTTTAAGTCCTGGCCCCCCGGTTCCGCTTCCCATATGCAGGCAGAGTCTTGGGTGTTCAGGTCTCATTTCGGAGTATAAGCAGGGAGTTGTGTTTTGGTTTTGCTAGTTGAGCATTGTGTGTGCACACAATGCTGTATACAGAGCAGGGAAATCTGATACTTGCTCAATTTGAGTGCTGCTGCTTTTGTGTGCAGCTGGGGACAGGGTTGGAGCTTTCTGGGGCCTGGTGTAATTGCTCCATATTAATTTGGGGGCAGGAGGAGGGACATAATTCAAGACAAAAAGTTAATAGAGAAGAACTGATTCTGATGCTACATTTTTGCAAGCGTTTTTTTTTTGCCAGATTTCATTGGAGACCACCAATTCAACGTGGCTTCTTGCTGGTGTCTTGCTCCTTCCCGGCACCCTACCCTGGTTTGCGTTATTTTTTGTTGTTGTTCATGGAATGAATGTGGATTTTTGTTGTGCATGTGGTGAATGACTGCTCTGTAAATCATGTGCAGGATTTAGTTGGGATGTAATCTTTTGGCCATCTGCTCACCCTCTCTGTATCTGTATCCTTGTATTTAGCAAAGCAAATGTGAAGGGTGATCCTGAGAGTACAAATGACTGAAGAATTCCATATTATATTTAACGGTTTCCCCAACAAGAATATATTCCTTTTAGAAGATCTGATTGTGGAGAGGAGACTGTTCTTTTGGGTGTGATTTCTGATCCAGGTGGTATCTGTTGGTACAGAAATACTATTGCCACACTGTTCTCTGCATATCATCTTGAGAGGCAGAAGAATGTGTTTTGTTTTTTTTTTTTTTAACACACTATTTTGGACCTCCTGTAATGAAGAGAATTTTTGGGCATCTAATAAGATTCTGAAGCTTGCAAAAGGTGTGGCATGCTAGTAATAGTATTAATGGACTAACCTTTGGAATCACACGCTTTGAAAGCTGGATGGTTGATGGGGTTTTAACTTTGTCCTATAGTCTTTTCAAATTATATTAGACTCTTTTGGGAGGCACTGAATATGTTATCAGCAGCCAGGCCTGGCCAGTCGTTCTTTCTGAATTCCTACGAGGTGTTCCTTCTCCCAGCTACTGTGTCCCCGGATATCACTTGAGGGGTTGTCAGTCAATCAGTCCTGCAACCGATCTTACCTTGCCCTTCAAGGTGACGCGAGCTAGAGGACTTTCACTCAAAGAGGACATTGAGTGACCCCAGGTGCTGCTATAGCCCCTCTTCCTGGAACTAGCAGAGATGTAGCCATGTTAGTCTGTACTCCCACAAAACAAAACGGCAGAAACGTAGCACTTTAAAGACTAACAAAATAATTTATTCGGTGATGAGCTTTTGTGGGACAGACCCACTTCATCAGATCAATCTCATTTCCAATATAGACTGACATAAGTACAGAGGACCAAAAAAAAATTTGCAGTAAAAATTGACAAATCAAGTACACAGGACTGAAGTAGGTGGCAGAGGGATGGGGGGTGTTAAGTGTCCCACCTGAGGTAATTACAAGCATCAGAGGAAGGGAAGCAGTCCTAGTAATTGATGTCTCTGTTCATACCATGTGTTAATGCGTCAAATTTGAATATCAATTCCAATTTACAACTATCTCACTGTAATCTGTTTTTATATTTTGTTCCAGGACACACATTCTCAGGTCTTTAAGGCTGGGACTAAACGAAACGTGCCCCTTCCTTTCGAAAGGAGCATGTTAATGAGCAGGTTCAAAAGATGCTAATGAGGCGCTGCAATGAATATGCAGTGCCTCTTTAGCATAATGGTGGCTGTGGCGATTTGAAAGTGTGGCTTTTCGAATCACGTGCCGCCCGTGGAGACAGGATCTTCCGAAAGGAGCCCCCCCCCAGTTTTCGAAAGCCCTTCTTCCTATCTGTGATTCATTCCTATTCATTGCAGCGCCTCATTAGCATCTTTCGAACCTGCTCATTAACATGCCCCTTTCAAAAGGAAGGGGCACATATAGACCCAGCCTAACAGAATGGCCCATCCCATCTCATTGTGTTCTTCCTATTCATTGCAGCGCCTCATTAGCATCTTTCGAACCTGCTCATTAACATGCCCCTTTCAAAAGGAAGGGGCACATATAGACCCAGCCTAACAGAATGGCCCATCCCACTGAAATGTTTACTGACCAGCTTATGTGTATTGTTTTCTGATGTCTGCTTTGTGTCCATTTATTCTTTGGCAAAGGTTTTGCCCAGTCTGTCCAATGTACATAATGGCGTATATAATGTTGTTGTACTTATGTCAGTCTGTGTTTGAAATGAGTTTGATCTGATGAAGTTTGTCTTCAAAGTGCTAACATTTCTGCTGTTTTGTTTTCCTGGAACTAAGTTCACGATGGTCTCTGTAGTAACTGCAGCCAGAGGGTGAGCCTACCTCTGTGGTCATCGTACCTGGTCTCCCATGTGGCCATGCAAAGCTCTATTTCTAAGCTACATTTTCCTCTCTTCTTGTCTAGCATTTACTGTATTTTACATTTTCCCTCATGTGTTAGCATAGGAGGATTATTGTTAAGCACAATTTCACATTTGCTTCTGAATGACAGATCTCTCTCTGGGCTGCCAACGTTGCTGAGAGCTGCCCTTTGACACAGAGTGGTATTTAACAATTCCATTCAGTTTTCAAAATGCTGGACTGCCAGGCCTCAGGAGGGACTGAATAATGCTTCTCCTTGCGAATAAGTGAGAAGTGTGGAGTTTTGGTGAGAGGGTTAATTTCTAGTATTTTCACTTTGTTTGGGGTGAGGCACTTACAACTGGGCCTGAGTTCCCCTCAAGTGGATGGTCACTGGTTGGTAATGTGGGATTGAACTTTTGGTTCTCCCAGGCTTTCAAGGCTGCTGGGTTTTGGCTGAGTTGGGTTGTTTCGTTTCTCACTTCCAGGGCCCACTGCTTTCTTGGTATAGACTTTGCTGGCACCTCTTCTTGGGATGTGGGACTGGGATCCAATTGCCCTTGGCCCTGTAATCTGTACTGAAACTCCTAAACCTCCCTGATTGCCCATGCATGATTCCCCTGAACTTCACTGTCCTGGACATTCTCATTTGTAATTAAACTCGTTGAGGACCATGGGACAGGCCAAGTAAGGAACAGAGGGTTGCGAAGGAACAGCTACAGTCTCCTGGACTAGTCTACACTAGAAGCATTAGTTGCATGGCTGCCTTAGTGTAGCTCATCTGGTGAAGATGCTCTAGATCAACAGAAAGCTCTTTGGTTGGCCCATGACCTCTGCCAGAGCTTGTAACTCTCCCAGTGGGTGAGTTCTCTCATAGACCTATTCACTGTCCATGCCAGTATTTAAGTCAGTGCAACTCCCGTGCCTTAGGGGTAGGAATAAGCTATCCCAAAACAATGGAAGTTGTACCAACAAGTGGTAGTGTGTGCCAGCCCTGAATTTACTCCTAAACAGCCCAAGAGAAGGGCAAGATCTCTTTGCTTCCTTTACGCTTGTCTTTTGTTCCTGTTGGAGATAGGGTCCCTTGCACACAAGAACTCCACCTGCTTATGAACACAGTCTTTGTCCTGAGCCTCAGTCATAGGCTATGTCTGCAGTAGTGATCTGTTGACAGCAGTTACTGTTGGAAGATAACTTCCGACCAAACTTCTGTTGACAAATTGGTGCCAGACTGCCATGCGGATTGGAAGAGTGATCTGCTGTGTCGACTGGACTGCTTGGCTGCGCTCTTGACAGAGCCACCAACCAGAAGCACAGCAGACAGGGCTGCCCAGTGTTGACAGAAGGCCCCCTGGAATGTCTAGACCGGCTGTGTCAGCAGAATCTGTTGAGAGAGGTGTTCTGCTTCGTGGGGGAGTGGCCAAGTGCGGTCGGAGGAGACGCCGTGTTCTGTCGATATACTGTCGACGGAACACCTTGGGAATGTGGATGCTCCATGGGTTTTATTGACAAAATGATCTATTGTAGGCACAGCCAGACTGAGTTTACTTGCACAGCAACCTTGTTTCATAGGGTTAGTGAAGTGAATAAGAGATGTGAAAGCAATGAGAAGCCCTGTGGCACCTTATTGGAGCATTAGCTTTTGTGGGCAAAGACCCACTTTGTCTGGAGAGTTGTGTGCAAGCCGGTAATACTGGTTAATTCATAAAGGCGAAGGCCAGATGGGACTGTGCTAATTATCTAGTCTGGCCTCCTGCACAGCATGTATCATGTAGCTTCCCCAAAACGATTCTTGTTTGAACTGGAGAAGATCTTTCAGAAAACCATTCAGGACGCTGCATGGCTCTTTCTGTAGTGCGAGAAACTGGCCTTGTTGTGCCTAGACCAGGTCAATCTGGCGCTCGGCACAGGACACGAAGTAGTAACAGGGGCCACGCAAGTGTTCTAATTTACAGTGAAGGTTCACGAATGATGTAAAAATGGAAGTGGTGCATTCTCTACAACTCGCAATTTGTGGATCAAGGAGAAGGAGAACCTGTTCCTTCTCCTTTTTTTTGTGTGGAGGCAGGGAAAAAAAAAACAACAAACCAAGTTACGGTGGATTAACTTTTTTCATTCACTTGTCCTGTTCCAGAAACAGGTTAAAGAAAATATCTGTTTAACATGGACACTGTATAACATTTCTACGTGCTCTGCCTTTAGTTTAAAAAAAAACAAACAAACCCAAAAAGACCCTTAATGGCAGCGTCAGCTAGTTTCTCACCAATGATATTTGAAGAATAAAACAGAAGGCATTCTTCAATACTACAGTAACCTTTTCCTGTCTGGCAGCTCTGGACCAGGGATGTTGCCAGATATTCAAATCTTCTGGATAATAGAGAGGTAAACCTAGTAATGCATAATATAACCCACATACCTATGCGTGGTTAAGTGTCCCATGTAGTGGTACCTAGACCACTTCACAGGGAAGGAATAAGTGTCCTCTCCAACCTAAGCTGAGAGCCAGCTGGTCTTTAGGTCAAGCAGTAGAGGTGCCTGCACGAAGCTTCACAAGTCCCAGGTTTGGGTCTGCCTGTGGGCAGTTACAATAACACTAAAGAAAAACAAGATGAGCTATTAAACAAAAATATGTGCATGGTATTTTATTTACCAACAGTAGTTTTGTAAACCACAATCATACTCTATTTGCTTGTATTTTATTTCACTGTACTGTACTGCTGCAACACATAACTACAATTTACTTATGGTTAAAAAGCTGGTTTTGTGAGAGTTCCAGATGACAGAATGCTGGATATGAAAGAGTTTACTATATTTATCTTTTGAAAAGCATTTTAAAAGGGCTCAGATTAAAATATTATGTAGCGATTTCTGGAGAGAGGGTTAGAATAGGGAAGTAATTGGAGAAGGGGGGAAAAATCCCTGTGGGGTTGAATTTATTGTAGTACCATGAAAACTGATCTGATTTCTAATCTTTTTTACTAGCACACATTGGCAGATTCATCGCAGACTTGTCTCTCTGCACCCTCAGAATGGAGCCTGCTGTTAAATACAGAAAGATACATTTTATTGGAGACTGAAAGGTCCTTTCTTTACAAATTGTAGAGGGAAGTCTCTTGCATGGGAAGTTTATTTTTTGATTCCTGTTTTAAACATGTTTAGAGATATCCAGGCTCTAGTGTGGATCTGATCCTCGAACCCAGTGGCAGTTGGTGTGGGGTTTCAGGTGGGGTGGAGGAGGCGGGGGGGACCAGCCACATGCATCTGTTCCTTCTCCATCCCCACCTGCCTCTTCCTGTGGGAGCACCACCTCCAGCAGCGTGGCTAGAGCTTGCACTGCCCTTGGGCCAACCTGCTTTGGGGGCACTGCCACATTCTCGGGAAGTGGCATGATGCTGTCGGGGAGTGTGGGGGGGCATTTGTGTGGGAGTGCATGTGACCCTCTGTGCACCCCCCGCATTGCCCCATACAACCCCCCTCCAAAGTGACTGAAGAGAGATTCGTTCCACTGTGAAAAGTCAAGCTCAGTTATTGATCAGGAGGGGGAAAATAACTAGAAAAGATTTGGGATTTGCCAGAACTAACACGTGTTTGGAGGGATGGGTAGAGCATTCAATCCTCCAGGGAGCCTTTCAAGGCTCCTCCATGGTGAGGTCGGGGGACTGGCTTTGATGACTTCTCAGGTCTGAGATAGGTGTATCTCCATGTTTCAAAAGGCGGCTGATAACGAAACCCTGCGTGTTGAATAGTACCAGAGAGGCGGTGGTGTCAGTCTGCATTCTAACGAAACAGAAGAGCAGTCCTGTAGCACTTCAACAAAATGAGTGATTCGGTGATGAGCTTTCATGGAACAGACCCACCGCCCCAGGCAAACTCATCACCAAATCAATCATTTTGTTAGTTGGTAAAGTGCTGCAAAGTCTGGGTGTGTAGTTCAAATGAAACCTTTAGCAGATCGTTAACCCAGCCTCCCTTCCCTCCCCGACTTCTCCCCATCCTCTCCCCCGCTTCTTCCCATCCCTGTTTCTTTTGGGGCTGGAACGCGGGGTGTGATGCTCTCCCGAAGCGAGGTCTGGGGAAGAGCTCTGTCTCCTGGAACTGCTCAACCCCTAGCAGCTGGCTGCCAGTGATGCAAGTGGGAAATTGTCAGCTGGCTTTCCATTGGTTTTCCGTCTCACCATTAAAATCTTCAGGGGGGAATGTTGTTGCTGTCGCAAAAAGTTGAACTGGCCCAAGTGTCGCATTTTTCCCTCCTGCCCTGTGCTTATTTCCACACTCATGGGGCCTTTCTTTTCATTGGCTTACGAGTTCCTGGAAGAGGCAGGCAGCTATTGTGCAGGGGTTTGTGGTTGGAAAACAGGCGGGCAGACTCCTAGAAGTTAGCACAAAGACAGTCCGTCCACTGTGTCCATGAGGTTGACCTCAGTGAGGAGGAGTGCCTTTTGCAAACCAAGGAAATCGGAGATGGAAAGGGGCGGGGGGCGAAAGGGTGAATGCCTGGGGTGTTACCTGAAAGCCAGGGCTGAAGTTAATGGGGAGATAGATATCTTTTAGCTACTTCAACCCAGGGAGGAGTAGAGCCTGAAAGGCATGAATGCCAGCCTCATCCCGCTAGGCGGCAGCACTGTAGGGGGTTACTGATGCCCAAGCATTCAGAGCTGGTTGACAGATGGAGAAGAGCCACTGATAGCCAGCAGTGGGCCGGAGGTAGCCCTGCCAAGAGAATTTCCCCCTCTGCTGCTTCCTTGAAACATACGTATCTCACAGAGCTGGAAGGGACCTTGGGAGGTCATTGAGTCCAGACCCCACACTCACACCAGGACCTATCACCAGCACAGTGGATTTTTTTTTTTTTTTAAATCCAACTTGTTCCAGAACCTTGAAAGAACCTCTCAAGGACCGAGCTCTCAACCCTCAGTTTACAAGGCCAAGGCTCCGACCACTGAGCTATTCCCAGCCCCTGAGAACTTGTCCTCAGAGCTTGCCCCAAGGCCAAGGGGCAGGAAGCTTGGTGTTTTTATTAATCAACAAGGAAATGTTTTTACAGATTTTTATGGACAGGTCCAATTTTAGTTTTTTACGGAGCGTTGGTAAATGTAGTGATGCTTGGCAATCCTGGTGCAGCCGCACTTTAAAAGTAGTAATGTGGCTTAAGATCTAGACAAGTAGAGAGTCAGCTTTAAATGGATTGTGTATAGTGCTGTGTGTGTAATGTAACTGTGTGCTTGGAGCTTTGCAGAACAGGAAGGGCTGAAGTTACTGGTTCCCAGCTTTGTGAATATTTCAGATGTCCTCCAAAGTGTCGTAGAATTGGTGCTCTGTCTTGCACGTTGTCTCCTAGGCCCCCATGTAGCTGAGGAATCAGTTTGGCAGACTAGCCCAGGGTGCAGAAAGTGGGGATGGGCCCCCTCGGAGGGATGACATTTCAGAAAGGGGGCACAGCATGATCAGCTTCGGGGGCTCAGGCTCATGCATCTCATTAACAATGTTGGAATGTGTTACTGTTTTTGTGCCCGTGTATTCACCTTTATATACCGATGAATAACGTTTTTACATTCTACAGACTTCTTACACGCGACAACAGGGTTTTTCATGTGAACATCACTGAAATTTCCATCGGTCTGGGTTGCATTAGACAGGTTGGGGGGCTGCTAATTGTGGGGATGAAATGCGGGGCATGACATGAAGAGTTTGCTCACGCCGGTATAGAGTGCACGCGGCCTCTCTCTGTCAGGCCAGCATCAGATAGAATTTCTTCTGCAAACCAGAGCAGAGGAGCCTTTACTTACACCTAGAGCAAGTGTCCTCCACTTGCATTCGAGGCCCCAGAGTGCCAGCAGCTCTAGGTCGCACGCTGTGTGACACAGTCAGTCACCTTGGTCAGAAGCCACTTGCACACTGGGCACTCTGCAGAGCTAGGAGGAAGCCACTGCTCCCTGCTGCAGCGCTCCAGGAAGAAGAAACCTGCTGTCCAGGCCACTTGGGTGCAGCTGTTCCCCGCCAGGCTCCCCAGGGCTCTCCCGCAGGCTAAGAAGCAGGCTGGTGGGCAGGTAAAAGGGGCTGGCTGGGGGTGTGCCCCATTCCTGTCTGGGGCTGCCCCTGCCATGGCGAGGGGGTTGCAGCTGCATTTACCCAGAACTCTGCTGCTCTTCCTTCCCCAGATGGTTAGGGAGCGAGGGGAAAGTGCACATCTCATGTGCCTCACTCTCGCCCCAGCTGCTGAGGGGAGGGGCAGAGGAGTTCTTTGCACAAGCTGCACACTTTCCCCTCGCTCCCTGACAGGCGGGGAAGAGAAGAAGGGCACTAGTGACCTGATACCTGCAGCCCTTCCTCCAGCCCTGCCAAAACGGTGCCCTTCGCCCGCCCACCACAGCCCCCATGCTGAGCCCTCCACACCCCAGTCCCTTCCTCTGACTCCTGTGCTCCCCATCCTCTCTGGTCTGAGCCCCCTGCCCTGACTTCTGCTCCCCACCACTCTAACCCCTTGCCCCAAGGGCCCCCACACTCCAGCCCACACTTAAATTTCTTACAGGTACTGTCCAATCGCACCCCCTGCCCTGAGACTCCCTTGTGGAGGGGGGACATGACAGTACGCTTAAGAAACGTAAGTTACATTCCCCCGGCATGCTCATAACAAATAACCCCCCGCGTTCAGAGCCATCTGCTTCGCTGCCAGCAGCAAGTGGGATCTTTCCATTCCTGACCAGGTGGAAAGATCCACTGACATGTTAGGTTACTGCACAAGACCCTGTAAGCATTGGCAAAAGATCCTTAAGAGCACCTGTCTTCATCCTTTGTACCCATAGGCCACTGGTGAGTGGGTAGGTTGCCCTGTTCCAGAATCCAGTGAGTTAAACAGCTTCAGTGCCTGTGAGGCTCAATTCAGAGAGGAGCAGCTGTGATCAGCCACCCCAGGCAGTCTCCTGAGACCCTTACACCTATGTGATGTACAGCACTTTGTACCTGTTGTTACGCAGCATCAACATCCCCTCACATTCCTCCTCTGGGGAGCAATATGCATGAACTCACACCTTTACTATTAGCCATTCTAGTCACACAAGTCTTAACTGGTCAAGCTTTTAGCAGAACACTTCTAGCTTCTGGTTGAAATAATCTTGCCCTGTGAGAACATACACACTTGTAAAGAGTATTTTTCAGTGTTAAGGTCAGTCTCCAGCTTTTCACACTTCCCTGTAGTTCTGTTTGGGTGGTTCCATAACTGCAAATCATAGAATCCTAGAATACGAGGACTGGAAGGGACCTCGAGAGGCCATTGAGTCTAGCCCCCTGCTCCAATGGCAGGACCAAGTACTATCTAAACCATCCCTGATAGATAGTAACAGAGAGGAAGCCGTGCTAGTCTATACACTATCAAAACAAAAAGCAGTCAAGTAGCACTTTAAAGACTAGCAAAATAGTTTATTAGGTGAGCTTTCATGGGACAGACCCACTTTTTCAGACCATAGCCAGACCAGACCAGACTCAATATTTAAGACACAGAGAACCAAAAACAGTAAGCAAGGAGGACAAATCAGAAAAAGATTATCAAGGTGAGCAAATCAGAGAGTGGAGGGGTGTGGGGGGAAGATCAAGAATTAGATTGAGTTAAGTATGCAGACGAGCCCCTATAGTATGACCTCAAGGTATGTGTGTTACTGAAAAGAAATTATCGCTCCTCTGTAGAAAGGGAAATGGACCAATTGACATTTATATTCAAATTCGGAACATTAACACATGGTTTAAATCGGGATGTCAACTTTGAGTCACTATAGGGGCTCGTCTGCATACTTAACTCAATCTAATTCTTGATCTTCCCCCCCACCCCTCCACTCTCTGATTTGCTCACCTTGATAATCTTTTTCTGATTTGTCCTCCTTGCTTACTGTTTTTAGTTCTCTGTGTCTTAAATATTGAGTCTGTTCTGGTCTGGCTATGGTCTGAAGAAGTGGGTCTGTCCCACGAAAGCTCATCTAATAAACTATTTTGCTAGTCTTTAAAGTGCTACTTGACTGCTTTTTGTTTTGATCCCTGATAGATGTCTGTCTAACCTGTTCTTAAATATCTCCAGCGATGGAGATTCCACAACCTCCCTTGGCAATTTATTCCACTGTTTGACTTTTTCCTAATGTCCAACCTAAACCTCCCTTGCTGCAGTTTAAGCCCGTTGCCTCTTGTTCTATCTTCAGAGGCCAAGAAGAACAAGTTTTCTCCTTCCTCCTTATGACTCCCTTTTAGATACCTGAAAACTGCTATCACGTCTCCCCTCAATCTTCTCTTTTCCAAACTAAACAAGCCCAATTCTTTCAACCTTTTTTCATAGGTCACATTCTGTAGACCTTTAATCATTCTTGTTGCTCTTTTCTGGACCCTCTCTAATTTCTCCACATCTTTTTTGAAGTGCGGTGCCCAGAACTGGACACAGTACTGCAGCTGAGGCCTAACCAGCGCAGAGTAGAGCGGAAGAATGACTTCTCGTGTCTTGTTCACAACGTACCTGTTAGTGCATCCCAGAATCATGTTTGCTTTTTTTGCAACAGCATCACACTGTTGACTCATGTTTAGCTTGTGGTCCACTATAACCCCTAGATCCCTTTCTGCTGTAGTCATTCCTAGACAGTCTCTCCCCATTCTGTATGTGTGACACTGATTGTTCCTTCCTAAGTGGAGCACTTTGCATTTGTCCTTATTAAACTTCATCCTGTTTACCTCAGACCATTTCTCCAATTTATCCAGATCATTTTGAATTATGACCCTATCCTCCAAAGTAGTCACAACCCCTCCCAGCTTGGTATCATCTGCAAACTTAATAAGCGTACTTTCTATGCCAATATCTAGATCGTTAATGAAGATATTGAACAGAACCAGTCCTAACACAGACCCCTGCGGAACCCCACTTGTTATACTTTTCCAGCAGGACTGAGAACCATTAAGAACTACGCTCTGGGTCCAGTTACACAGCCAGTTATGCACCCACCTTATAGTAGCCTCATCTAAATTGTATTTGCCTAGTTTTTTATAAGAATATTATGTGAGACCGTATCAAATGTTTTACTGAAGTCTAGGTATACCACATCTACCGCTTCTCCCCTATCCACAAGGATCGTTATCTTATCAAAGAAAGCTATCGGGTTGGTTTGACATGATTAGTTCTTTCCAAATCCGTGCTGGCTGTTCCCTATCCCCTTACCACCTTCCAAGTGCTTGCAGATGATTTCTTTAATTACCTGCTCCATTATCTTTCCTGGCACTGAAGTTAAGCTGACTGGCCTGTAGTTTCCTGGGTTATTCTTATTTCCTTTTTTATAGATGGGCACTATATTTGCCCTTTTCCAATCTTCTGGAATCTCTCCTGTCTCCCATGATTTTCCAAAGATGGTAGCTAATGGCTCAGATACCTCCTCTGTCACCTCCTTGAGTATTCTAGGATGCATGTCATCAGGCCCTGGTGACTTGCAGACATCTAATTTTCCTAGGTGATTTTTAACTTGTTCTTTTTTTATTTCAACTTCTAACCCTACCCCTTTCCTACTATTTTTTTCCCCCCACTATTCAGACACTGACATATGTCTCTTGGAGGTCCATCTGTGTGACTGGTGTTGTCTTCTGGAGACACATTAACTGCTTCTTTAGTTCTCACTCTCAGGTGCAACTTACCTTGCAGCTTGTTAAGTGTGTTTTCTTGTAAATTCTTCCGCAAATGCCATGGCAAAGCTAGCAGGAATTTGGAGATAATCTTTGAGTGTTGATGGTGTAGTGCCAGAGAGCATGTTTGAGTGAAACATATGTAAAAACCTCAAACATTGAGAGGTGGCTGTTCTCCACTGGAGAAGAAACATGGGTACCTCCCTGCCTCTGGGCTGCTTCCCTACCTTCTGCACTGGGGCTGCTGGCTCCGGCCCACGCTAGCGTCACAGCTCCAGCCCTGCACAGCTGCCTACGGTGCTGGGAAAGCAAGCTCCGGTCCCATGGAGCTGTGGGGGAAGCTGGGTCCAGCCCAGATCCTGCAGGGCTGCGGGGAAAAGCTGGTTCTAGCTTTGTGGGGCTGCCAGGGGAAAGCCTCAGGGAGCTTCCCCCATCCCTGCGTTACTGCCGGCAGCTGACAGCCCCAGGCGCATGCCTGCCTCCAGCCCAGTGCTGCACAACTCCCGCCCCACTCAGGTGGCTGGAGGGAGGTGGGTTCCTCTGTAGCCCCCATCCAGAGCTGCCAGAGGATGTGGGCTGCACCCTCCTGCCCAGCTCTCTGATCCAGTGACAGCCCTTGTTGTTGCTGGACCAGAGGATGCCGGATTTAGGAATTCTGACCTGTGCATGTAAAGTCAATCAGGACTTCCATTGTCAGTGCTGTACAAACATGACTGTGTGCTCACAACTACTTCTGCGCGAATCACCCCAGTCTTCAGTAGAAATTCTTATCACCCCAGTTTGCAGTGGAAATCCAGGGCACAGAGAAGAGAAATCTTGCTCAGGTTTGTTATACAGAAAAGGGAACCCGAACCCTCCCTCGCCCTCAGTCACATGCTAAGTGCTTGACAGATCCCTGTTGTGTAGTGCCCAGAATATATGTTACCATGAAACATCACTAAATGTGTGTGTTTTTTTTTTTTTTTTTCTTCACAGTGAAAAAAGCAAAACTGCAGGGACCACCAGGTAAGGCAGACTTCTCTTGTTCTAAATAGTCATTAACCTGCAGACATGGCAATTTATTTTCAGGGCTGTTGAGCATCTGTTTTACTCATCCTGCTTTGTTGTGTGGCTAACATCACTGAATGTATGTTTCTTTTTGGTATGACTGTTACCTGGTGCACAGATAATACTTAGTGTGTGTTTTCCTGATCCCTGGGAGGAGGGTAATAGTCACAATTCAGGACACGCAGTCAGGCACAGAAAAAGGTTGTTTGCTTTTTGTACTTTTAGAATTTTTTTTTTTTACCATGTTCCCTCATATCTCGTCTTCCCAAGATTCCTCTGGTGACTCAGTTTTCTCAAAACTCTTGTTCATTAATAATTAGATATATGGAGTATTGTTGGGTAAAATCATCTTTCTGGCTCATTTCTCTGACCATGTCAATCCCCATTGAGATCTCTCTGGTCATTCCCCATTTTGCTCCCAGCTGGTGGCCACTGGTCCCTGCTGGCAGGGGGTTGCACAGTTAAAAGGTTAGCGTGGTACGCAGCAGGATTCAGGGCAGGTACTCAGGTGGAAAGGGAGTTTTGTTTCTAGTGCTTCTTGTGAAGCCATGTTTTACGATACCAAGTAATAGTAGATGAAGACACACAAAAGAGAGTTACACTTGAAGAGAATTGTTTGTATGGACATCATAAATCTTAATTTTGTCCTAATATATGGCTAGCAGTAAGGCAGTTTGTACGTTGCTGGCTCCAGGCCCACTAATGGGAAGAGGCAGGCAGCCAAGTGGGCAGTAGCCCTAAGGCCTGACGTTTCAAAGGGGTGCAGAGCTCTGGCCACTACTGCTGCTACTTTGCACGGCTCTGGAGGTATGAGGGGCCCAGTGCCACAATCTGCCCTTGTTCCTGCCCCTTCTGGGGGGTGCACAGCTGGGCCAACCCACCTTGCCCAAGGAGAGCACACTCAGAAACTCTTCAGCATTCTGTCACTTGTGCTCACGGCTACCTCGGAATGAAGTGCCAGAACCGGCGTTATGAATCATGTTACCCCAGCACAGCCCTCACCGTCCCCAGTCTCACTGTAACCTTCATTTCTGCTGTACACCGAGTTCTGAACGCCGGAAGAGTCAGGTGTGGTTACTGATGTTCTTGGCATTGGCGGTTTAGCGTTCTTTGCATGGAAATCTTCCAAACTTCATTTGCCTTTTTGCCATTATACAAAGCTGCTAATGACAACATTTAAATCAAATCAGTTTTAACACAGAGGGTATTTGAACCCTGCTCATATAAGCCAGGGAAGTTCACTCATAGAGCGAATAAAGGTAGGTATATCTATTCCTCGTTTCAGCGAGTACTCATTGGTAAAGCTCTTGTTAAATGAGGGGTGAGTGTACCCCACTTTGTAAACAGTATTTTCAGAGCTTGTAAAGTGAGAGGTACAGCACTGAAAGGCTTGGAAATCCTCACCCCTTGCCCTGATGCTGCCTCCCTCAGTCTCCCACTGAAATCCGCCATCATGGGTTTCTCTCTCCCGAACAGTGACCTGGCCTCCCATCTAACTCCTGGCCCCTCTCCACCCCAGAGCTGCCAAGACCCAGGCAGCATGGTGCATGTTTCCTAGTTGCTGCCTGTGAGCCACTCCGCAGCCTCCGACAGCCCTGGCCCAGCTAGCTCTCCTGCCTTCGAGGGCTGGATTAAGAAAGGGGTTGCTGCCAGGGGTGGGCCTGGTGAAGGCCTTTTGCAGTTCTGAAAACTATCCCTGTTGCTTTGCATGTTATTTGCACACAGCTCAGCTGTAAGAAGCTAAACCAATATGTGGCTCAACTGGGCAAATAGGGCAGCCCGAACGCCCGACCCCTCACCCAACTAACCCCCACCACCTGTCCTTTCTCCCATCACCTTATCTTCCACCTCCCCTCCAGGAGAGGGGCACAGCGGCCCCAGCCTTGGGTGCGGGGATAATAGGTGGTCTCCAAGCTCTGGCCTCTGAGGGGGTGGGGAAGAGAGCACGAGCTGAAGGAATGGAGCGGGGGCTAGCCTCCCCGAATGGGAGTCCACCTGCCACCCTTGCCTGAGTGATTTAAAAGGGTCTGGGGTTCCCCAGCCATTTTTAAAACTCCCCCAGGCCACTGGGCAATTTCCTTCTTTTCACCCCTTGTTGGTGAGCCTGGCTGAGCTGCCTCCTGCACTCCAAACCCCCAGGCCCCAGCCCGCAGCCCCTCCTGAAGCCTGAACACTGGACCCTCAGCCAGAGCCCCAACCCCTTATTTTTGGCCTCAGATTCTAGGAGTTTCCACAAAAAGCTAATAGTCCTGGGTCCCCACAGGAGTTAATTCAGCCCTTTTCATGATCCTGTATGATTCACCTCCCTTGTCATCTTCCTATGTTTGCTCCCTCCTGAGTCCTGTCTCCCACATGCCATGGGACTTCCCCAAGGCCCTGATCACCCCGTCTAACCCTTGGCTTGGGCCTAGCTGCTTCTCCTTACCCCAGAGACTTGCCTGTTGGCTGCTGCTGCCTGTGGGCTGCCGCTGCCTGTGGGCTGCCATGCTGAGCATGGCCAACACTTTCCCCCATCACCCCCACCTGTCCTTCCCCCTCTCCTCTGAGTGGCTGCCCCCGTTTTACCCCATAGGGCCCTGCTCTGCCCTGCCATCCCTACCCCAATCCCATTCACCTGCCCCGCCACCTTCCCACCATTGCTGCCCTCTCAGACAGCCGTCTGAGGCAGGCAGCGTGATGAGAGCCTGCCTGACAAAGCACCGCAGCTGGTCAGCCTGGCCTCTGGCTGCTGACCCCTTGCCCATCCTCCCCTCCCTCCATGTCATCGCTGGTGGAGTCTCCCTGGCACTTCCTGCCCCTATCATCTCTTCCTCCAGCTTTCTGCAGTTGACTTCAGAGCTCTTTGAAATTTACCCTGCTCTCTTTCGCTGCCTGAGGAGTTTCCTGTTGTGCTGGCAGCTGCCTGTGTGTGGCCAGAATTCCAAACTTTCCCTGCCTCTCAAGCCGTTTGGAGACTTCTGGATAGAATGCAGACAGGCACCACCTTGTTCTCCCTTGGAGCCTGCTGCCTGGTAGCCATGGCTGGGGTGCATGTGAAGTATTGCCTGTCCATCACAGAGGTTATGGAAGTCAGATTCTGTGGCTTTCAGGGACCTCTTGGACTTCCACAAGGGCCAGTGTGACTGACCACAGGGCCACCCAAGCAGTTTGCCCCAGGGCCAGCTGCTCTGGTGGCCCCTGGGACAGCCACACCAGCTGGTGTTGGATCAGCCATGGGGATGGCTGCACCAGCCTCTACTCTGGTGACCCTTGGCAGCAGACCCCAGCTGGAGCAGGTGCAGTCCACATCCCTGTTTAAGCAGTATGATACTAGGGGCGAGAGTCCCATTGTGCCAAGCCCGGTATACATATAATATCAGACAATTACAAAACGGTTTCTGGCTGTGAGATCTTGTGTTCTACCAAGTGATCTGGTATCATACGCTGCATTCAGATGCGAGCAGTTGCCACACTCAGGCACTTCTCATTTCACTCACGTTATAGCGGTTAATTTACAACAAGGGCTAGGCACTTTCATTTTTTCTGAAAGAAATGAAAACAGTTTCCCAGTGCATAGTTGTGTGGTGACCTGAAAACCAGGGCGATTCGGCGGCCATTTGCAAGGTTGCATTGTCTCGTGGGAGCAGCTCTGAGTGTGGCTTCATTGACATACCCAACATTTTATTGTGTGATGGTGGTAAAACTGGGGCTAAAACCAGAAGTCCTCTGACTCCCAGTTTTGTCTAAAGCAGTGGTTCTCAACTAGGGGTATGCCGACCCCGGGGGTATGTGGAACTCTTCCAGAGGGTACGTTAGCTCAGTGCTTCTCAACCTTTTTTTATGACACAAAATTTGGACTTCTTTTGTGTTCATCTAATTTTTTTATTTATCCTCTTTGCACAATTATAAGCATGATAGAAAGTTTATTGCCTATAGGCAAGTTCTTCCAACCAATCAGTTACGATTAAGTTGTTTAAACAAATGTGTTGCCAAGGTAGGAAAAAAAAATTGTGTGTCTGAAAGTTGCAAGTACTGGGGGTACTGATAATTTTTGAAGGGGTGCTTTATAAAAACATGATAAACACTGGCTGAGACCACTGGACTCCACTGCTGCCTCCCCATCATCCTTCAGGTTCTTCGCTCTTTCTGTGTGTAGTAGCAGCAGTTACAGGTACATGGAGACATACCCATCCCTTAGAACTGGAAGGGACCTTCAGAGGTCATGGGGTGCAGGACCTATCACTATCCCGGACAGGATTTATTTCTGTTTTAAATCTACTTGCCCCAGCTCTTTAAATGGCCTCCTCAAGGACTGCGCTCACAACCCTGGGCTTAGCAGGCCGATGCTCAAACCACTGAGCTATCCCTCCCTTGCATGTGCTCTTGTGAACTGCACCACCAGTTTGTAGTTTGAATCATGAATTGAAGCAATTATGGGCTGTGATCCAACTGTACTTGGACACTTAGCTGCTAAAACGTTCTTTTGAAATTTGCACCCCGCTTGTTTAGTACATGACTTGTGCAGAGGTGGATGTGATTAGTAAGAGTGCCTCAGGCAATAACTGTGCCTTCAGCAGGAGACTGTTCATTCTTAGGTCTCTGGGGCTACGTCTACACGTGCACGCTACATCGAAATAGCTAATTTCGAAGTAGCGACATCGAAATAGACTATTTCGATGAATAACGTCTACACGTCCTCCAGGGCTGGCAACGTCGATGTTCAACTTCGACGTTGCGCAGCCCAACATCGAAATAGGCGCAGCGAGGGAACGTCTACACGGCAAAGTAGCACACATCGAAATAAGGGAGCCAGGCACAGCTGCAGACAGGGTCACGGGGCGGACTCAACAGCAAGTCGCTCCCTTAAAGGGCCCCTCCCAGACACACTTTCATTAAACAGTGCAAGATACACAGAGCCAACAACTAGTTGCAGACCCTGTATATGCAGCACGGACCCCCAGCTGCAGCAGCAGCAGCCAGAAGCCCTGGGCTAAGGGCTGCTGCCCACGGTGACCACAGAGCCCCGCAAGGGCTGGAGAGAGAGTATCTCTCAACCCCCCAGCTGATGGCCGCCATGGAGGACCCCGCTATTTCGATGTTGCGGGACGCGGATCGTCTACACGTCCCTACTTCGATGTTGAACGTCGAAGTAGGGCGCTATTCCCATCCGCTCATGGGGTTAGTGACTTCGACGTCTCGCCGCCTAACGTCGATTTCAACTTCGAAATAGCGCCCAACACGTGTAGACGTGACGGGCGCTATTTCGAAGTTACTGCCGCTACTTCGAAGTAGCGTGCACGTGTAGACGCAGCCTGGGTGTTTAAACTTATAATGCCTCACCCCCATGCCTCTCTTTGTTGTGCTGAGCAAGGAGTAAATAGCAGCTACAAAAGAGGTCTGGCTCCCAGCTGTGTTGGGTAGAAATGTTACAACGTAATTAGGAAACTTCTGTCAGAAATAGATACGTATTTTTAAAACCCCAGTTGTCAACACAGGACAATGTTTCTTGTTCTTTTAGTACAGCTGGCTTAATATTAAGCTGCATAAATTTTGAAATATATTTTTTCACTATCTTGTTCTCAGAAGAACTGGCATCACACAGGAGGATACTGATTCACGAGAATAATTTGGTTGACATTAGGCTATGTTCCTTCACGCATATTGCATGCATTTCACGTTACCGCATCTGTTAAGTCTCAGGGGGAGGAGTATCTGTCTTCATTAGTCGAGAGCTTCACAAATAACAAGCAGTAGTGTGGCGCCTTAAAGATGAGGATGGTGTCTACACTAGTTCCCTACTTCGAAGGGAGCGTGGTAAGTAGGGTGTCGGGAGATGACTAATAAAGTGCTTGCAGTGCACATGCAACACTTCATTAAGCTAATTCTCCCCCACGGCAACTTTGAAGTGTTAAACTTCAGAGTGGCGGCTCGCGTGTAGCTGTGGCTAACCTGCTGGTACTTCAAAGTTGTCCGGGCACTTCGAAGTATCGGCAGGTTAGTCGCGGCTACACGCGAGCCAGCACTTGGAAGTTCAATGCTATGAAGAGCTGCATGTGCACCACAGCACTTCATTAATAATCTCCTGATGCCCTACTTACCATGCTCCCTTTTGAAGTAGGGAGCTAGTGTAGACACAGCCTAACAGATGTATTAGATCATGAGCTGTTGTGGGTAAGATCTATTTCATCCGATGAAAAATGCAGAGGAACAGCAGAATCTGAGGTTGATCTAGTGGAGGGATAGGGGAGAGAAGTTACCTGTCACTAGGACTGATTAATGAAGCACATTTAGTGGGGTGTGTCCCATTTCTGCGAATATCCCAGCTGGGGAAGTTGCCTTTGTAATGCATCTTTTTAAGGGATGGATAATTACCCAGCCTTTAGTTCCAAGTATCAAAGGGCATGGCTGTGTTAGTCTGCATCTGCAAAAAAACATCGAAGTCCTGTGGCACCTTATAGACTAACAGATTTATTGGCACATAAGCTTTTGTGAGCAAAGACCCGCTACGTCAGATGCAATCATCATCTGTGTGCGTCTGATGAAGTGGGCTTCTGCTCCAGTATATCTGTTAGTCTATGAAGTTCCCCAGGACTTCTCGTTGCCTTTTAGTTCCAGTTTTACCCACCTGCCTTTGGTCAGATAGTCGCATATATTTGTTTTTCTTCAGGATTTAATATTTACTTTTAAAGTCACTGTTAACTTACTACAGGTGATCGTGGTTTGCCCTCATTTTAGAGAGGAGGTGGGTTTTATTCAGTAATGTTTGACTCTCACCTTAATAAGAAACGGGGTGGGGTGGGGTGTGTGTGTGTGAGAGAGAGAGAGAGATATTTTTGTGGAAGGTGCAAATCCTTGAAAGATTTTTTTCAAATGTTTTCTTATGAATTTAATCACTAGCCAGATGAGGTGCTTCCTGGTAGCATTTCTGATTGCATAGTACAGCAATTAGCAGCTTTACAATGTTGCTTTTGTAAGAGATGATGATAGCAAAAAGTAATCCAATTTACTCTTTTTGTTTAGATAAATTTAATACCTATGTGACCCTGAAAGTGCAAAATGTCAAGAGCACAACCGTTGCAGTCCGAGGGGACCAGCCCTGCTGGGAACAAGATTTCATGTTGTAAGTACAGTGCAGTACATCAGTTAGAGGGATTATCCCTTAAATGCCATGACCAACCGTTAATTGTACTTTCAGTGTTGTAAAATCAAATATGTAAGTCAGGGAATGTCAGAAATGTCAGTAGCCTGTGAAATCTGCCTTGTGTATATGTGCAGGATACCGCGCGATTGGTATTGTGTAGACTCCTGCCTCGTTCATTCTGCAGGGTGGAGGATGCACAGTGAATGAAAGAGCGCATGAGAAGATCTTCAGGCTGTGAAAGCTGCACGGTGGGGTAGAGGGCTCACTGTGCCTGGGCAGGCCAATCCAGGGACTGACGTTCTCTAGAGGCACAGGAGAGGGACTGGATTACTCCTCTTGGGTTCTGTGCTTCCAAAACTGAGCCAGGCAGAACCTATTAAAATTTTCAAACACGTTAAGACATCTGTAGGCAAGCGTTGACCTGAGATCAGCTGCCAGGGCATTAGTGCCTCTTGGCATGTTCGGCCTCAGCTCCATTCCTACCTACTTGCGGCAGAGGATCTGTCAGTCCAAGCTACAGTTGTTAAAGCCCTACCTGGTTCACCACTGTGGAGGAATTAGATTTTTGTCTGGAATGGCTGGTGGGTTTGTCCTGTTGTCTTTGGGTTCCCCAGTGTCTTGCTGTGGAGCTATCAAGTTTCCAGTCGTCCTTAAATGTAAGAGCATCTGGCTGCTGTGGTTAATGTGCCTAGCTAGCCTTATTTGAGAGAAGTATCAGAGGGGTAGCAGAGTTCATCTGTATCTTCAAAAACAACAAGAAGTCCTGTGGCACCTTATGGACTAACCGATATTTTGGAGTATAAACTTTCGTGAGGAAAGACCCGCTTCATCAGATGCATAAGTTACGTAAGGATGTACCTTTGTGTCTGCACAGCGCTCTGAATCTGGCTACCTTTAAGTCTTGAGAACTTGGCTACCCGCATCTGATGAAGCGGGTCTTTGCCCATGAAAGGTTACGCTCCAAAATATCCATTAGTCTATAAGGTGCCACAGGACTTTTTGTTCCATGGCTGTGACCTTTGGCCAGTGTACAGTGTTTTCATGGCTTTGAGGGTTAAAATCTGAACAGCTGAATTTCCACTGAAGATTTGACATTGGCTGTTCTTAATGGCGTGAGTAGGTCTATATCAGCCCCTTTGGGTAATAGAAACTTTCTGTTGGCTTACTGACATTGTAATCAAACAGGCCACCTGAGTTAACTGAGGGGGTCCACTTTGTTTTGAAGTGTTGTAAACCAAATTTGACTCTGGGATTAAGAACTCCAAGAAGGGCTCTGTGAAAATTGAATGGTTTGCAAGAAACACACTGGACTTCTCTGGCTGAAACATACGGTGTGGTTTCTCACGCACCTCAAACGTACGGTGTGGTTTCTCACGCACCTCAAAAGCAAGTGAAAATCCTGTTCATTTTTGCTTATTTTGTTTAAGAAAAACTTTGACCGTGCGTGCGTGCGCACATGCACACAAGGCAGCCTTGAGTGTAACCTGTCTGCTTAATATCTCTCCCGGGTACCTCGAAGAGGCAGTGCTTCTCCACACAGGAGCACTGAGTCTGTGTACAAGAAGAGGGAACTGTTAATAATGGGGAAGGGAACCCAGCATTAATTGGGGAAAATACCACATTCATGCTCAAGCATGTGACCATAAGCAAAGCTGACAGGTGCTGCTTGTTGCTTCTGTGATATCACGTTGTGAGGTTTTTCCACTTAATTCAGGTGTGAGGCCAGGTCTACGCTAGACCTTAAAGTCGATTGTAGATTTGCAAATCCAGCTATGGCATTTATGTAGCTGGAATCGACATATCTACAATCGACTGAAGTGGCTGCCCTCACTGTGGGAGGTCGATGGGAGAAGCTCTTGCATTGACCTCCCCTGCTCCCGTGAGATTGAGGAGCACTGGGGTCGACTGGCGATACCAGACTGTTCGATTTTGTGTCCCCCGCCCCCGCACTCGGAGCGTGAAGTGAAACCCCTGAAGATCAGTCCCTAACCAGTGAGTTCAGCAGATAGTCGGGAACCTCAGACAGTGCAAGCCCTGTACTGTCTTTCATTGTCTCCATTTGAGCGCTAAGGCTTGGCCCCTAGCTCAGCAGTGATGTCAGCTCTAGGAAGCACCACCCAGAAACAAGGACTTCCAATGGAGTTCCGTCAGCTTTATCATTCCATCTCGGAGCAGGACAGGTCACAGAGAATCTGGGATTTGTTGGGTGATGTGTACGCCTCGAGGGCAGGACGTCTGTCCCCACCACTTCCTTCTTCACTGGGATTTGACATCCCTGCACTCTGTCTAGCCAGTGAGGTTCAGTTCAGGGTGCCCTCACCCAATCATGGTGTGTTAAGTACACCTCTTCTGCCCTGTACTCAGACAGCCAGGATAACATTTCATTATACCTGTATTGAAATACTGCAGTGATTGGTAACCCAACACCAGCTAAAATCGATTCCTTCCAGTTCTGTGACCAATGTTTAAAGGATTTTGGGGTCCTAAACTCTCACACTAGAAGTGTAGCCTTTCGTAATTAAACGAATGGGGTAAACCATCCTGGGGTAAAAAGAGACGATGGGTAGGCTTGCACAAGTCCGTTTTTCCAGAATAACGGTGAGCATGGCCTGTGACTCTTCCTTCAACTTTTCCCCTTGCTATTGTGGAAGAAGCCTAGTGTGGAAGCAGTAATACAGGCCATAAAGTGCTTTTGCCAGTACAAGCTGAACCTCTCAAATCCGGATTTCCCTAGTCCAGCAACAACATTAGTCCAATATGGCAGGAGCCCCACAGGTGCTCCAGTGGGCTGGGGCCAAGAGTGCTGCCGGATGAGAGAAGAATGGGGCTACAGTGGGCCTGTGGGCCAGTGCAGCGGGGCTGGGGGTAGTAGTGGGGGGCTGGTGCCATGGCAGGCAGGAGCAGCAGAGCCCTGTGGTGCTTGGTGACCAGGAGCAGAGGGGAAGCATTGACCTCTCCTGTCTGGCTAATTCCCTGGTTTGGGACCCCTCAGCTCCTGAGTGTGTTGGCCTGGACCAGGGAGGTTCAGCCAGTAGTAGTTTTGCTTGCTAGTCTCTAGCATATGCACGTTTCTGCTGGTATAACCGTCTGTGCTGGGAGAGTGTGCCCCTGACCAGGAGATGCAGACTGCTGTGTAGATGAGACTCCTCTCCAGAGGGTGTGCAAGCTGCTCACAACCACTAGTGTGACCGGAACAGGTGCTGGTGAACCTGGTGCTCACTCCAGTGAGTGGGATTGTGGGGGTAGGTGGCACAGCCATGCCGGAAGGGCTGTTGGTATAGGGCACTGGCTCCAGCCTTCTGTGGTTTGTGCCACTGCAGTTCCCAGGAGAGCCTTGCTGGTCTGCAGTCAGTCGATGCAGACCTGTGGCTAATCCTTGGGTGTAGCTTTGTGTTTGCACAGGGCTCTGAAAATAGACCAACCAGAATGACATGAGGGCACCCTTGGAGCTCTCCGAAAAGCTGGCCATGGCAAAACCTGCATCTGGGAAGCTGCTGCTGCTGCTGCCAGATCGGATGGGCAGCAGATGTGTTGGTCTGCAGCTAAAGCTGTCACCAACAGTAATAAAAGCACAGACAGCAGGCTGCTGCAGAAACATGGGCGGTGGGTGAAGAATGAGCTTGGGGAGACACGCCCCAGCCCTCCTTTGTGACCGCTGACTCAGGTCTGGTCTCCCTGCCCAAGACTGTCACATCTCTCTCCTCAGCTCTGGGCAGCCCTTGCTTCCCGCCCTGCCTCACAGTGGGCAGCCGCGTTCCTGGCCTCAGCTCCAGCTCTGGTCCTTGGGATCAGCCAGAAGGCCGCCACCCCAGCCCAAGTAGCAATCCCATCTTCTTTGTTCATGACCACCCTGAGAGTTGCTCTCCCTTGCAGCTGGGAGCACAGACAGGCCTGCTGAGGTTGCTAGGCCACCTCCAGGTTGTTATAAGGAACAGAAAAGCAGTATGCTTAGCTGCCTCCTTCCAGCAAAAAATGAGCAACATCATCTTGCTCCCGGCCTCACCCAGGGAATAGGCCAGTGTTGGTCCGGTGTCGCTCTATACTTAAGTACTCCACAGGGCACAAGGTATGTCTCTTGCACTGTGCATGCCTGCGTGTATGACACCAGTGCAGCTTTGTTTGTCTGTATTACTGTCTACCAACCCAAGGCCTTGAATGTTGTGCTCGTACGACGTTGGATGAGAGGTGTGTTGAAGCGTCTTCCTCCTGGAAAAGGCTCCCTGAGCAGCACTGACCTGCCCCAAAAGGTACAGGCTGCACCTCTCACACCTGGCACGCTGTCATCCAGCAGCATCCGTGGTCCTGCAGGACTGCTGATGTTGCCGGATGAGAGACTAGTGGGCCTGCAGATGGAGCCCCGGCCTGCCCTGTGGCAGAGGGGTATGGTAGGCTGCCATGAGGGTAGGAGCTGGAGCTTCTGCTTGCCCCATGGCAGTGTGGGGGCCAGGAGTCCAAGTCTCTGCCTGCCCCATGGCAGCAGTGGGGACAGGGCTGGCTGGAGCTTGTGACAGTCCCTGGGAGCCAGGGCTGAGGCCAGAGTCCCAGCGAGGGAGACTAGGGCTGCAGCAGCTCAGGAGCATGTGTCCATCAAAGTGTCTTGTTTGGGACTTATCAGGCCCTGAGCGTGCTGGAAGAGGGAGGTGCAACCTGTATGATCAAACAGCAGAACAAATCAAAAGTGCTTCTTTTGCTGATAAAAGCAGTTAGTGGTTTTAGTGATTTTTTTTTTTTTTTTTTTTTAAAGCTCTAAAACCCTTTATCAAAGGTACCCTGCCAGAAACTGAACGGCCCACACGTGGGCTATTTGCTTATTTCCTGGACAGAACATTTCCACTTCTGTCTTCAAAAGCATTTTCTAGTTCTGAAGCCACTTTTAAACTCCTGGACATCACAGAGAAAGCAAAAACTGCAAGTACTAACTTTAGTTACTTTCTTCCTAGGGCTAAAACAGCAATCAAGCTTTACATTTTTGAATCTGAAAGAAAAAATAATTTTATTTTTATTTGTCCCCTGGTTTGAAATTATTTTTCCTGGAACCAGTAGGTGGAGGAATGGAGACACAGCTGAACCCATCAAAGTAGCTCCATTGGCTGAAATTCTTCCCGATCGAAGTCACTGATGACTGACTCATAGAAATTTGAGCAGAAGTTGGTTGGGGTTTTGCACTTGGTTTCTTGGTCTTGTGTGTTGAAGCTAAGTGCAGAGCTTTGGGACTTGGTTGTACAAATCGGGACAAGTATCCAAGTACTTGGAATAAACTGATCATTGGTGTGACAGGACTGACAGAGCACGAAGCTAGTTACGTTCCAACATGTAAGCTAAGCATTCACTTTTTAAAAAAGATCACCCCATGGGCTCTCCTCCACTCAAATGTTAGGCTGAGTTCTGAACATTGCTGAATTTAAAGCCCACCTGCACTAGTTGAGAACCCAACGCATTGCAGAACTGGAAAGGAAAGTTGGGTATTACTAGATGTCTGCTTACTTTGCAGCAGGCTTAGGGTCTACTTTTGTTTCAAGAGCTTTTCATGAGCTATATATTTCAACCCCCCTCTGGAATCCCCACTCATGCATCTAACAAAGAGGGTCTTTGCCCGCAAAAGCTTATGCTCCAAAATACCTGTTAGTCCAAAGCTGCCCCAGAACTTCTTGTTGTTTTTGTTTCAACAGTATCTTATTTTTTTGGAGCATATCTTACATGGGACTTTCTCAGTGGACGCTGACGTTAGTGGCTTCCAGTTGTACGATTATTCATCACACAGATACAGATCAATAAGTCAGGGCATAATTCACAAGATGGTTTAGCCAGTGGTGATCTAGGGACAACCAACAATTGATAACAACAGAGAGGAAGCCTTGTTGGTCTGTATTTTCCAGCAGTCCTGTAGCACTTCAAAGACTAACAAAATAATTTATTAGGTGATGAGCTTTCTTGGGGCAGACCCACTATCTTCAGATCCAAAGAAAGGGGTCTGTCCCATGAAGCTCATCACATAGTCAATTATTTTGTTTGTCTTTTTAAAGTGCTACAGGCCTGCTTTTTTGTTTTAACAATTTATAAGACTTTCAAATTCCCATGATAAACATTGCATGTGTATGTTCTGTCTAGCAAGAGAAGCCATACAGCAGTGCATTCATTCCTATGAAATCTGGTCTCAAAGGATCCCAAAAATGCTCTGAACATGAGTCCTGAATGCTCTTGAGAGAGGTGGTATTCCAAAAGGTGATCCTAGTTTTGGGCAGTATCCGACAAAGGTTTCCTTTGTTACTGCTCATGCCACACAAAAGGCAAGTATGACACAGACCACGTGTGTTAGAAGACCAAAAAGTGGTTCTTAGACATAAGAACTGGTGTTTCACTTTCTCAGGTGGGCATGCCAGAGAATAATCAAAACGAGCTAGTTGGGTTGGGATGATCCATTAGGAAGAGGTGGAATGAGAGAGATGTTCCCTTTACCCTCTAGGGAGGGAAGAAGTCCTTTCTGTCTGTACTCCTGGTAGCAAAGTTCTTGATGAAGCTCAGCCTAAAAAGGTATCTACTAGACCCCTACTGGCTGAGAAGCACAAGGCTGATGCCTTTGTTAGGGATGGCTGATCCCTTCTTACTGAGAGGGAGACCCTAGAGAACCAGCCTAGGAATCAAGAGGGTAGGTCACTTTTCTGTGTTCCAGCCCAGGGTACTCGAAGTATCATGTCATGTTTCCTTACAAGTGTCTCTAGGCCACCAAATGGATAGACCACTGCATTTGGGGAAAAAAGCTGCCGCCTAAGCTGAAAAAGTGCATAGAAGTAATTTCCTCCAAGATAATTAATGTACCCACCTAGTACTTGTAAATGTCGTGTGCGTCAATGAGATTATTTATTCACTTGTATGAAAAGGGTTGTCATTCCACGTCAAAAGCTGTTTGCAGTTCGCTCATGGCTTCCTCTGAAGCATTGTTGCTTTTTTTTTTTTTTTTTTTTTTTTTTTCCCCCTTGCAGTGAAATCAGTCGGCTGGACTTGGGTCTGGTTGTTGAAGTATGGAACAAGGGGCTGATCTGGGACACCATGGTCGGGACAGTGTGGATTGCACTCGAGGCCATCCGGCAGTCTGACGAGGTTAGCCAGCACGTAACACTGAAGCGTCAGGGCACCATGGTGGTTAATATGTGTCTAATCTCGCGACACAAAGCACATACGTATTATATGTATGAATGTTAGAGGCGCTTTTGGGAAACTTGGGGAAGTGTGCAGAGAGGACCCTTTGGTTTTGGATGATAGAGCCCACACACAAGACAAACCAAATTAGAATCGCCTATACATTCTTCTGTGGTCTCAGCTTTACACGTGTACAAAGAGATCTAATTGCAAAGAGATCTATTGTGGAGTTTTGTTAGCTCGCATATTGACCTCTCAAAAACATGTCTTAGAATTGATGTAATGTTCCTGAAAACCTGGGGAAGAAAATTACAGCATAGCAAGCGAATGGCTGAACTCTGTGTTCATAATAGGGGCTGTTTTGGGCCACCATTATAACTAACGCTCTTTAGCTACGTCTACACGTGAAGCCTACATCGAAGTAGCTTATTTCGATGTAGTGACATCGAAACAGGCTATTTCGATGAATAACGTCTACACGTCCTCCAGGGCTGGCAACGTTGACGTTCAACTTCGGCGTTGCGCAGCACCACATCGAAATAGGCGCTGCGAGGGAACGTCTACACGCCAAAGTAGCACACATCGAATAAGGGTGCCAGGCACAGCTGCAGACAGGGTCACAGGGTGGACTCAACAGCAAGCCGCTCCCTTAAAGGGCCCCTCCCAGACACAGTTGCACTAAACAACACAAGATCCACAGAGCCGACAACTGGTTGCAGACCCTGTGCCTGCAGCATGGATCCCCAGCTCCGGCAGCAGCAGCCAGAAGCCCTGGGCTAAGGGCTGCTGCACACAGCAACCATAGAGCCCCGCAGGGGCTGGAGAGAGAGCGTCTCTCAACCCCTCAGCTGATGGCCGCCATGGGGGACCCTGCTATTTCGATGTTGCGGGACGCGGCTCGTCTACACGTGCCCTACTTCGACGTTCAACTTCGAAGTAGGGCGCTATTCCCATCCCCTCATGGGGTTAGCGGCTTTGATGTCTCGCTGCCGAACGTCGATGTTAACATCGAAATAGCGCCCAACACATGTAGCTGTGACGGGCGCTATTTCGAAGTTAGTGCCGCTACTTCGAAGTAGCGTGCACGTGTAGACACGGCTTTTGAGTTTTCCCAGGTGGCTCAAGGACTTTCCTTGGGGTTGTTGTACTGAATGATATGAGGATACCTGCTAGCTCTCTAACTAAGGCCATAAAACATTGTTTGCCTTGAGTGGTGTTGGCTGTGACGTATCCGTGTTGAGAAAGTTGAACAGGGATTTCTGAACTTTTGATTGCAGTAGTTAACAGGGGAGACTCAGAGGTTCTGAAAGCTGGTCCGATCCTACAATGGGCTTGGACTTCTGTAAGCCAGTAAGTATCTGGATACTGTTTAAAAGATGCAGATTTTATAGCTCTGGGTCTTACAGCCAGGAGATGGTGATTAACTCAGGCAGTGGGAGAAAACGGGGAGAGTCCTGCATAGATACAAACTTTGTATCTGCATCCGCATCCATTTTTACAAAAAACGAGCCATGGATGTTTGCTTTGATGTCCATGGATGCTGGTGGATATAAAGCATATATCCATGGGTTGGTGGGGCTCCAAAACTGAGCATGATGAGGTAGAGGGAACTCAGCCTTTGAGCGTCACAAATATGTTTGTGCTAAATTGTCTTATGAGCCCCATCTCTCCTCAGTGATTGGTTTTGAATACTTCATGCAGAATTCCCCTCAGAAGTGAGCAGGTGTGCCGCAGTTACATTTTGAAATGCTTTTCTCACCTTGGTGTAGGGAAGCACACAATCGGGAGCAAGGAACCATTTTCTTTTCCGGGGCCACTGGCCCCCAGAAAAAAATCAGTCCTGGGCCACAGACAGGTCCACAGTGGGGGCTGTAGAGGCTTGGGCCACAAATGAGGGGTTCAGGGTATAGGAGGGGGCTCCAGGCTGGGGCAGAGGACTGGGGTTTGGGAGGGGTGAGGGATCTGCCGTGGGGTGCAGGCTCTGTGGTAAGAGTGGGGATGAGGGGTTTGGGGTGCAGAAGGGGGATCCAGGCAGGAGGCTGGGCTGGGGGATGGGGTGTGGGTGGGAGTTGGGGTGCTGGAGCAGGCTGTGGCAGGGGGTGGGTATTCAGTCTCTGGGATGCAGTTTTGGGCTGGGGTAGGTTCTGGGGTCTAGAAGGGGGTCTGGATGTGAGAGGTGAGTCTGACTGGTTCAGGGGCTCAGGGTGGCAGTCTGGGGTAGGGGCTCTGGGAGGGAGTTGGGGTGTGAGAGGGGGCTCTGGGTTGAGGCAGGAGTTTAGGGAGCTGGTGTGGGGGTCTGTCTTCTGACAGCTCCCGTTCAGTGGTGCAGTGAGGCTAGGGCAGGCTCTGTCCTGCTGCTGGCGTGTTCCCAAAGGGCCTTGGGCCTGTGTTGCAGAGACTTGTTGCAAGCCAGATTAAATTAAGCAGGAGGCTGGGCTGGATTTAAATTGTTCTGCTGCCTTTGGGCAAACATAGCTCCAAGGAAAGCAGGCAATAATTGAGTATGGCAGACAGAAAACGGGTTTAATTTTTAGGAGTGAACGCTAGCAGAGAATATTGTTAATCTTATTGTCCTATTGAGTTGTTCTGGGCTCCTTGCGTCAGCAAATAAGATTCATTATATAAAGATGACGACTTGGATAAAGGGCCATCACATCCAGGGTCTTCAATGCATGACTTGTTAATAGGAAGGACCTGGAGAGTGGTCTACGCTGGAGGCAGAGGTGGTCATGAAGCACGATGAGATCTGCGGGACCAAAAAGCCAACGCCCCATAAAATATTGCTGGATACAAGATTCGAGTTGCCTTTTGGTGAGTTGTTTGGTGGCTTAATGGGGATGTTCCAGCCTGAGGGGTAAGGTCTCAATGGCCTGCTGTGAGCTGAACCATGCCGATGACGTTTCATACATGAGAGCTTCCTTGTTACCCCTTTCTTAACCAGATGAGCAGCATAAATAAGAGGGATTTGAAGTCTCTTTTGGTGCCATGAATCTTGAGCCTAGCAGGAGCTAAAACTGTTCTAAGGCAGTGATTCTCAAACTGTTGTATTGTTGAAGTTCAATACATTAAATACTTAGGCTGTGGCCATGCTATCTCCCCCTTTGGGAGGGGCTATGGCAGTGTACCACTTTGGGATATGCTAATGCGGCACTGTCTGGGATATGCAGTGCTTCATTAACATAATGGCAGCCACGCATGCTTCAAAACTGCCAGTTTCAAAACGCAGCCACCCGTGTAGTCGGGGGGCCTTTCGAAACAGACCCCTGATGTCAAAAGCTCCTTATTCCCAAAACCAGATGGGAATAAGGGGCTTTTGAAATCAGTGGGTCATGTTGAAAGGCACCCCTGGCTACATGGGCGGCTGCGTTTTGAAACCGGCGGTTTTGAAATGCATGTGCCTGCCATTATGCTAATGAGACACTGCATATTCATGACAGCGCCTCATTAGGATATCCCAAAGTGGTACATTATCATAGCCCCTCCAGAAGGACAGGCTAGTGTGGCCACAGCTTTAGCCTCAATAGACACAGCAATTATCTCTTGCGTTACAAGGACTGTTTCCCTTCCTTTGGTATTTGTAATGATCTCAGGCAAGACACTTAGCCCTGTAGCCCTTACTCTGCCTCCAGTGCCATGTGTCTGATTGGTCAGTTTTTATTTCAACTTTATGTGACTGCTGGCTTGTTCTCTTACATGCAGCAAGCACTGGAGTGCGACCTCCCCTTGTAAATGAAAAACTCATTGTGTGTATTAAACCCTATTAGGAATTCTGGGCGGAGGAGTGGGATTTGGGGGTAGAGGCTGGAAGCTTGCATTCCTCCCTCCCCTGTAATAACTTCATGATCCCTGAGGGGTGATGGCCCTCAGCTGAAGGACCCCGTTCTAGGCATTTGCGAGTGTGGCACAAGACACTTCATTCGGAAGCAGGGAGCATGTTTCAAATCACTTGCTGACAGTGTATTCATTCAGAATTGGAGAGCTGTGCAATTTCCCCAATGACACGTAAGTGTCGTCGACAGCTGCGTGTTCATCAGTACAGCTGATGTTTGTTTTGTTGGTATCCTAGCTGAGTGATATCTGCCCCACGTCACAAGAATAACAGACTTTTATGGGAGCAGCTTTTCAGCGATATAAATGCACCTGGTTAAACTGGTTAAACTACAGAATGTGCAAACAGTGAAGCGTCGGTCATAAAGAAATTGGTGTGCCTACCAAGGAAGGCTAGAGGAGAAGGTTGTCTTTAGCATTCATAGCAGCCCATTGTGGGACAGGGAGGAATTAGAGTAGTTCTCTTCGGGTAACACAGACAACAAACAGGACAGAGACTGTTAGCTTTGGCTTCTTTGATAATCCAGTTGAACTTGCTGAGCATTTTAAACTTGCGCATGAGTACAGATGGACCTCCCTGGATCGGCGCACTTGGGACCTGAGCAGTTCTGATTGAGGGAATTTGTCAGACCAGGGGAGGTCTCTTGCATTGTCCCACCTCTGTTTCAGCCCCTGCCTCTGAGTCTTCGGTGCACCATGCTATGTGTTACTGTGCCACAATGACCACCCTTTGATACATCTTACTGGCCTGAGGACTGTGGGATTCATACCCCTTTGCAGGGTTAACATAATCCACTAGGGAGTCAGTCCATCCTTGCTTGCAACAGGACAGCCAAAGATTCCTTCTGTAGCCCTGGAAGATGATTATGAATTGGACTTGCTGGTTCCCCCAGTATTGATGAGGTGAGATGGTTCTCATAACTGCTAGACAAAGCAGTTGCTCTAATATCTTCTCGCCCCTTCCACATGACCGCAAGCAGTTTCAGGAACAGTTACATATGGGTTATGTCCTTAGTGTAAAGTCCTGAGCATCCTGTCTTAGTCAGATCTGGCTTAGGTGGCTCTTCCTTTTAAAGGAGACATACCGGCACCGGATAGAACAGCTTGATATACCCAAGCCAGTTGCAATTCTACTACTAAGACGGCAGAAAAATGCTAAGGGGAATGAGGGGGTTGAAGGGGAGATTTCTTTTCTCATCCTGCTAAGACTTTGCTTGTATAGGCCATAACGCAGAGACCTATAGAGAAACACCTTGGATCTACCATAGGTGACAGAGAAACACACAAATGTATTGGGAATGAAGGTCTTCTTTTCTTCTAGCCTTCAGTTCAGAAATAGCCAATTATCAAGCATTGTTGGCTAAGTCTGATTACATGAACTATTCAAAATTCACATGCAACAAAGCAGACAGAGCTCAAATCCAGGCTCTTGTTGAGGAGGGCAAGTTGGTTGCCAGGACCAGTCGTCAATCAGTGGTAGATGCAGGAGAAACCTCTTTGTGATGAATAGCAGCTGCCTTTGTGGTGTGCTGTGAATTACAGCCTTGCACTGTGTGGTTTTCCAGGGGAGTTCAGAATGCTGCGAAGGACCTGTCCTTCTGTGAAAGGTATCATTGTAACCTAAAGACAGATGAGTTCTCATATGCTCTAAAGGACTCCCTGTTCTCCCTTTGCTCCCTGGCAGTATACAAACCTGCCCGAAAGAGAGAAATCCACATGGAGTCATATAAGCCTAGGCCATTTTCTCAACAGTTCTGCTACTTATGTCCTGCGAGCCACCCTGTAAGAAGCTACGCATTGAGAAGACCGATTACCCATGTTCCCTGTGACAGCATCATCCAACCTCATCTAGCTAATCTTTTGGTGGGAGGTTGATAGCCGAACGTGAATGTTGCTGCCATTTGCTGATCCCCATACATCCTTTGGGGGGCAGATAGCAATCTGTTTCCACAACTGGAGTTCAGTAACAAAAGGCAAGAGGATGTAAATCATCATCCATTCTGGCCATACCTTTGAATTTATTGTGCTACCTCTTGTCAAAACCCCCATCCCTGCACCTTGTCAGGGACCTCTCTCATGAAGAAGTTCTCAAACAAGGAACCAGAAGCAATAAAGTTGGTATCTCTTCAATGCAAACAAAAGAGTTTTTACTCAGCACACTTTCTAATATCTAAAAGGAAGAGCTACTGGAGATTCATCTTTGATTCCCACCATCTCAGCCACTTCATCTGCAAGTTGAAATGTTGCATGGTCACCCCTGATTCTCTAATTCTACGCCTGGAAAAGAGCTTGTGATTTGCAGCTCTTGATATGAAGGATGTGTACTTTGTGGACCTTGAACCTGCTCACAGATGTTTTCCTTGGATTACTGAAATAATAGATATGATGGAAACTTGATGGAAAGAGATAATCGATGGGACACAGTAATACCAGAGTATAAAATGTATCGGGAAAACAGAAGAGGTCATGCTGATAAAGGAGTGGCACCAAATGTGAAAGAGATCATAGATTACTAGAACTGGAAGGGACCTCAAGGGGTCATCAAGTCCAGTCCTCTGCCCTGACAGCAGGACCAAGCACCATCTGTATCATCCCTCAAATGAAGCAAAAACCTTAAATTAATCAAACTGTACTAATGGCCTGTTCTAACAACAAAATAATTGTAGTGAAGATGTACAAATGATCTCCTGCCCAGGACGATGATAGTGACTGTGAAATGCACAGGGAGATTGAACAGACTATTAGAATAAAAATCCTCAATAATCAGGTTAGGTTTTGGCAAGTAAGTTACATGAAAATCCATTCTCTTTCAGGGATCTTATTTCATTCATTGGTATTTCTTCCAAGAATAGTTATAACAAAGTTGTAGGGAGAACATGTGGCGACACAAATTAAATTCACTGTACAAAATTAATGACCCTTCTTCTAAAATTCTCTCAAGTAATGTGTTTATTTATCATGTTGAAATCCAGCTGTACATTCAGAGTGTATGAGGTCAGCCTTTCAGGAAATGTTTTTAATTCATGCTTGAAACATGAATATTCAGTGAAATGGCAGGATTTTTGAGCACCAGCTCTACTAGTTTCAAGATTTGTTACCTGAGTAGCCCCCTGCATTTCAGAGTATGCGTCATTGCTGTTTTTCTGAGATGAGGCATTTCCCCATCTGCACAGTTAGGGCTGTCTGTGATCTGCCACAGAGAAATCTTTGATAAACTTATATGCAAAAAGGGGGCTTACCAGAAGTGGAAACTTGTACAGATGACTAGGCAAAAGTATAAATATATTGCTCAAGCATGCAGGGGTGTAATGAGGAAGGCCAAAGCACAATTGGAGTTGTAGCAGCAAGGGATGTGAAGGGGAACAAAGGAGGTTTCCGTAGGCATGCTATCAAAAAAGGCTGGTCAGGTAAGGTGTGGGACCCTTACTGGTTGAGGGATGTAACCTGGTGGCAGATGATGTGGAAGAAGCTGACATCCTCAATGCTTTTTTTGCCTCTGTCTTCACAGGCGCGGTCAGCTCCCAGACTACTGCATTAGGCAGCACAGAATGGGAATCACAGAATCACAGGGCTGGAAGGGACCTCAAGAGGTCATCTAGTCCAGCCCCTTGCTTCAAGCAGGATCAACCCCTACTAAGTCATCCCAGCCAGGACTTTGTCCAGCCAGGACTTAACCTCTAGGGATGGAGAATCCACCACCTCTCTAGGCAACACATTCCAATGCTTCACCACCTGCCTGGTGAAGAAGTTTTTCCTAATATCTAACCTACATCTCTCCTTCTTGAACTTCTGACCATTATTCCTTGTTCTGCCATCTGACACCACTGAGAACAGTTTCTCACCCTTCTTTTTAGAGCTCCCCTTCAGGAAGTTGAAGGCTGCTATTAAATCACCTGTAAGTCTTCTCTTCTGTAAACTAAACAAGCCCAAATCCCTCAGCCTATCCTCATAGGTCTTGTGCTCCAGACCCTTAATCATTTTTGTTGCCCTTCCTTGAACCTGCTACAGCAAATCCACATCCTTTTTATACTGGGGGGCCCAAAACTGGACACAATATTCCAGATGTGGCCTCACCAGTGCCAAATAAAGAGGAATAACTACTTCTCGAGATCTGCTCGAAATGCTCCTCCTAATGCACCCCAGTATGCCGTTAGCCTTCTTGGATACAAGGGCACAGTGTTTACTCATATCCAGCCTTTCATCCACCATAACCCCTAGGTCTCTTTCCATCGTACTGCTGCTGAGCCAGTCGGTCCCCAGCCTGTAACAATGCTTGGGATTCTTCCGCCCCAGGTGCAGGACTCTACACTTCTCCTTGTTGAACTGCATCAGATTTCTTTTGGCCCAGTCCTCCAGTTTATCCAGGTCCCTCTGGATTCTCTCTCTACCCTCCAACATATCTAGCTCTCCCCCTAGTTTTGTGTTATCCGCAAACTTGCTGAGGGTGCAACCCAGTCCCTCATCCAGGTCATTAATAAAGATGTTGAATAACACCGACCCCAGAACCGAGCCTTGTGGCACTCCGCTTGAAACCGACCGCCATCCAGATATTGAGCCATTGACCACTACCCCTTGGGCCCAACCCTCAAGCCAGCTTTCTATCCATCTTATAGTCCAAGGATCCAATCCATATTTCCTTAACTTATGGACAGGAATGTTGTGGGAGACCATATCAAAAGCTTTGCTGAAGTCAAGGTGTATCACATCCACTGACTTCCCCATGTCCACAGAGCTTGTTACCTTGTCATAGAAGCTAATCAGATTGGCCAGGCAGGACTTGCCCCTGGTGAATCCATATTGGCTACTTCTGATCACTTTCCCCTCTTCCAAGTGCAGGTGGGCAGCCCTCAGTGGAGACAGAAGGGGGGCGTTTCAAAGAGGATGGAGAGACGTTGTTCTCAGTGGTAACAGATGACAGAAGGAGGAGCAGTGGTCTCAAGCTGTGGTGGGGGAGGCCTAGTTTAAATATTGGGAAAAACTATTTCACTGGGAAAGTGGTGAAGCTCTGGAATGGGTTACCTAGGGAGGTGGTAAAATCTTCTTTCCTAGAGGTCTTAAATCTAGCTTAACAAAGCAGGGACTTGATGAACTCCTTAGGTCTCTTCCAGCCCTATGATTCTATAGTCAAAGGTACATGTGCGTCTTGAAATACAAACCCATACTGAAAGCTCTTTGCTGCTGCTTGGATTGTGAGAGGAACCTTTCTTCTAACAGAATATGACAACAGAGCAGTGTATCATTCATCAGGAAGAGTCACCAACCATGCACACGTATTTGTTGTGGTTTTAAAAAAAAGGTATTGTTCTCATGGCCTCTTTCCAAGGAAAGGAAAGGAAGGTGTGGTTTTCCAAAATAATGCAGATTTTAGTATGCAGTCCTGGAAAACCGTTTCATAGGACCTTCTGAGAATAAGGTGCATTTTATCACTGAGCTCTGGGCAGACTTTGATTCATTGGATGGAAAACAAAAGGGTGTGTCTATGGAAAACTGCAGATCTTCATTTGTAGTGTAGGACAGAGGTTTCCAAACTTTTTTTTTTGCACTGTGGCCTCCTAGGAAAAATATTTCAGGTTTTGTCACCTTCCCTGAGAAGTAATAGCAAATTACTGTGCGCATGCACACACACGAAAAGAAGCATGTATCCATTATCCCACTAGTCCAAGATGCTGAAGTCTTTCAAAAATGTAAAACAGTTGTCAGGAACCAATATTTGGACTTACAGAAACCCATTTTCTAGGGGGGAAAAAAATAGAGAAAAGGTCAACGTTGAGGAACTTGGATTTCCTGTGATTGTAGTAATAATCATAATATTGTCCATCAGTTGTGGCTTAGCAATATATAAACAAGTACTTGGATTCTTAATGCAGGGGTCCTGCTCTTTTGAAGCATGCGATTTTGTCAGTCGTGACTCCAGAGAACTGAAGCAGGCCCTTAAATTGCCCTCTGCATTCAGGGTTTGTTAGGTGTTGATTCT
Source organism: Carettochelys insculpta (assembly GCF_033958435.1). Lineage (NCBI taxonomy): Eukaryota > Metazoa > Chordata > Testudines > Carettochelyidae > Carettochelys > Carettochelys insculpta. The sequence goes on from NC_134141.1 coordinate 127,833,132, forward strand.
GTAAGTGTGACCTCGCTGAAAAGCCAGATTCCCATTCATCAGCAGTGGTGGGTGGGAGAAATGCTTTACTTGCTGCAGTAGATTTGAGGGTGGTTGTGTTTGGAGTGGAACCCGGAAGTCACCCAAAGACTGCAGATGGAATCCCGTCTGAGTGGAATCACACGAGGCGGCAGTTGGCTTCTCTGGAGCGCTCCCAGCAGCAGGCGAGTTTGGAGAACTCTGGCAGGCGAATGGGTGTCTTACGCAGGTAAATGCAGTTTGGTCACAGTTGGGCCCAGTTTTTGAAATATTCTGTGGGATTGAGCAGGGGTGTTCTACATGCTCCCTTATGTCCCCACTGTTGATATCGTTGAACTCCTGGGAATCCCTGCCATTCAGCATTGAAAAGATTAGAAATTTTCTGAAGTCTTCACAGTTGGATGCCCAGCCAGCAGCCTTTGATCTCATGACAACTTTACAGTGGCCTGTGGATCCTCTTTCTTCAGCACCTCAATTTTGAGAAACTCTGGTCTAGGCAATAGCCTACTTCTGCGGTGTCCCACGGGGCTTGGAAAAGACTTCTCCATGGTGTTGAATAAAGCTATCCTGGTCCCACTGCAGGGCTTTTACTTCTCAGGATGTTTTCATAAAGGGTTGAGCCTCACTTCTTCGAACTCCTTGGAAATACGCACTTTCTGGCTGTCTCCCTTTAGCCTTGTGAATAATCCCAGAGCAGTAGCTGGGTTAGTCTATCTTCACAGAGCAAAAAAGCAGTCCTGCAGCACAGATTTATTGTAGCATAAGCTTTTGAGGGCAAAGAAATCTCCAAAAAATCTGTTAGTCTATAAGGTGCCACAGGACTTGACGTTGTTTTTGCATTTACACACACTTTGAGCACTATTTCCAGATTGGAAGAAGTGGGTCTGCCCCAAGAAAGCTCATCACCTAATAAATTATTTTGTTAGTCTTTTTGATGTGCTACAGGACTGCTCTTTTTTTAGCATTGTGGATTGTCACTTTTGTAAAGGCTGTAGCATAGAACGGAACAAAGGTTTTGTCATTTACTATTGTAATAAATAAAACTTCAGTCTACCTCTGGATGTTTTCTTTTGCAGCTAGAGCGAATGTGTTAGCTGCTTTTGGTCAGAGATTCATTGCAGACTGCTGTCAATCTGATTCTTTTCCCATTTTTTTAATGATATTGCTTAGTATATGCTCGAAGCTTTCTAAGGATAGATTGAAGGTTCAAGACAGACACACACACGTGCACGCACAGAACTCCACGAGAGTAAATCTTTTGTTTTGTAAGTACACCGCTTAAAATGTAGTTATAGGTGTTATGAATATTTCTTGCTTTGGAAGTTGTCACCTGAGTTCAAGTTTGTGGTGGGGGTGACTAGCAACTGGAACACAACTGAAAAACTTGTGTGTCAGTTACCTAGGATGCGGTGTGATGACCTGTGGTGTTCCTCCTTTCTCACAGTAATAGTTACAAACCATTAAAAAGCAAATTCCCCAGGAGAAAATTCCATAATTTGAAATAGTAATGAAGGTTCATTAGAAAGCGGACACCAAAGCTAACTGCTCCTCTTGGTATTTGTGATTTTGTTGAATGTTATGTGAAAATGATCTCCATATGTCTAAAGCTTCATTTTTAGACGTGTTACCCTTTTGTTAATTTTCCTGGGAGAGGACTCAGGTGACATTTCACTCAACAGTGCATTTTCTTGAATTGCCTCTTAAAGGGCTTCTTGGAGCTAAGCTAAGCTAGTACCTTTTGGTGTGGTAGCTCTCTCTGAATTTCCTCGGTACTGTCTATAATTGCAGCTTTTACATTTGTCACTGTAGTTGAAACTTGAGCATCATTCTGTGAAACTGTGGTCCTCAGAATGACACACTTCCCCTCGCAACCGCTGCCCCCCCCAGCAGTGCTGGGTGTATCTGTGTTAGTTCATCTCTCAAGGGCAGATGATAGTCCCCTCCTCAGAAAGGTGACCTCTCTGAAAATGGCAGAATTCCATATACAGTAGTAGTAATTATAGGAATTTTTGTTTTAAATTTTGACAGAAAATCATAGAACAATAGAGCTGGAAGAGACCTAAAAAAGCCATCAAGTCCAGCCCCCTGCCCTAGGCAGGACCAAACTCATCAGATCAGCTCAGTCAGGGCTTTGTCGAGGCGAGACTTAAACACCTTCAGGGATGGAGACTCCACTACTCCGCTGGGTAGCCCATTCCAATGCTTCACCACCCTCCTAGTGAAAAAGTTTTTCCTGATGTTCAACATGGACCTTCCCAACCACAACTTGAGACTGTTGTCCCATGTTCTGCCATCCGTGACCACTGTGAACAGCCTCTTTCCAGCCCCTTTGCAACCTCCCTTCAGTAAGTTGAACGCTGTTATCAAATCTTCCTTCAGCCTTCTCTTCTGCAGACTAAACAGACACAATTCCCTCAACCTTTCTTCATGGGTCATATGCTCGAGCCCCCTAATTATTTTGGTCGCCCTCCACTGGACCCTCTCCAGTGTGTTCACATCCTTCCTACAATTGGAGGCCCAGAACTGGACACAGTACTCCAGATGCAGCCTCACCAAAGCCGAATAAAGAGGAATAATCACTTCTCTGGATCTACTGGCAATGCTCCTCTTGATGCAACCTAATATGCCATTAGCTTTCTTGGCTACAACGGCACACTGTTGACTCCATGTCCAGCTTCTCATCCACTACAACTCCCAGGCCTTTTCTGCGGAACTACTACCGAGCCAGTCGGACCCCAGCCTGTAACAATGCTTGGGATTCTTCCGGCCCAAGTGCAGGACTCTGCACTTGTCCCTTATTGAACCTCATCAGCTTTCTTGCAGCCCAGTCTTCCAATTTGTCTAAGTCACTCTGACCCTATCCCTACCCTCCAGCGTATCTACCTCTCCCCTTAGCTTAGTGTCATCCACAAACTTGCTGAGGGTGCAATCCAACCCCTCATCCAGGTCATTGATAAATATGTTGAACAGAACAGGACCCAGAACTGAACCTTGGGGCACTCCACTAGAAACCGACTGCCATCCCGACATCGAGCCATTGATCGCTACCCACTGGATCCGACCTTCTAGCCAGCTTTCTAGCCATCTTACCGTCCATTTATCCAATCCATATTCCTTTAACTTGCTGACAAGAATATTGTGGGAGACTGTATCAAAAGCTTTGCTAAAGTCAAGGTATAGTTAATGAAACAAGGGGTAGTACTGAACTGTCAGCTGCAACCATCTAGCTGACAAACACAAGTGTTAATTGTGTTCAGCTAACAGTTCAGCTTCTAGAAGAGAAAGGAGTGATTTTAATTTAATATACAGTTAAACATTCAGCACGCCATGTTGAAAACACATGTCCCTTTAACATACTTAATTCTGGTAACACCAATTGCCGCAGAACAGCCAGTTTATGGCCTGCAAAGAAAAAATGGGGTCACCTTATTACCTTGTAAAACTTACGTACACCCAGATGTGCCTTGAATGAAAATGGACTCTCTAGAAATGGATGTTCTTTTGGGGTTTGGGGAGAGAACTTGGGAGAAAGAGGTCCTTGACCACATCTTATTGTGTGTCCAAGTGTGTAGCTGGTTTGTGATTTTTTTTTTTTTTTGAGAGTCACTATATTAGAATAGTATAAACATGTCAGATTCTGCAGCTTCCTTTTCTGCTTTTTGTGAGTTTTGTGTTTATTTAGGTCATGATAAACTAAATGTTTTCATCCAGGGACCAGGCACTATTTAAAACTCCATTTTACATTTGATGCGCATGGAGGACAGTGAATTTCAAAATGAATGCTCTCTTTGTGATTTGCTTCAAAACTCGTGGTCTCCTTGAATGTCATCACTGTTAAGTGTTGCTGTTTAAATACAGATTCACTATTTAAAAAAAACATAACTTACTGGATAGCTGATGTGGTGCGTATGACTGACTGCTTTGCTGTTACTGTAGATATCCCTGAGGAGGAAGCCAGATACTGGACCAAAAAACTAGAACAGATAAACTCTTTGGGAGATCCTGGTGAGGTGAGTGACCTTCAGTTGAAAAATTAAAACGATAGTTAAGGTACGATTCAGAGCCAAAATGCTCCAGAGCGTACTGCAGTGCTAGGCAGAATTTCTGTCACCATTAGTCTTAGGTAATTTCTGCAATTTCTCAACTTTGCATCGAGCTGTCCGCTTTTCTTTATGTGCAGTATTAACGCCAGGCAGAGTTAGAGAGGTTTCTGCATGTGACAAATGGAGGGGAAGCTAATTAATTTGGTGGGAATTGATCCTAGTTGAGCTTCTGGCACGGCTGGGCCCTGCAGGTGCCAGCTCCAGCCCTGGCTGGGTTGCCGGCGTGGCCGTGGCCCCATGGAGGCTGGCTCCAGTCCCTCCTGGACATAGCCCTGGCTGGGCTGCCAGATGCAGCACTCACCCTACAGATGCCATCTCTAGCCCTGGGATGAGCTGCTGGACATGGCCCTGTCCCCATCCTGTGGGTGCCAGCTCTGGCCCCAGACAGGCTGCCCTGCTCAGGGCCCTGCCCTTCTCTGCCCAGGGCCATCCAGGGTCTCCACCCTCTCTATCATGACACTGCCTGGCTCCTCCTACTAACCTCCCAACTGGGGACACTCTGATCGAACAACATCTTGCCAGACTACCGATGTTGCTGGATCAGAGAATCCCAGTTTTAGGGGGTACAGCCTGTTACCACCTGCAAATATACCTCCACAAATTAACAGCAGCAAACTTACAAAAGAAGCAATCAGAAAAGCCATTGCCCATCTGAAAAGCAGAAAAGCGCCTGGTCCAGACAACACCCCACAGAAGCAATCAAGTCAGGTAGTGAGACATCAGTGAGCATGATGCATAATGTATTTGGGACAGTGAAGAGCTCCCACAAGACTGGAAACATAGCTACCTTATCAAGCTTCCAAAGAAAGGCAACCTGAAGGAATGCAAGAACTGGAGGACATAGTGTTACTGTCTATTCCTGAAAAACTGTTCAAAAGGATTCTCTTGAAGAGAATGAAGAAAGAGATTGACAGACAGCTCAGGGAAGAACAAGCCAGCTTCTGAAGCAAAAGATCCTGTACTGACCAAATAGCAACTCTGAGTGATCATAGAAGGGTCACTTGAGTGGAACTCCCCATACATAATCTTCATAGACTTTGAAAAAGCCTTCAACAGCGTTGATAGAGACACTTTGTGGAAACAGTTGCAACACCATGACATCCCACGCAAACTTGTTAAGCTGATTCCTTCAACATATGAACCCTTGACACGCCAAGTTATTCACAATGTCGTCTTGACAGAATCCTTCAGCATACTATCAGAATCACAGGGCTGGAAGGGACCTCAGGAGGTCATCTAGTCCAGCCCCCTGCTTCAAGCAGGATCAACTCCCACTAAGTCACCCCAGCCAGGACCTTGTCCAGCCGGGACTTGAAAACCTCAAGGGATGGAGAATCCACCACCTCTCTAGGCAACGCATTCCAGTGCTTCACCACCCGCCTGGTGAAATAGTTTTTCCTAATATCTAATCTACCCCTCTCACTCTTCAACTTCAGACCATTACTCCTTGTTCTGCCATCTGACATCACTGAGAACAGTTTCTCACCCTCCTCTCTAGAGCTCCCCTTCAGGAAGTTGAAGGCTGCTATTAAATCACCTGTAAGTCTTCTCTTCTGTAAACTAAACAAGCCCAAATCCCTCAGCCTCTCCTCATAGGTTTTGTGCTCTAGACCCTTAAATCATTTTTGTTGCCCTTCACTGAACCTGCTACAGCAAATCCACATCCTTTTTATACTGGGGGGCCCAAAACTGGACACAATATTCCAGATGTGGCCTCACCAGTGCCGAATAAAGAGGAGTAATTACTTCTCGAGATCTGCTTGAAGTGCTCCTCCTAATGGACCCTAGTATGCTGTTAGCCTTCTTGGCTACAAGGGCACAGTGTTTACTCATATCCAGCTTTTCATCCACCATAACCCCTAGGTCCCTTTCCATCGTACTGCTGCTGAGCCAGTCGGTCCCCAGCCTGTAACAATGTTTGGGATTCTTCTGCCTCAAGTGCAGGACTCTGCACTTCTCCTTATTGAACCGCATCAGATTTCTTTTGGCCCAGTCCTCCAATTTATCCAGGTCCCTCTGGATCCTCTCTCTACCCTCCAACAAATCTACCTCTCCCCCTAGTTTTGTGTCATCCGCAAACTTGCTGAGGGTGCAATCCAGTCCCTCATCCAGGTCATTAATAAAGATGTTGAATAACACCGGCCCCAGAACCGAGCCTTGCGGCACTCCGCTTGAAACAGACTGCCATCCAGATATTGAGCCATTGACCACTACTCGTTGGGACCAACCATCAAGCCAGCTTTCCATCCGTCTTATTATCCAAGGATCCAATCCATATTTCCTTAACTTATGGACAAGAATGTTGTGGGAGACCTTATCAAAAGCCTTGCTGAAGTCAAGGTGTATCACATCCACTGACTTCCCCATGTGCACAGAGCCTGTTACCTTGTCATAGAAGCTAATCACCTTGGTCAGGCAGGACTTGCCCCTGGTGAATCCATGTTGGCTACTTTTGATCACTTCCCCCTCTTCCAAGTGCTTCAAAATGGATTCCTTGAGGATTCCCTCCATTATTTTCCCAGGGCTTGAGGTAAGGCTGACAGGTCCATAGTTCCTTGGATTGTTCTTCTTTCCTTTTTTTAAAGATGGACACTACGTTTGCCTTCTTCCAGTCATCCAATATTTCCCCTGATCTCCAAGAGTCTTCAAGGATAATGGCCAAAGGTTCAGCAATGACCTCTGCCAATTCCCTCCGTACCCTGGGGTGCATTAAATGCAGACCCATGGACTTGTGCACATCTAGTTTTTCTAGGTAGCACAGAACTTGTTCCTTCCCCACAGATGGCTGCCTTCCACCTTCCCATACTGCAACATCTAGGACCGTCTAGTGAAAGTTGACTTTGTCCATGAAGACTGAGGTAAAAAAAGCATTGAGTACTTCACCTTTTCCTGCATCATCTGTCACCTAGGTTACCTCCCTCATCTAGTAATGGCCCCACACCTTCTCGGATAACCTGTTTATTGTTCACATGCCTGTAGAAACCCTTCTTGTTACTCTTCACATCCCTTGCCAGCCGCAGTTCCAATTGTGCTTTCACTTTCCTGATTACTGCCCGGCATTCTCCAGCCGTATGTTTATACTCCTCCTTAGTCAACTGTCCCCGTTTCCATTTCTTGTATGCATCCTTTTTGAATTTAAGCTGACTAAGGATTTCCCTGTTAAGCGGCTGGTTGCCTACCATGTTTGCATTTCTTACTATGCAGTGGGATTGTTTGTTCCTGTGCCTTCAGTAGGACTTCTTTAAAATACTGCCAGTTCTCTTCAACTCTTTTCCCCTTCATCTTCGTTTCCCAAGGGATCCTGCTCATCCATTCTCTCAGGGAGTCAAAGTCTGCTCTTCTGAAATCAAGGGTCTGTATGTTACTGCTCACCTTTCTTACTTTTGTCTGGATCATGAAATCTATGATCTCATGGTTGCTGCAGCCCAGGTTCCCTCCCACTTCTATTTCTTCTACTAGTTCTTCCCTGTATGTGAGCAGCAGGTCAAGTTGCACATGGCCCCTGGTCGGTTCCTTCAGCTCTTGTACCGAGAAGTTATCCCCAACATTCTCCAAAAACTTCCTGGATTGTCCGTGTGCTGCTGTATTGGTCTCCCAACAAATGTCTGGATGATTAAAGTTCTCCCATGAGAATCAGGGCCTGTGATTTGGAAGCTTCACTTAGATGTCTGAAGAAAGCCTCATCTCACTGATCCGGCGGTCTATAACAGACACCAACTACAACATTACCTCTAAGCTTAACCCGAAGACAATGAACTGGATTTTCTTCTTCGTCATACTGGAGCTCTGAGCAATCATACTGCTCCCTCACATAGAGTGCAACTCCTCCCTCCTTTTCTCCCCTGTCCGTCCTTCCTAAACAATTTATAACCTTCCATGACCGTGCGCCAGTTATGTGAATCATCCCACCAAGTCTCAGTTATTCCAACCACCTCATACTTGTTTGACTGTGCTGGGGCCTCTAATTCTTCCTGTTCGTTCCCCAGGCTTCTGGCATTTATGTACAAGCATCTTAGAGAAGTGGCTGATTGGCCCGCTTTCTCCTCTTCACCCAGGAAACCCACTTGATTGTTCCCTCCTCCTTCCCCACTTACCTCAGGGCTTGTGTCACCTTCCCCCGACAAAGCTAGTTGAAAGCCCTCCTCACTAGGTTTGCAAGCCTGCCCGCAAAGATGCTCTTTCGTCTTTTAGTGAGGTGGATCCCATCTCTTCTCAACAATCCCTGTTCACGAAAGAGAATCCCAGGGTCCAAGAATCCAAATCCTTCCCTGCTACGCCACCTACACAACCGCACGTTTACCTCTGTGATTTGACGATCCCTACATGGACCCCTTTCTTCCACAGGGAAGATAGATGAGAAGACTAGTTGTGCTCCGTATTCCTTGATCTTCCTTCCTAGGGTTATGTAATCTGTCGTGATCTCGTCCAAGTTGTTCTTGGCTGTATCATTGGTTCCTACATGAAGAAGTAGGGAGGGGTAATAGTCTACAGGTTTAAGAATTTTTGGCAGCAACTCTGTAATATCCCAAATTCTAGCGCCAGGCAAGCAGCAAACTTGCTGGGATTCTAGGACCGGGTGGCAGATGCATGACTCCGTCCCTCTTAGGAAGGAGTCCCCAGCCACCACCACTCATCTTTTTCTCTTGGGGTGGTGGTCATAGAACTCCCGTCCCTAGGACTGTGCATCCCATGCCTTCTCAACCATGGGGACTCTTTGAGATACCTCCCAGGGATTGTATCAGCCCCAATTATCTCCGCCGTATCACTTGTGGAGAGAGGCTGAAAGTGTTACTTAACTCCACTGGAACTGGAGAGACTTGAACTGGTTTTCTCCTCCTGGAGGTAACATGCTTCCAGTTCTCCTCCTTGTTTTGGGTAGCCTGCTGTTCCTGCAGTATTATCTGTTGCCTTCTATCCAGAAAGTCTTCACCCTCTCGAATGGACCTGAGGGTTAATATTTGTGCCTCAAGTCCTTTAACCTTCTCTTCTAAAATGGTGACCAGCTTGCACTTGGTACATAGAAAATCCTTTCTATCATTCGGGAGGAAGACAAACATAGCATATGACATTCAGGTCACAACAACAGATCTCTCAACAGCCATCTCACTCTCCATTTTTTCCCTTTACAGAGATCCCTTATTTGTTTCTAGTGCCGCCTTGGAGGGCACAAGAGAAACACCATATAAGAAGGTAAAAACAGGTATGAGGCTCCTTGCTAAGGTGAACTCCCAGGCAGACTCCCTGTTAGCTGCTCCTGTTTGCTGCTCACAGGGGTTGCTGGGGCTGCCTTCTTACAGAGCTGCTAGCTGGTTAGGCCCAGCTCAAAGCCTTTGCCTCCTATCTAATCAGCCCTTGAAGGCCCACGTGGAAGGAAGCTCTCCCAATTCACACCTTGCAAACTTGCCAAACACGCTTTCCAGTTGCCCCTCTCTGCAAAACAGATGCTCAGGCACACAGGCAGCTATGCAAACTGCCCCTCACTGCAAAATGAAACAAATGCACAGACACCACAGACAGAAATTCAACACACTAGCTCACAACGCAGCCCCCCAAATGCCACACTCACCTGAGCTCTTCTAGGATGCTTTCCAAGGCAAACTCCCTGTTAGCGGCTCACAGGGTTCGCTGGGGCTGCCTTCTTATAGAGCTGCTAGCTGGTTAGGCCTGGCTCAGAGCCTTTGCCTCCAATCTAATCAGCCCTTGAAGGCCCACCTGGAGGGAAGCTCTCCCAATTCACACCTTCAGGAGTGTGTCAAGGGTGCCTATTCTCACCTTTCCTGTTCTTGATCACAATGGACTGGATTATGAACAGCACAACAGATGGCCATCAACAAGGCATTCAGTGGACACTTTTTTCAACCAGTTACAGGACATTGATTTTGGTCATGTCACCCTTCTTTCACACTGACATGAAAGAAAAGGTCATAACACTAGACAGAACTACCTCAAAGCTTGGACTGAGTATCAACAAGGGAAAGACCAGGATGAGGATCAATCAGTCCAACAACAACACAATCACACTGGAAGGGGATGACCTGGAAGATGTGGAGCAGGTCACCTACTTAGGGAGTATTATGGGCAGAGATGAAGGAACAGGTAAGGATGTCAGTGCCAGGATAGGGAAAGCAACAGCTGCATTCATGACTCTCCATCCCATATGGAGTTCACAAATAGTATCTGTGAAGGTTAAACTGTGGATCTTCAACACAAATGTGAAGAGCGTGCTCTTGTACAGATGTGAGACCCAGTGCAATAAAAAGTATTCAATCACAAGCTACGTATGTTCATAAACAGATGCCTGAGGTACATCCTTCACATCAAATCACAAGACTTCATCATAAATGAGGAGCTTTGGCACAGAGCAGGACAAAAAACAATTGACATTGAAATCAAGAGAAGAAAGTGGGGATGGCTAGGTCACACTCTCTGAAGACCATCATCCAACATAGTCTGTCAACCTCTCACATGAAACCTGCAAGTAAAATGCAAAAGAGGAAGACCTTGGACAATGTGGAAGAGGTCTACTGAGACTGAAGGACAACAACTGGGGTACTTCTGGAGTCAGCTAGAAGTTTTGTCCCAAGATAGAGTGAGGTGGAGGAGACTTGTAGATGACCTATGCTCCACATGGAGTATGAGGGTTTCGTAGTAGTAGTAGTAGCCTGTACTCCAACAAAAGTAAGTGTAAAGAGTGTTAACAAAGTGTAATACATGCCTCTGGCTTGCCAGGAATGTTTTGCTAAAGGATGCTGTTAACAATATAAATAGGGTGTTAAAGTTCTGGGGTAATGTATACTGACCCCAATTTGGCCTTTCCCCATTAAGTGTGAGAGTGGATTAGTTGTGCAGGCTGAGATTACTTGGGCAAATTTTCAGCCTAGACCTGGCTGACCCAGCCACACAGCTGTATTTAATTGGATACTGGAAGTTTCCATGTAGCTTCTTCTGGCTTCAGAAACTGGGTGCTATCCATGCCCTATTGGGCGGGACAGTCCTCTATTTCGGGTGCCAAAAAGACATCCCTACTTACTTTTAAAAAGGGGCAAAATGTCCCGTATTTGGCCCCTCCCCTGCCCCTGCCAGCTGACCTTTTCCCTCACCAGCTGTGCAGGCTCAGCTGCTGGCTGGAGAGCATGTACCATACCTGCATTCCAGCCCCAGGAAGAGGGAGCCAGCTGGGGGCCCTAAAACGGCTGGAGCTCTTTCTTGCCTCCCCGAGGCTCAGGGAAACTGAGGCAGGGCTGGCGGTTGCTGCCTTTTTGCTGCCTCCCTGAGGCTCAGGGAAGCCACGGGAGTGCTAACGGCTGCCTCCTCCTTGCTGCCTCCGTGAAGCTCAGGGAAGCTGGGAGGAGCAGGGGTGTAGCTGTCTCCACCTGCCCAGCTCCACGAGGCGCAGGGAGCCCACCCACATGGCTGCTGCCCAGTTCCCGGCTCCCTGCGCCTTGTGGGAGATGGGAGGAGCACAGGCACTATTCCTGCTGCTTTCCTGGCTTCCCAAGGCATGGGGCAGCCAGGGAGGTCAGAAGGGGAGGCAGCCCTTGGCAGCCGCAGCTGAGAAGCCACCACTCCGCCCCTATATCCCTGTCCTGTGTTTGGGATAGGGAGTTATGGTCACTTAGAAAAACAGCTCTGCAGCACCTTGGTGTCTGTGACACTGGTGGGAGAGCAAGGCACATGAACGTGCAAATTTTCAGGCATTTCCCCGCAGTGGTTCGCCTCTGGGGCTGGAAGCTGTGGGTCGCCACTGGGGCGATCCAGTGCCACACATGCAGTGGAACGTAGGTGTCCTCTAGTGCTTTATCCAAGCCTTGGTAGGTAGGTGAAGGAGCCTACATGAATGTCGATGCAATCCTCAGTTGTTGTTGATGCCTTACCTGCACTGGCAGCCTTTTCCTTCTCACTGTGCTTTCTCTCTGTGCTTACCTATTCAGCTCCTTGCTAGTCAGTGGGAACCGTCCCTGTGGTTACTTCCTCGCTCATTGGGAACTAGCCCCACTGGTTTGCAGTGTGTGGCACTGCCTGAGCAATCAAGGTGTCAGAACTTCCAGCTTTCACGGTCTGGGGGCCCTTTTCCCACCTCTGGGCTGGTGTGGTTTGTGTTCTTGGCATTTTTGTCCAGCAGGATTAGAAATTATTCTATTTATCTGCTGTCTCCAGCCTCAGACAGATGGCTGGATTATTTTTGATTTATCCATGAGTTTACAGGTGGAGGGAGGAGGAGGGAAGAGACCAACAAGATGTAAGTGTATCTCTGGGGAGCACCTTTAATTCTGTAGCAGGTGGTCTTGGCATAAGCCAAACTATGCTAAATGGAATCTGTGTGAAAAATCCTCATGTTGTTAGAAGTAGCCAGACTGCGTTCGGCATATTACATGCCAATAATTTGTTCCCACATCCAGTGCTCCGGCAGCATTCCATCCAAAGTTTTCAAACAGGGATACCTCAAATTTGTATTTGGGTGTCTAAAATAGAAGTTGTCTTGTTCTCAGGCTGCTGAACATGCACAAATTCCCCTGAAATCACTGCTCAGCAGCTGGGAGAGCTCGACATTAATGTCTGGGGGCCTAATTTGAGGCCCCCAAGTTGCATTTTTTTTTTTTGTGTGAAACTTTTCAAATAGATAAGACTTTACTCTTCAGAGCCATTAACAAGTATATTGTCATGGATAGTGTGATTTTTTTGTTTGTCTGGGGGCAGTTCTGTAGTAAAGAAAATGTTTTGTCCTTTAGTCCCAGCCCCATCTCCGATATACTCTCAGAGCGTATGCTTGTTATGGTCTGGCAATCCTGTTTCATAAGGTTACTTTCAATCTATTATCAGTCTGTGCTATTTTTTTTTTTGGCCTTAGTATTCATTTTCCGAAGAAGTCGAGAAGAAACCGTTGCCCACTGCTGCCTCCCAGTGTTGTAAGTATGACTTTATTTTCTCTCGCAACACTTCTTCTCTGAAACAAATGACCTTTCACTCTGGTTAGTTAACATAGGCTTGTACAGCCGTGCTAAATTCCTGTGTTAGAACTGCTGTTGGGAAAAGGCAGCCTGCCTAGCAGGAGGTGACATCTAGGTCAGATGTCAGACTAATCATTTTTGTAGGTCAGGGAGAATTCTCTAAATGTAGGTTTCTACCATGAAGACCTCTCTGAATGAGCTTAACATTCAGAGATTAGTAGTGAATTCTGAAACTCAGCCTTTAACCTTTCTTTGTTTTAACCAGGTAGTAGATACAAAAGACATGAAATCAGACAACATTTTCAGATTTCTGTAGTAACTGTGGACAGTGGGAGAGCTGGGAATGTATTTCTGTCTTCACACTGAGTTGTCTGTCGTTGATTTGAGTGTTGGATCATTAGCATGGGTTTTGTGAGTATTATATGATAGCTTTATGACTTCTTAGTTGTGTATTTTTTGAGGAAAATATTTGGATCCTGAACTGCTGTCAGTGCACCCGTTAAAAATGTAGCCGTGCTTTGTGTATTATTCTGAATATTGTATTTATTCTCAGCATATTCTTGAATACAATGAAGTGAAAAAATCATATGTTGTTTCTACCTTAACTCCCTGTTTTGGATTGTTTCCTTTTTGGTACTTGTGAAAACATAGATGGGGGAGAGTTTAGCGTATGCTGTATATTGATAGTTTTGCAAAATCACGTTTTTGAAAAGCTGTTTTCAGCCCATAGCGGAGTGGGGATCTCTGTCATGCTATGTACGGGGAAAGCAAAACTGATACACCAGCTTTTGGAAGCGTAACAGAGAGAGGGAAGAGATGTTGAGGCAATATACCATATAACGAAACACTCTGCGTTCTCCTGCACCTCGGCTAGAGTTCCATCTTTTCAGGGCTTTTTGGAAAACATTGCACAGAGTTAAACTTTGGGGTCCTTGTACACAGAGTCCTGTTTAAACGAATGGTAATAGACTTAGTAAACTACTTGTGTCCCTTGTACAGACTTACACCTTTTTGGTCCAGTTACGAACACTCACATGTAAGGTTTCAACTTCTTGTTTTCTGTACCAGAGCACACTGCAGAATATGTCTCTTTTGACGTTTTTTCAGAGGTGATTTTTAAGTCTTTATGATGGGTTGGGGTGTAGTGACCTTAGACAAATCAATTGGGGCCAAACAAGTGAGAAGCAAGAAAACAAACAAACACACCACAAACCCTCACTGATGTCGTCCCTGACTCTGAGGCAGGTCTGGGTGTGAGGGAGAGTGCAGGAGCAGGCTGGGGACAGGCGGGCTGGGCAGGGGTGGCTGAGAGTAGATGACCTGGGCTGGAGTGGGGTGTAGAAGAGGGTAGAGGTCTAGGTAGGGTGAAGGAGGGTGAGGGGTCAGGTCAGGGTGGGAGGGAGAGGGCAAGGACAGGGTGCAAGTGTGGATCCTGGGTCAGAGGGGGTGCAGGAGAGGGGTGTGGGTCTGGAAGGGAGGGGGCAGGAGCAGGATGCGGGTGGGATTTGGGTTGGAAAGGAGGGTGAAGGAAAGGGGTGGAAGAGGAGTGAGTGAGGGGTGAGGAGTCTGGGCGATGCGGGTGCAAGATTTGGGGTAGGGGGTCTGGGAGGCAGGGGGCAGGAGCAGCGCGGGACCTGGAGTTGGGGTGGAAGGTAGGGTGAATGGAGGGGGTGGGAGTGGGGGCTGGGGAAAGAGGAGAGGTGGAGGGCTGCGGGGTCTGGGTGACGGGGGTGTAGTCACTTTGGACACACATGGCTCTGCGCACCTTCCCTCTCCTCGCTGGCACTGCCCTCTGCTGCTCTGATTGGCTGGAACTCTGGCCAATCACAGCCGCGGTATTCAGCCTCTGGGCAGGCTGCTGAGGCTGCTGTTCCCGCTCCCTTCCCCTGGCTGGGGGAACAGCAACACGTGTCGGTGGTGCTCTCAGTCCTTCCAGCAAGGCTGTACCCATAGCCAAAGCGGTGCAGGGATTGGTGCAGCCACCATCGGTGCAGCCACCAGCATCTCCCCATAAGCCCAGCTAAGTCAGGCAAGAGTTCGCAAGCTGACCGCTCGCCCAGGGCTGCCTCAGTCTCGCCCTGTAAATGGGAGTGGTGTTGCCGGCCACTCGCTGTTAGCTCAAGGGACGTTCCGCAGGCTCAGTGGCCACCGGCACAGGGCTGGGTAATACGATTGGCCAGGGCTGGGCTGCCCCACACTTGATTTACCTGAGGGCTGGGCCACTATTTCTCACAGATCCCATTGGTCAGGAACAGTGTACCACGACCAATGGGAGCTGCAAGCGGCCGTGCCTGTGGATGTGAACTCTGGTGAGCCACGTCTGGCCCACGCCTGCTCTTGGGGTAACAGGTGCTCCCTGGCCAGCTCCCCATTAGTCCATAAAACATGCCACAGTGGTAAGTCTCCCAGGAAGGGGCAGGACCTTGGGTGAAAGGGATGGAGCTGGGAACAGGCCAGGCCTCAGCACGGCCTG
The DNA here is from genome assembly GCF_033958435.1 of Carettochelys insculpta. Taxonomy (NCBI): domain Eukaryota; kingdom Metazoa; phylum Chordata; order Testudines; family Carettochelyidae; genus Carettochelys; species Carettochelys insculpta. The sequence continues at coordinate 127,848,674 of NC_134141.1, forward strand.
AACCGCGCCATTTCTCATTGCTCCTTCCTGCCAGGCTGCCCTTTAGTGCTGCCCTGAGTGCACAGCCTGGGGCTCTGGCTGCAGCCCCAGTATTGTGGTGGCAGCAGAGAGCCCTGGGCCCTTTTGAATCACTGGGCCTTGGGGCAACTGTCCCCTACTTTCCTCCACCCCACTGGCAAGCCTGGCTGTGAGGCCAGGGTACCACCTGGCGGGGTATGCATGGGGGGTTACAAGGACCCCAGGTGGGAGGAGCTGGCCAGCAGCTGGCTGAGGGCTTAGCAGGCTGGCGGGCCAGTGCTGGCAGCAGAAGTGTGCGCTGCAGCCCCCGAACTCATCGGCAGTGGCGGACAAGGTGCAGGATGCCGACACCAGCACACGTGGGGGCTGCTCTGCAGCCACACGGCTCCAGAGGAGGGGCAGGACTGCCCCAGCACTCCAGGGAAGGGCATGGCTTCGCCTCCCTGGCGAGGGCGGGTGGGGGAGCAGGGAGGGAGGAGCATTGACTGGCAGTGCTGCTCCTGCCACCCCCCAGCGCTCGCCATCAGTGAGGAGCGGGGAAGGGAAGCAAGGCGGCCATGCCACTTCCTTCCAGAGTGCTGGGGCGGCCCCACCTCTACCCTGCTATGGCCTGGCTGGAGCCACCTTGCTTCCCTTCTCCGCTGGTGAGCGGGCAGAGGAGCATGCCGAGTCCTGCTGCTGGAGGCAGCCCCGTAGCCCCTGGGCTGCCTCGGCTGGGGAAAGACGCAGGGTGGTGCACAGGGCAGAGGAAGGCAGGAGGGGAGAGGCAGGGCCTTCCCGGGGCCTGTGAAGGGGCAAGTGACCAGTGCCTCGGTTTCAGCCCATCAACAGTTCCCTCTGCTTTGAGGGTAGCTTGAATGTGACCAGCTAAGTGCATTGTATTCACAGTGAAAACTTCACATAGTACAGCATCAAAATAGTTATGAGCATGTCTGGTAACTGCCACACCATGTTCTGCAAGCTTCTGGGGCCTTCTAGATGAGTTGCCCTGCCCTGCTCTCTGCCCACGTGCAGACACTAAGACTATGCAGCTGAGCTCTTAGTGTCCTTCCCTGGAGCAGCCAGGTGAAATGCTGGAATATGAAGCGTGTAGGTTATCCAGGCTCTGTAACTCAAACAAGGCTGCTATCCTCTTTTAAAATCCTATAAGACTTGGGTATTACACTCTCCAGGTTACTTATCCAATAGGCTGATTATGGGATCGCTACAAAGCTGTTAACATTTGTAAAGGTTAATTACTGTTTACCTTTTTGGACAGGAGAGCTAATTATCAGAGTGTTATTGTAATTTTATCTGTAACATCTTCAGAGATCTGAACATTTGACCAGTTAAAACATTCAGGTTTTCCTGGTCAGTTTTAGTTAGAAATCCTACAGCGGAGTGAAAAAGTATCCCACCAATGGTATCTAAAGTAATTCCTGGTGCAGCTTTAAAAATGACACAAATATTGTAGGTATTAAATCAGGAACATTACCCTTGCAGTGGCTCTGAATATGAGAGAGCGAATTCTTATGAAATTTTAAACCAACAAGCTGAACTGGAAAGGCTGGAGGAATTAAGTTGGAATGTTGTTTTTTTTTTCTGCGGGCTTCCAAATGCCAAAGGATCACAGAAAAGCAGCAGCACTGTGAAGTGGCAGAGGGGTAAATGTTCTTCCAGATCATGAAAATGACTCTTGTGGCTGCCTGCAGTGACAATGCAAAAGTCTTTCAGCAGCTGTGAAAGGGTCATGTGAATGTCCTCTTCCAGCTCTCAAGATGTATGGGAGAATGAGGGGGAATTTTCATGTATCAGCTAGCTGCCCGTTTCCAGGGCATGGCGTTTTTAAATCTGGATGCTCCCATGACAAAGCATTTTCTGCTGTGTTTGAAGCTTTCATTTTATGCAAATCAAGGTTGTAAAAATTAAAACTACAGTTGTCGTTGTTAGAATCTTCTAGAAATTTCATTTGTATGATGCAGTCTTATTTATGAAATAGATAATGTGAAGACTTAATGTCAGATAACAAATCAGTTTTCATCTTGTTTAAACAGAAAAATAAATTTACCAGCCATTAGTCCTGCTACGTGGTTATTGTTTCTTAGAACAATGACATCTTGTAGCCTTCCAGACAAATGGAAAACATGGGAGTAAACAGATCTGTTAGCAGTCTGTCAAGTATTAAAATTTAGATCTTGCATGAGTAATTAGATTTGTCCAGGGCATAAAAGTGGAGCCGTTAAACATGTGGCAATATAAATTAATAAAGGAAACATCCCATCTATTGAATCTCTATAGTGCCCCTGTCTGTTCTCATAGTTGATTGCTTTTGGTGGGAGCTGTGGTGGCTGAGTATCTGAAAATCAGGCTGCTCACACACCTAAATATGGAATTGGTCACCAAGTTTTGAAACCTGTGCCCTTAATATCATGCATTTTTACTTAGTAGCTCTGTTTGTGCTGTTCCAAAGAGCACAGTGGGAGTTGTGTGCATGTAGAGCTTCTACATTGCTAGCATGTAACTCTGTACTTCTCATAGACAGATAAATAATGTTTGAGTTTAAATCTTTCAAGACAAATTCAAGCACAGACGGGTCATAGTTCCATAGCAAAAGCTGAGTTCTTTTCACTGTCGGTGGATTATCTCTGTAAGTCCGAAATGATATAGCACACCTTACTTCAATGTAGTGCTTTGAGTATAAAAGGAATGTCTGTAGAAGTTACAAATGCACTTGCTAATTATTGTGTTTAAAGTCAATTAAAAAAAAGCCCAAGAAATGGAGCATGCATCAGATTTTTATACTAAATGGGTTCAGTGAAATAAGAGACTTCCCAAGTTTCCCATAGAAAGTATCGGATTGGATCAGACCCAAGATCCGTCTGATCCCCTCAAAAGAGGGTGCAAGAACCCAGAGTAGGCAGATGTGAGCATAATCTTCCGTGACGGTCTTGTTCATTCCCCAGCCACTAAGAGTTTGTCTTAAAACCTGAAGTATCCATGTTCTAAATCCACATTTAGCAGCTTTTAGAAAAGCTTTCCTAGTTCGAACAAGAGTTAATTTAAGGTGGTCTGTGTTATGCAGAAGGCCAGACTGGATGACCCTGGCAGTCCCTTTTGGCTTTACAATCTATAAACATAGCAATAAAGCTCACTGAGCTTTCATGCACGTGGGTGTTGTGGGTAGGGATAGTTTAGTGGCTAGAGCATTGGCCTTATAAACTTGTTCAGTCCTTGGCAGGGAGCCTTTCAAGGGTCTGGGGCAGGTTCCGTTTTAAAAAAATCTGTCAGGGATGGTGATGGGGACTGGACTTGACCACTGAAGGTCCCTTCCAGCTCTATGAGCTTATTTCCGTGTTTACATTTGAAGAAATGAAGAGTTAGTCCATTTAATTACCATTCTAAATTGGGCAACTGATTATTCATCCCTTTTAAACTGGGCTTTCCAAGTTAACATAACCAGTCATGACACTGTCTTAGGTTAATTTGCCTGTTGCAGTTCTGTTGGTTGAATTGAGTCAGAGAAGTGAAGTGGGGAGGTTATACACATACTTGGCCCCTAACTGCTGCTGCTTAGCACAGGGCTAGGTGCTTCTCTCCGGGTCCTCTGTCACATGGTGTGTTGCTCCAAAGGACTGGATTAGCGTTATCCCTCACTCCTGGTGAGGGGCACCGTTCTGAATGAGCTGGTGGACTCTCATGCCCCGTCCTTTCCCAAGCCTACCTCAGAGGGGCTGAGAGATAAGGGGCATGATGAGGCAGACTGTGGGAGAAGAGAGCTGTGTTTGGCAGACAGTTTCTGGGGTGCGAAGGGAGCACAATGCAGCGTACATGCCAATGTTCCTGGCCTTCTTAAAGGCTCTTCATGCCGTGGGCTGTGGAGCCACTGCGTCAGTTGTATGGGAAGCTCTTTAAATCCAGATGGAATGTCTTTCTAAAAGAGGTGCACTAGCTCAGCCAGAAGCTATGGGTCTGACGCAAATAGCACTTGCTGACATTCTCTCGACTGTGCTGCGGAGGAGGGCCAGTGTTAGAGAGAAGTATAATGTTCCCTTCTGGCCCAATTTATGAATCTCCTACTGGTGCCTTGGCACAGAAAGGGACTGGGCCCCCACCCCATGTTCCTGTTGGATGGGTAGTACTGGATTTCTCCTGCAGAAGAATCCCCTCACATGAACCTCTTCCCCTTCCAGGCCCTATTAGCATCCACGTCCTTTCCCATTTATCTTCAGCATGACTACTCAATTTCTTCTTGGGGTACTCTTCTGCTTGCCCTCTTAAAGCTCTTGGCCCTTTCCCCTTCCCTCTCACCCCCTTCCCCCACAGTCAGACCTCTGCACTATATCATTGCAGGCAATGAGTGCAGAGTTATAATTCAGGAGTTTCAGCTGTGTCTGCATAAAGTCAGTTTTAAGGCACTTGCTGGATTTTACAATGTGACTGTCTTCACTGCAAATGCCATTAGTTTGATATTAAAGAAGCACTAATGTGAACTGTTATTGGAGGGTAGCTGTGTTAGTCTGTAACGGCAAAAACAGCGAGAAGTTCTGGGGTACCTTATAGGTGAACAGATTTATTGGAGCATAAGCTTTTATGGGCGCAGACCCACTTTGTCAGATGTATCTGTTCTCACAAAAGCTTATGTTTCAATAAATCTGTTTGTTTATAAGGTCGACTTTCTCACCTCGACCCTCTGATGTGGTGTAATGTCAAGTTTGCATTTAAGAAATCGAGTTAATTCTTGTGTGAAAACACTGTTACTTTAAATCAGTTTTATAGGCCTCCAGAGGTATCCCATAATGCCCAGAATGTGTCCGTTCTGGCTGGTTTCACCTCACCTCTGCAGCTCTCCAGGTGTGCAGAAAATAGGAAACAGGAAGCCTGGCAATTTGAATTCATGTTCTTTCTGGCCAGTGTGGTGATCACATCTAGCTATGAAAGAGAGCCCCTGTATGGAGCCATCAGGAGAGCCAGGGTCTCATTTCGGTTGGCGGGCCAGCCCCCGCCCCACCACATCACACGGTGGCTGGGCTGTGGGGACCAGACAGTGGCCTAGCAGACAGCAGCATGTCCTGCCCTGCATGTGGTGAACTCGTCCTCCCTGAACAGGATTTAGCAGGAGAGGCTGAGCAACTTCTTTTCTGTGCTTCACATTTGTATGGAGCAGCCCTCCCTTCCTCACAGGTGCTACGCAGCTGTTGGGCTAGTTCCCATGCCACCACACCACACTCCAGCTGTGCAGTGTGGACCATACTTCCAGAAAGCAGCATGTCCTGCCCTGCATAGGGCAAAGGCTTCTTTCCTGCGAGAAACTAGTTTTTTCCACTTTGCATTTTCTGGGTGGGGCTCACCAAGCACTTGGGGGAGGGGAGGGGAAGGGGTTGGCCCCCGGCAGCAAATGTTTTTGGGGACTGGCTTCTCAGAGAGCAGCAGATATTTTCAGGGCTGGCCTGCTCGTCTGCCTAGGCACACAACTCATTGACCCATGTCCCACCATGGTGATGTGGGAAAAGCTGAAGTACTCGATGGTTTTTTTGCCTCTGTCTTCACAGACAAGGTCAGTTCCCAGACTACTGCATTAGGCAGTATGAGAAGGAGCTGGGCTGCCCTTGGTGGGGGAAGGAACAGGTTGAGGGTTATTTAGAAAAGCTAGACACACACAAATCCACGGGTGTGGATTTAATGCATCTGAGGGTACTGAGGGAATTGGCAGATGTAATTGGAGAGCCTTTGGCCATTATCTGTGAAAATGTGTGGTGATTGGGAGAGGTCCTGGATGATTAGAAAAAGGCAAATGTAGTGCCCATATTTACAAAAGGAAAGGAGGTCAATACAGGGAACTATAGACAGGTCAGCCTCACCTCAGTCCCTGGAAAAATCACAGACAGGATCCTCAAGGAATCCATTTTGAAGCACTTGAAAGAGGGGGAAGTGATCAAGAGTAGTCAGCATGGATTCACCAAGGGCAGGTCATGCCTGACCAATCTGATTAGCTTCTGTGATGAGGTAACGGGTTCAGTGAACATGGGGAAGTCAATGGATGTGATATATTTTGACTGTAGCAAGGCTTTTGATAGTCTCTCACAATATTCTTGCCCATATGTTAAGGAAGTAATGATTGGATACGTGGACTGTAAGATGGATAGAAAACTGGCTAGATGCTCAGGCACAACGGATAGCGATCAGTGGCTCAATCTCTGGTTGGCAGTTGGCTTCAAGTGGCATACCCCAAGGATCAGTTCTAGGGCTGGTATTGTTCAACATCTTTATTGATGACCTGGAAGAGGGGATGGATTGCACCCTCAGCAAACTGCGGATGTCACTAAGCTAGGAGGACAGATATGTTGGATGGCAGGGATAGACTTAGACAAACTGGAGGATTGGGCCAAAAGAAATCTGAGGTTCAACAAGGACAAGTGCGGAATCCTGCCCTTAGGCAGGAAGAGTCCCAAGCATTGTTGTAAGCTGGGGACTGACTGGCTAAGTAGCAGTGCAGCAGAAAAGGACCTGGGGATTACAGTGGATGAGAGGCTGGATTTGAGTCAACAGTGTGCCCTTGTAGCCAAGAAGGCTAAGGACACATTGGGGTGCTTTAGGAGGAGCATTTCCAGCAGATCTAGAGAAGTTGTTATTCCTCTTTACTCGGCCCTGGTGAGGCCTCATCTGGAGTATTTCATCCAGTTCTGGCCACCCCCCAGTGTAGAAGGGATGTGGACGCTTTGGAGCAGGCCCAGCAGAGGGCAACGAAAATGATTAGGGGCTGGAGCACATGACCAATGAGGAGACGCTGAAGGATTTGGGCTTATTTAGTTTGCAGAAGAGAAGACTGAGGGGAGATTTGATAGCAGCCTTCAACTTCCTGAAAGGGGGCTCCAAAGAGGATGGAGAGAGGCTGTTCTCAGTGGTGTCAGATGGCAGAACAAGGAGCAATGGTCTGAAGTTACAGACGGGGAGGTGTAGGTTGGATATTAGGAAAAACTATTTCCCCAGGAGGGTGGTGAAGCACTGGAATGTGTTACTGAGAGAGGTAGTGGAATTTCTGTCCATAAATGTTTTTAAGTCCTGGTGGGGATGATTTAGTTGGGGTTGATCCTGGTTTGGGCAATGGGCTGGACTCAATGACCTCCTGATGTCCCTTCTAGCCCTAGGATTCTGTGATTCTATTCCATGAACAGGTTACTCAGCTGGCCCATGGTGGGTGATTTTTTTTCAGGGGTTGGCCCCTGTGAGGCAACATGCATCAGGGGCTGGCCCCCTGGTGGTAAGTACTTTTGGGGGCTGGCCCCTCAGTGGCAACATGTGCAACGAGGGTGTCCCTTGGCAACCAACATTTTCAGGGGCTGGCCCCTCAGAGGCAACACGCATCAGTACTCTCCCATCCCAAAGCGTGAGGCTCAAGGGATCCTCAGTCCGAGCAGTGACCTGTTTGGTCTGTTTTCTCCAGGGGAAAAGTAGCTGAGTGACCTGTTGACACGGCACAGTCAGCTCTGTGCTCCCAGAACTCGTTTGCTAAGAGTGCTTCAGCTTCTGAAGGCCACCAATTGTTTGGTTATCTTTCCCCTGGGATTCCCTACTTTTCCTTCTTTCCTTGAGAATAATACGAATTTTTTCCTAGATGTATGGAGTCTGTTTTCCACTTGAGCATCATGGGTACATGGTACACTCAGCTGGGTGTATTTTCACAAGGGGAGAGTAGATGAGCAACCTGCTGACATGGTACAGTGAGCAGGGTCCTCTCAGAGCTTCACCTTCACCTTCTGAAGCCCACCTGTTTGGTGTGTTTTGCCTGGGGATTCCCTACTTTTCTTTCTTTGATTGAGAATAATATGAAGTCTTCTTCTGTTGCATGGATCCAGTTTGTTCCACGTGGGCATCATGGGCTCCAGCTTCTGAAGCCCACCTGTTTGGTGTGTTTTCATCGTGGCAAGAGTAGTTGTGACCTGTTGACGTGGTACAGTCAGCTAATTTTTTGAAGTCACTCTTGTGTAAAAAGGGACAGAATGAAGATCAGTGCAAGCAATGGGTGCTTAGAAATGGCTTGGAGGTGGCGGTGGGATGCATAATGCAGACAAATCAGATAATTTTCTCTCCTCAGGGAAAGAGACCTTCAGAAAAATGGCTGCTCATTTTCAATGGGAGGAGAATGAGGGCAATGCGTTCTGGGAAGATAACATCACACACCCACAGCTGCTGGCGGGGCATTTCTTCCCATAATGCACCACAAGAAAACCAGGCGTGCTACAGTGCTGAGGGAACTGTAGATAGGTTCCCACAACGCACGACAGCAACAGTCAGACTTTGGCGATTTAGTGGAGATGTACTAAGGGTATGTCTATGCGTTCAATGCACTGTGACTGATCCTCCAAAGTTCTATTTTGCTGTGTCTACAAAGGTGGAGCAAAATTGATCTCTCTGGGCTTGGACACTAGCCCTGTTATTCCACGTTGTCATATGGCGTAAAGGATGTTGGTGTGAGCCTGAAGAGCCTCAATCTACACAAGGGCAGGAAGTGGATTCTGATACATTGATTCGAGCTGCGCTAATAGTGTAGCTAGAATTGAGTGTCTGGGATCGTCTTTTTTTGTGTAGACGAGGCCTTAGCTGACTTTATGAGCAGGCACGGAAACTCACTTTCGACTTTCTAAAACTCAGTGTTACAAAGTCAACTTTAATAAATTCGACTTTATTTCGCAGTGTAGATGTAACCTCAAATTCAGATTTTAACAACTATTTTTAGGGGGCGCTTTAACTTTTTCTTTTTTTTTTTTTTTTGGGTCTTTCTGGCATAATATAGTTAATCATTAAGATTTTATGGTGCCTACTATGTGCCTTCTCAGGCCTTACCATATCTTGATTTGGTTTTAATTTGACTTTACCTCTGAATTTTCTGATGCATGTTTGTGGAAATAATTGCAGCATCCTCCATAGTGTCTTACTGTAATCTGGAGTTAAAATTGAGAGAACAAGTCAGTATGTTAGCATAGCTTTTATTTTATGGAAAACACAGTTTTAAGTACTCTAGCTTGCATGGAATCTTTATTTGTTGACTCAGTTTGTTGAATCACTGAATGCCAGACTTGCTTAGCATCTTAGAAGGCAAGGATTTGTTCTTTATACATGCCCCAAAGTGCTTCTAGCAATGTCAAATTCCATTATATTCCTCCACTGAGTCATTCTACCGCTCTTTGCACGCTGTCCACTTCGAGACAGTCACATTGCAAACTGGTACAGAAAGAAAGGTTTGCATTTTTTGAAAATATATTTACTTTTCTCTGCTGGCAAGTCAGCAACTGCAAATATTCTCTGTAACCAGAGAGTTAAATCTAATACAGGCAGAAGTTTCTCAACAGGTTTCTTATCTGGATAAGGTAATTGTTTGTAAATTTGTTCCTTAATCCTGAAAAGTTAGAGGCCTGGCTGGCAGTTATTCTGAGAATTCTTGTTCCTCTCATCTGTGTGCATTCTCCTTCCACTTGTGTGCATCTGTCCTCTATCTGCAGTTGGACGTGGTGAAACCTCATCTGTTCTGGGTGATTGGTTCTCTGTCAGTCTTGCACTGAGTAGCTATAGTGCCCAGTCCCGCTCTCCACCCAGATCACATCTTCTGCCATGATGGGTAGAATGGCTGGCTGCTTGGCTGGGGTGAAGAGGAATGATTGCAGTTTCTCTGACTCATTACTACTGCGATAGGAAACCAAGCGAGCTTATCCCAGAAGATGACAAATGGAAAGAGCAGGCAGAGAGGACTAGGAGTGAGACAAGACTGCATCTCTGCACTCAGCAGAACACCACCTTTCTTCTCTGTACTGTGTCCTCCTGCCTTCTGGTTCAGCAGCAAATCACTGTTAGACGCGCTTCCCAGTTCTCTGTTTTTCTAGTGTCAATGATTTTTTTTTTTTTTTTTTTTTTTTTTGGGTACTGCTTCTGTTTGGAGAATCCTGTAGTTCTGTAGGTGGCAGCAACTGGGATAAATATTACAACATGCTGATAGATAAAACTGGCAAAATATTTTGTACTCATTTTCTTCTGATGACTGGAGAAGTAAAATGTAGATAAATTCTCCAAGGCTCAGTTCCAACCCACATAAATTTGATTGTGTGGATCTTTTCTAAACATTTCAGAAAAAGCGAGTACATTTTTCAAACACCAAACCCCAGAACTATATTTATCTTCATATTGGGCAATGTTTTTCAAAGCTTCCCAGCTTCACCTGCAGAAGTGTTGGGAGATGCTTTTTAAGAGCCTAAGTCCTATTGGCTTTCCACAGGATTTAGGAACCCATGTATCTTAAGTTCATTTTGAAAATGGATTTAAGTTCCTAAATTGCATAAATGCTTATAAATGCTACCTGTCGCACACTTGTGGGTCTGGGGCTTCCTGGTACTGAGATGTGTTATTTTTTGGAGAGCTGGAGCCATGGGCCACTCACCTTTCCTTCTGGCTCTGCTCACGCAGCGTTCCAGTTTGGATATCTCACTGGGTCCTCGATACACATCTTGGAAGTTTTTCCTTTTTCCTCTGCCTCTTCAGGGGCATTTTTATTTTAGTTGGGTTGTCAGTTAAAAGAACACAGCCATGATACCGGTCTGCAATGCATGTGTGTGAGAGCTGCCTCAGCGTGAGAAGGAGAGGCTCTGTAACTTCCACATGAAGTTGATGAGTATGTGCAAGTCATGTAGGCCCCAACTTGCTGCTGATTTGATTTGTAGAGAGATCATAAAAGTTAATAATACACATGGAAATAACGTAATGTGCTACAGTGGCTGGAAGGTGGCATCCTCGTTGCAGGAAGACTGAGGACTGTGGTACATTCTAGGAAGCTTCGAGCTCTTTTCAAATCTTAGCATGCTCTTGCTTGAATGGGCTTCTCCATGGTTGAAGAAAATCTTGTGTTTGTAAAACTTGGGGAGAATGCTCTGCTTCTGTGGGTGACTCCGGGAAACATTGTGCAAACACCTGGGAAGATGCCTCTTACCCAAAATAATGTTTTATTTAGCTTAAGGCGAGAAAATGATATGTACATTAAACAGGAGGAGGAAGTATGGGGTAGAAGAACAAAATTAGAGTAACCAGAACAAACCATGAGGTAACTCAGATAAGTAACCTTGATTAAAAAGGCTTATTTGATGGTGGAGAAATTTGACATGTTATGACTATCTGTGGGCTATATTAGCCTTTTTAATTATGAACTGGAGCAAGTTAAGTCCCCTCACCACTTGTCTTTAAGAGGAAATTCAGTCAGCCAGGTGCAAAGCTCTGTAGAAAATGTCGTAACATTTGCTTACAGCAAGAAGTCCTGTGGGACGTTATAGACTAACAGATATTTTGGAGCATAAGTTTTCGTGGGCAAAGACCTGCTCCGTCAGAGGCATCATGATGAAGCGGGTCTTTGCCCACGAAAACTTATGCTCCAAAATATGTTAGTCTATAAGGTGCCACAGGACTTCTTGTTGTTCTCAAAGCTACAGACTAACACGGGTCCTCTCTGATACTTCACATCTGTTTGATATCTTTAGTACTTGACAGTTTGGCCTGGATAAGTTAAAATTATTTAAATTGTTTTTAAATGGTTAGTTAAATTAAATCTGGTGGTTGTTCAGTTTATGTGGCAAACACATTAAAGTTCTGAGTTTACTACGCAAATGTTATTGACCTGCCAGCCACCAAAAGTACTGTGGAGCTCAGTGGGCCAGGTAGCTGTGAAAGTGATGAGCATTGCAGGGCGTACACAGAACTCTGACCCTGGCCCTTAGTATCTGAGGCAAGGCAGAATGCTCATTCCAAATTTAGCTATGACAGTGTATGCTTGTAAAAGTCTGTGGAAGGTAACTATAAAACTTGTAACAGATGCAAGTCAGTGAAGGTATGTACAGAGTGCATCTCAGTAAGTGGGATGTCAAGAAAGCACTAAATACTGTGCTGAAAAAAACAACAAACAAACAAAAAAGCAAACCCCAAAGAAACCACAAGTATGCCAAATTTCACTGCTGGGCAGTTCTCTACTGTATTCCAGAATTCTGTCCTCAGAAAAGGAGGACATGTATAAAACAAACGTGGGTTTGTTTATGATTGCATCTGGAGGCCAAATCAAGCACGGTGTGACTTGGTATTTGCAGGGGTAGTCCTGTAATTGAGAAGACAGATGGCAACTCTGGTAGATGTTTGTACTGTGCTGTGAACACAACTGGCATCCTGTTGCCATGGGGAAAATTAACCCTTGATCTTCTGCTAGTTTCTGCTTACGCACAGACATTGGGGGAGTTTGTGTTGGTTTGTAATTAAGGGAAGTTCGTGCTGGTTTAGAAATACCTTGTCCCGGTGTTAGACTCCACAGCTTTTGGCCTGAGTTTATGCTGTTCTGGGTACAGTAAGTAGGTAGGGTCCTAAACCTGGTGAATAGCCATGAGCCCAAGGGGATGGAATGGGATGCTTTGTGCATTGCCTGTGCTTCACATAGGAGGTTCCCATTGGCGAGAAACCAGCCAATGGGATTGTGCTGAGGTCAGGGGCAGCACAGGTACCTTCTCTCTCCCCTACACCTGTTCCATGCTAAGGCCACATTTTGCCCAGCCCTGGCTTAACATCATCAAGTACATTATAAATTTTATGCCCAAACTTTTAGTAAACTTGGTGATTATCTGCAGTTGCACAGCAGAGAGCACTGACTGGGGTAAATAAGACATTGATTGATTAAGCAGGTTCAGTATAAAAAGTGGACAGCAATAAATGGTAGCATGTCACCAGTGGAATGCTAGCGAGCTACTTCAACAAGTATGTAAATAGTAAGGAAATGAAATAACATACAGAACGTCAAATCAGACTGCATTAAATCTTCATATTGTGCTACATTCTTCAGTGTGTCTGCTGGTCCTGCACTCTGATTCACGCTTGGAAGTATGAAAATGTAGGGAAAATTCTCCCCTGGGTAGCTACATAATTGAGCTGTAGAACCAAGCATATGTTGTGCTTAGCTAAATGTGGGAAGTTTAGCTGTATTTTGTAAAATGTGTTATTTAGAGGCGGGTTTTAGCTTTCAAGGGACCAGACTCTCACCATTTCTTAGTTCGTAATTGGAGGTGTTCATGAAACTTAATTTGTGAAAGTTCTGATACATTATGGCTCCAAAATAATGTGATAAACTGAAACACACAAAGTTGATATTTAATTAAAGAAGAATTGGGAGCCAGCATATTTAATCTCTCTATTTTAGTACTGATATATTTTACTATTGTAATACCAATTATTAAGCCTAATCTTGTGTTTTGGACTTTTTTATATATAAAATAAATCTTTTACCTGCCTTCATTTCTCTTAAATACAAGGGGTTGGTTAGCAAGTTTCTAACTTCTTCAATAAAATTTAAAAATAAGTCATACTTCAAAGGTGACCTTCAAGAGAGTGTTTTCCAAAAACTAAGCTTGTTCATTTTGCAGCTCCAATATTTGTTGCTTTATACTGTATAAAAAGGAACTGAAAGGGGTTTAAATTTTATTCTGCATTTATTAACCTTGAAAATACCAAGAATGTCAACTTTGGTCTTTATGGATTATGCTGAAGGACCTACTGGGTGTCACAGATATATAATGGTTAGCTTTCACATCTTAATAGGAGCAGTGGATATATTGAATCTTTGACAAAGTCTTTTATCCAAAATGTCAGACTCTGAATTTAAGTAGGTGTTAGTGAAAACAGCAGCAGAGTTTGAGGACAGCAGGGGACGTGTCCACTGGTGCTAGTTACTTCGCCATACAAAGGGCAGAGTTTGCACATTACTCATGCATACTTGGCTGCCTGGATTGGCAGTGCTTGTCTCACTGGGAATGGAGAATTTAGTACCCCATGGGTAGTAGCATAGTGTGCCATGTGTGGTGGTCCTGTGTAATGGTTTTTGGAAGACTTTCACGGTGTTGTGGAATGGAAATGTCTGGGTCAGGGATCTCTGGGAGCCAGGGCTCAAATTGCCAGCATGCAACAGTCTCACTCCTATGCCAATTATCCTGTAATTTTTCCACTTAAAAATAATCCCGCAAACAAAAAAAAAAGCACTTGTTATCACTCGCCTGTTGTAGAAGATGGGACCTGGCAGGATTCTGCATTACTCATATAAATGCTGCTAGTACAGGACTGTCAATTCACCTGTATTTGCAGAGTTGGAGGAAGTACCTTAGCATGCGGGACAGGGATAGTTTTGTTTAAGAACATAGTGACACCACCTCAAGGCTTTGGTGGCGTTCATGGAGCATTGGTCACCTTTCAGGTGACAGAGTGGTTGCACAGTAAACCCCCAGCTTACATGTAGGTTGCATTCCTGGGCACCCGTGTGTAAGCCGAATTTTGCACAAGTCGGGGGAGCCAGGAAACTGGTCAGCACAGGAGCTCCAGTTAGCTTTCCCGCTCTCACAAGTGGATGAGGAGCTGGGAGCAGAGGGGATCAAAGAGCCAGGAAACTGACTGGTTCCCGGCTCCCCGTCACTCATGATTTTGACTCGTGTTAATCCAGGTAATGCGTGAGTCAAAATTTGTGTAAATAGGGGACTTACTGTGTAACTTTTCCATGTGAAATAGTGCATTCCTGGTCTATGTGCTGAGATCACCATGGACCTTCTGGGCATTGACCCAGAGAAGAGAGTGGTGATTGCACTTTGGGAACTTAAAATGCTGGATAGGTATATGTCAGTGGGAAATCATTTTAGGGCTATGTCTACACTAGCCCCAAACTTCGAAATGGCCATGTAAATGGCCATTTTGAAGTTTACTAATGAAGCGCTGAAATAGATATTCAGCGCCTCATTAGCATGTGGGCGGCCGCGGCACTTCGAAATTGACGCGGCTCGCCACTGCGCGGCTTGTCCCGACGGGGCTCCTTTTTGAAAGGACCCCACCTACTTCGAAGTCCCCTTATTCCTGTGAGCAGATGGGAATAAGGGGACTTCGAAGTAGGTGGGGTCCTTTTGAGAAGGAGCCCCGTCAGGGCGAGCCGTGCGGTGGCGAGCCGCGTCAATTTCTAAGTGCCGCGGCCACCCATATGCTAATGAGGCGCTGAATATGTATTTTAGTGCTTCATTAGTAAACTTCGAAATGGCCATTTACATCCTTAAGAACATAGCTCTGTGCAGGTATCAGCAAGCAAGAGCATTTTTTCCCAATGGGTGGATTGCTGTTGGTGACATTGAAATGCCAATAGTCATTCTGGGGGCCTCAGCCTCTTCCCTTCATCCTTATTTCATGATGCCATGCACAGGCCACCTCAACAGCAACAAAGAGCCACCTGCCAGCTCAGAAGATGGAGGATGACTGTGGGCTATGTTCTTGGTAGATAAAAGGATGCTGGCAGCATTTAGTCACTTGGCTGGAGCTCAGTGAGAAATGGTTATAGCTGCCTGCTGTGTCCTGTATAATACCAGTGAAGGAAATATGAAAATATTGCTGCTAGGGTAGAGGTGGACTGGCCAGCTGCTGATTTTCAAACAACCGGACAGAAGTCATTGCAAGAGCTCATCATGGGGCAATGTATTCTGAGGAAGGCTTTAAAAGAGCACTTGAACATGTGAAAACCGCGTTTTTTGGGCATGGAGCTTTGGGTGCTGCTAGGAATTGTCATGCTTGCTGTATGTAGCATTAGGTGTGACTCAGTGTTTTCCTGAGGCTATGAGTTATATGGTGCTTGCTGTACATTTACCACTGCTGTGTGCTTTGAGTACCTCTGTGCATTCTACAATGTGTGTTTTAGTCTCCAAAAATAGAAATGTATCGAGTGGCAAGGTGCAGAAAAACTGTGCAAAAATACCCAGGCAATGCAATGCAAGCTGTTAACATATTTATGGAATAGAGCTGTAAAATTGAAAAGGTGGTATTCATTTCAGTGCACAAATGTAGTCTGTTGTGGCTGCGTGTACCCTACCTGTGGTTCTCACAGATCAGCTTATATGAAGCTGTGGTTTTCCTATCTTTCTGCTGGTGTGTAATGGTAGGGTAAGGATATGGCCTGTGATATGTGGTATGTTGGGGATAGGGTAGGAGCAGTGACCATGGAGTTCTCCAGGAACCACCGGAGGTGGAGAGTTGGGGATTTTTGGTCTTTGATGTCAACCAGATGTCATGGCATTTGAGTTTGCTCCCTGAGAAGAAGCATGATGTCCCTCTCCTTGTCTGCTGAGACTCCTGAGCCTTTCTTCTGTTTGTTCTTTCTTTTCCATGTTGTTGGCCATATTAGCCCTCCAGATGCTATATTCATGGTCTGATGCAGCACTAGCCTGTAGGATACCACCGAACCGGTTCTCCTTAATCCTCTTTCTCCTCTTCATCAGGCTCCTCTGTTTTGTGAGTGTAGCAAGGGCATCACGGAGGCTGCAATGGCTGATAAAATCAGACAGCTGCATCTTTGGAGTTAGTCACAATGGCAAGGGAAAAATGTTTCAAAACTCTCCTCCCTTATTACCACAAGCACTTTTCAATGGGAAATGCTTATTCAAACTCCTTATTTGAATGATGTCCCTATGGGTGCTCCACTACCAGTGTGACAGTGCTCCCTGGGCCTTGGACCAGAGACTCTCATCAGCAGAACCCCTCTGACTGCCCGTGTGTGTGGGTTGTATATACTGTGCTGTGTAGTCTGACCATACCCCATGCATTCTCTGTTGCTTGTTGTCTGGCACAGATGGGGCAGAAATCTCCTGGTCCCATAGTAGTTAGTGCCTTTCTTGGTAGCTGTGGTGTAGTTAGGTTTTTTACTTTACGTTCAGTTATTTAATAGTTTAGGCTTCATTTCCCACCACTTCCTGTCTGGGAAGCTTTTTTTGATCCTCTCCTTTTTGGTTGGATCCCTGGCATTTGAGCTGCATCTTTTGCAGGGCTGCCTTCCTGATAACGGGCAGCCCTCCACCATGTAGTCAGTCTGGGAGTGGGACATCTTCCATGCCAGTGTTCTCACTGCCACAGCCTGACAGCAAGAGCCAGGAAAGATAGGGACATGTGCTAAAAAAAATTTCTCTTCATGGAGCCTGCATCAGACCCAGCCTCAGACCCTGCCCCTGTGTGGCCCCGGCATTCTGCCATGTGGTCTGCTGAGCCTCACTCCGCTTGTCACTCACAGAGAAAGTTAACCCTTTCTTGCTTGGACAAGAAAAAATGGGTGCCATCCTCGCATTCCAAGGCACAACCCACCAGAACACGGTTCCCCTGCAAGGTCATTTCCCTCAACAGCATCTGACAGGGACATAACTGCAGGGCCCACCTGAGGACATCTGGTGCTGGAAAGAAGAAACTGTCTGAAGACCATAATCCGGCAGCCCTACAGCCCTCAGCACTGTCTCTTGCATCTAGGGATGGATACAAGCTGACCACAAGCACTATGGCACTGCCATCCTTTTTAGTACCGTTGAAGCCATCTGCACCAAGAAAGCCCTCCACACTGTCAGCGCTGGCCAAGTCTCTGCCTCCATCTCCTGACACCTTAGGCAAATACCCTCCTTGTCCGACACCATGTCATGAGGTGGCCAGATTTGTGGAGCAGGAAAAAAGAACAGAGTTTACATCAATGATGGGCAACCAAGACCATTGAGTGGGCTGCATGAGTGGCCCTCCTTTGTCTCAGTGGGACACAGGATTGTCTTGACCAAGATGGTCTGCTGGGATAGGGTAGTTTTGCTAACCGTGCTCGCACACCTAGAATTTGTGCCATGTGACGATTAAGCCATAGCAGCGCTTTGGCTGCTGAGGGAGAACGCAGCTGTCATGGTCGATGCTGTGTGCAGTCAGAACAAACCTCGCTTCACGTGCCCTTGCTTTGTGTGTGTCGCTTTAATAATACCAGTAGGAGAAAAGCGTAGAGTGAAACCAGGGAATCTGGCAACCTTGCACACGGGCAACAGTAAACAAAGTGTCTTTTGGGCCACACATGGAACCCTGCTGGGTGGCAGGTTGCCCATCACTGCTCCACATACTCTAAAGACCTGCAGGTATCAAAGACTTCAGAGTCGCTTTTCCTTCAATGTGACACCTCCTCCTTCAGTCCTCCTCTCCAGCATCGTGGCATTCCTCCCTTTCTGCCCTGACGACAGCATCCCACTTCTCTAGCAAGGAGGACGAGGAGGGCTCCATCACTCCCTATCTGATAGAGAGATTCCACCTACTCCTCTTCAGTATGCATAGTTTTACATCTGGCTCATAGTCCATGGATGCAACCACATGGTCCACTCCCACCACTCTCTGGCCATATTGGTATCCTTGGGCTATGTACAGGGCACAATTTGGGAAATGCCCCATTGAGCAAAGCAGGAGACCGGCACCTCTCTGTCCTCCATCGGTCTCATATTCCAGAGATAGAACCTCTGCAACAGCAGCTGAGGAGCGAGCTCATCCCATGTGTCATTTCTCTGCCTCTTCTCCTGAAAAAGCTATGGTGCTTCCACCCCTATTTCTGACAGTGACTTCAGACCTTTTTAAGCCTCTTTTCCCATAATGGCCTGGGCCTTTGTTCTGTGTAGGTCAGGGTAAATCAGGCCCTCATACTCAGGTAGGTAGCTTATGTCTAGTTTCAGGAGTGTACTTTTTTCATCTTCTGTTTATGGGTGGGACTGGAGAGGGAGGAGGGCGTGTTCACTTAGCTTCTGCTTTTTATTTTAACCTGTATGCTGCTTTTTGATAATGGCCACTTTGTTCAGACCGTTTCCCCCAAGGTGCCTAGCAGCCCTTGGGATGGTGCATATGGACTAACTTATTAATAAAGACAAGTCTATTTATCCTAAATGGGACTAGCAGCAGGCTGGCTGAGCAGAGAGAGACTGCACAGTCACTGGCTCACAAAAGGGCTCCAATTCTAATAATTATTCCATCCGCAAATGTCTGTGCCTTGATTCCTTCCGCCAGTAGAATTCTCGAGCTATTTGCTTGTGACAAACCGCATGTGTCTCTGTAGCTGGCAGGTAATGATTGCTCGGTAGGTGTTGGAGAGCTGTGGGCTAGTGACTGAGTGAGATACTGGAGTTTAGACTTTCTGGATTTCATTCTCAGTTACAAAGGCCATATGTAAGTGTGACCGAGGTCCCAGGGAGCCAGCTGAGGTCACTCAGTTAGGGCAAACTGCAAAGAATGGGGCAGCCACTTCTCAAAGCTGGGGGTTATTCCAATTCTTAGGTTTACCAAACTAGCATAAAATAGCCTCTTTGACTCCTTATTGGCTACCCAGAAACCAACCACACAGTTCCTTTAATGTAGCCAAGCCTTAGGCTTCCACCCCCCACACCCAAGTCAAATAAAGTTACCTTTCAGAGTAATGAATGTTTCAGATCTTAGCCTAAATATAAATTTATTAACTGAAATGTATTAGAAATTAGTGAGTTGGTTAAAAGAGCAGCGTCCATACAGACATGAGTTCAATTTTAAGACTGGATTCTTAGTAGAGGTGGTGAGCTTTGTAGTTGCCGCGAGCTCTTTTAGAGTGTAGTCCGTAAGTTGTAGTCCAATGCCCAACACTGTATTCAGGGGTACCAGCTTAGGGCTGGGATCTCATCCCGTTTGACTTCGGCTTCCTCTTCATGAAACAGTCAGCAGCTCTGAGATGACGTGATCAGCACCCAATGGTGGTTTTATACCATGCCTGGGGTGGCCTGTTGACCAGACAGTCCTAGTGAAGAATGGGCTTGTGATGGAAACTTCTGTTTGCCAAACATCATGTTAATTAACATAAGGTAATTTATCCATTAAACAGTTACTCTCAAACTTTAAAGAGATGTATAGACTATGAACTTATTTCATTTCAGATCTGTCTAAACGTTAGTTACAGTAATAGACAGGAAGAGCCTGTTTACATGGCTAACACCTAACAAGATATATAAGTGAACACACACAAATAGGCTAGAACTTTTGAAATACAAACTTAAACCGCACTGACTGGCTCCAGTTACTATTTACGTACATTTCTAACCCCTCTTAATACCCTGAATCAGCCTGCAGGGTGTTTAGCCTTTCTGGCTATGTCATACTTGGTCTAAGATTTGCTGCAGTTCTATAAAGTGGTATTAACAATGGCGTGAGGGTCCTATTATACTTGGATAATGTCACAATAGGCTATGGCGATCTTGCTTCCAAATGAAGAAGGAAGGGGGCACTTTACTGTGTTTTCTACCCTGTATCTGCAAATAAATCTGTGTGCTCCAAGTCCTGCCATTTTCTTGCTCTTTCATATTGCTTGTATATATGCCCTCCTCTGCCCTCCTCTTGGCTACATCTACACTACAACGGTCCTTCGAAAGAAGTTCTTCCAGAAGATCTCTTCCGAGACAACTTCTTTGGACACAGCGTGTCCACACGCAAAAAAGCGGATAGAAAAAATCAGTCCGCTCTTTTGATAGAGACTGTTCACACAGCCCCTGCTCTGTCGAAAGATCAGGCCAGGGATTGAAAAATCTGGCACCATGAGGACTGCCATTTTGAAAAAAGGGCCTCAAGGGCGTCTACACATGTTTTTTTTTTCCCCAAAAGAATCTTTTGGAAAAAGGAGCTCTTCCAGATCTGGGAGATGAAGATGGCCACCAGAAAAAGTGCTGCGTTCTTCTGATTTAATATCGAAAGAGCGCACTTTGCGTGTAGACGCTCCAGGATTTTTTGAAAGAGCCCCAGCTAGAGTAGATATAGCTCTTGACTTTGATTTAATGCATCTTTTCTCTTTTCTTCATTTTCTCCTCTCTTCTACTCCTCATCTTCCAGTCGATTTTCCCCCTTTCTTCCCTGGCTACCTCACTTGCTGTCTGCTCCCAGTCTTTCTGCTCCCCCTTCCCACAAGGCTTACGTGTCTCACATTTATTCACTCTCTCCATTTCTGTCCTCAGACGTAGGGTCAGCTGTCAGTAAAAGGGATTCATTAGCCCTCTTCTGTTCAGAGAATCTTCTACTGTTGTCCATGTAATATCAGACAACAGTAGTTTTCTGTTTCCCTTCCCAGGCTTTGGATTCAGGTCATATAAGCGTTGAGCCAGTTCTTGCTGTCAGGCATCTGCCACAAGCAATCATGTCCATCCTGGACTTCTCACTCTGGCTTGTTCATTCAAGTACTCGTGTTTGGTGGCAGTTTTGTCACTCAACTAATGTTCGACTTCTATGTGAAGGTCTGCTGGCATGCAGCCCTCTGAAACTGGTTGAGGTTTATAGTTAGCTGGCTGCCAGGTTTCTCTGTAGACATAAATTGTTTCTAATATTTAACTTTATTTGCTCAACTATTCGGTTTAATTTACATTTTGTTACATATGGACTGAATAAAAATACCTTCTTACCACATCTGATCCCACTACCTATTCAGTCAGACCTGCATGACTTCGGGACACAAGCTAGTGTTTAGGCTTTGCTATTCCTGCTAATTTTTGCAATGCTTAAGGAAGAGTGAGTTGGATCTGAAAGACCTGGGGTTGCACCGATGCATTTCAGGGGCTAATTTGGCCCACAGAATATTTATAATTGAAGGACAGAGAGAGAGAGCGAGTTTGTCTAATGGCCGGTCCACCTGAAAACTTCAGCACAGAATAACAATGGTGATGGTTAAAAATGACTTCCACTATTTTGGCGCAAGTTGTATGTGGGCACTGATTTTGGAATGTCTAAAGTTGAGTTATTTAATGGTTGGTTTATGTTCTGCGGAGCAGAAGAAAAGTCTTTTGTTACCTTTGTGCAAGTGATCTGTAAATAGCAGTCAGTAAATACGGACCCTTCAAGTCAACTCTCCAGACTCTCTCTTTAAAGCACAATTGCATATTAATTTCTGTAAACATTAGCTTTGACTTTCTTAGGTTTGCATGCTGCTAATGTAATTCAGATGTTGCTCTGAGAGGGCGGTACAGTGGTCAAGTTATGTACTGCTAACCTTACCCACATCACATTAAGGTTTTGGATAGCAGGTTGGCTTAGAGGACAGACCACACAACTGGAAGCCAAGAAGTCCTGAGTTCTAATTCTTACTTGGCTGATTTGTTGTGTGGCTTTGGTCAAGTGTCTGCACTGTGCTTAGCCTCAATTTCACTGGTTCTGAAACGGAGATATTTGCATAGTTGCATACGGAAGAATTAAGCAGTTAGTGTTTGCATGTCGCTCTGCATATAAAAAGTGCTGTAGAAGTCCTGTGTTTTGGAACAGTAAATTTTATTATAATGATGGACACTAAGAAAAGATTCTGTCCAGTATAGCTTGTGCACAGAGCAGCATCTCTCTAGTGATCCTATGGTACCTTAATCTTCAGATCTCCAAGTGCTATTGCAAACAGGTAAGTACTGTTCTCCTGATAAACTTGTGCAATTCATGTGCAGTGCTGGGAATAAAATCGGTGTTTCAGAAACCCCTCATCTTGTGTTCCTGCTGGACCACTCTTTCCTTCCTTGACTGGAATCATGGTGCCACATAGGAATTAGGAAATACAGAGCTGCTGGCTGGGAAGTAATGTCTTGTAAATATGCTACCAACTGGTAATGGGAATATAATTGTGTAATAATCCATAGCATTTACCGAGTGATTAGAATGTTCAAACTGGTTTGCAGACAGCTACCGGAGGCAGGGCAGCAAGCTAGCACACATGCAGAATGTTACAAACAAGTGTGGTTTCATCTTTCTCTTTTTTGCAAACTAAGACTTTTAAAAATGCATGGAAAGAAGTCTCCCCTGGCTTATCTTTCTGTTTTCTTTTTCCATTCCTATTCTTTGCTGCCATTTGTATCACACCCAGGCAACTGGAGTTATTTCGGATGGCAAGAGCAGACGAGTATGTAACAGTTTAATTTCTTGCAAGTTCCATGGTTCTGTAGTACTGCAGCATGGTCCGGCTTGAGAATATCAGGGATATTCATGCATACAGGAAAACCTTTTCTGTTCTCTTTGTCTCTGTTTTATGGGTGGTTCATGTTCCTGTTCCATGTTCATGTTTTTAAACTAAGAGGTGGGGGAAAGCCGATTGGTGCGGGGGAGCACCTGGATCGGACGGAGACTTCTCTTACACGAGGCTCCATAGACAGGGATTCCCTAGAAGTTAGTCAGATAGGGAACGTGGGAAATAATATATGGGCAAGATCAGATGTAAAACAATCATGCATAAAAAAATCCACCGTGTCTGTGAAAGGCGGACATATAAATAGTGGTAGTTTTCTAACATGCTTTTACACTAATGCTAGGAGTCTGTCTAATAAGATGGGTGAACTGGAGTACCTCATATCAAAGGAGGAAGTTGACATAATAGGCATCTCAGAAACATGGTGGAATGAGGACAATCAGTGGGACACTATCATACCGGGATATAAATTATATCGGAAAGACAGAACAGGTCGTGCGGGTGGCGGAGTGGTACTATATGTGAAGGATAATATAGAATCAAATGAAGTAAAAATCCTAAAGGAATCAAAATGTTCCATAGAATCATTATGGATAACAATTCATTTCTCTAATATGAATATGGCATTAGGAATATATAACCGACCACCTAACCAGGACAGTGATAGTGATGCTGAAATGTTAAGGGAGATTAGAGAGGCTATCAAAATAAAAAACACAGTAATAATAGGAGATTTCAATTATCCCCATATTGATTGGGTGCATGTCACCTCAGGACGGGATTCAGAGATTAAATTTCTTGATGCCTTAAATGACTGCTTCTTGGAGCAGCTAGTACAGGAACCCACAAGGGGAGAGTCGGTTCTCGATCTAGTCTTGACTGGAACGCAGGATCTGGTCCAAGAGGTAACTGTTACTGGACCGCTTGGAAATAGTGACCACAATATAATAACTTTTAATATTCCTGTGTTGGGAAGAACACCGCAGCGGTCAAACACTCTGGCATTTAATTTCAAAAAGGGGAATTACACTAAAATGAGGAAGCTAGTTAAACAGAAACTAAAAGGTAGAGTAATTAAACTAAAATCCCTGGAAGCTGCATGGAAACTGTTTAAAGACACCATACTAGAGGCCCAACTTAAATGTATACCCCAAATAAAAAAACACAGTAAGAGACCTAACAAAGAACCACCATGGCTAAACAGCCATGTTAAAAAGGCAGTGAGAGAGAAAAGGGCAGCTTTTAAAAAGTGGAAGTCAAATCCTAGTGAGGAAAATAGAAAGGAACATAAACACTCCCAAATTAACTGTCATAATGTAGTAAGAAAAGCCAAAAAAGAGTTTGAGGAACAGCTAGCCAAAAATTCAAAAAACAATAGTAAAATGTTTTTTAAATACATTAGAAGCAGGAAGCCTGCTAAAAAAGCAGTGGGGCCCTTGGATGATAAAGATATAAAAGGAGCGATCAAGGAAGACAGTGCCATTGCGGAGCGATTAAATGATTTCTTTGCTTCAGTCTTCACGGCTGAAGATGTTACAGAGGTTCCTAAATCTGAGCCAGCCTTTTTAGGCGACAAATCTGAGGAACTCACTCAGATTGAAGTGACATTAGAGGAGGTTTTGGAATTAATTGATAAGCTGAATAGTAACAAGTCTCCAGGACCAGATGGCATTCACCCAAGGGTTCTGAAAGAACTCAAATGTGAAATTGCGGAGTTATTAACAGTGGTTTGTAACCTATCCTTTAAATCCACTTTGGTACCAAATGACTGGAAGACGGCCAATATAACACCAATATTTAAAAAAGGCTCTAGAGGAGATCCTGGCAATTATAGACCGATAAGTTTAACATCAGTACCAGGTAAATTAGTAGAAACAATAGTAAAGAGTAAAATTGCAAGGCACATAGAAGAGCACGAATTGTTGGGCAAAAGTCAGCATGGTTTCTGCAGAGGGAAGTCGTGTCTGTCTAATCTATTAGAATTCTTTGAAGGGGTTAATAAACATGCGGACAAGGGGCACCCAGTGGACATAATATACCTAGATTTCCAGAAAGCCTTTGACACGGTCCCACACCAAAGGCTTTTATGTAAATTAGGTGGTCATGGGATAGGAGGAAAGGTCCTTTCATGGATCGGAAATTGGTTAAAAGACAGAAAACAAAGGGTTGGAATAAATGGTAAATTTTCACAATGGAGGGGGGTAACTAGTGGTGTTCCCCAGGGCTCAGTCCTGGGACCGATCCTGTTCAACTTGTTCATCAATGATCTAGAAAATGAGGTAAGCAGTGAGGTGGCAAAGTTTGCAGATGACACCAAGTTGTTCAGGACAGTCAAAAGCAAAAGGGATTGTGAAGAACTACAAAAAGATCTCAGCAAACTGAGTGATTGGGCAGCAAAATGGCAAATGAAATTTAATGTGGGTAAGTGTAAGGTAATGCATGTTGGAAAAAATAACCCAAATTACACGTACTACATGATGGGGTCAAATTTAGCTACGACAGATCAGGAAAGGGATCTTGGAGTTATAGTGGATAGTTCTCTGAAGACATCCACGCAGTGTGCAGCGGCAGTTAGTAAGGCAAATAGGATGTTAGGAATTATTAAAAAAGGGATCGATAATAAGACAAAAGATATCATACTTCCCCTATATAAAACTATGGTACGCCCACATCTCGAGTACTGCGTGCAGATGTGGTCTCCTCACCTCAAAAAAGATATATTGGCATTAGAAAAGGTTCAGAAAAGGGCGACTAAGATGATTAGGGGCTTGGAAAGGGTCCCATATGGGGAGAGGCTAGAGAGACTGGGACTTTTCAGTTTGGAAAAGAGGCGATTGAGGGGCGATATGATAGAGGTATATAAAATCATGAATGGTGTGGAGAAAGTGAATATAGAAAAATTATTTACCTTTTCCCATAATACAAGAACTAGGGGACACCAAATGAAATTGATGGGTAGTAGGTTCAAAACTAATAAAAGGAAATTTTTCTTCACACAGCGCACAGTCAACCTGTGGAACTCCTTGCCCGAGGAGGCTGTGAAGGCCAGGACTCTATTAGGGTTTAAAAAAGAGCTTGATACATTTTTGCAGGTCAGGTCCATAAATGGCTATTAGCCAGGGATAAAGTATGGTGCCCTAGCCTTCATAACAAGGGCAGGAGATGGATGGCAGGAGATAAATCACTTGTCTTCTGTTCTCCTTCTCTGGGGCACCTGGCATTGGCCACCGTCGGCAGATGGGATGCTGGGCTTGATGGACCTTTGGTCTGACCCAGTATGGCCATTCTTATGTTCTTATGTTCTTATGTTCTTATGTTCCTGTAGGTCATTGTCTTGTTCCATCTTTGATTTTTTATTAGTTGTCTTGCTCTGGCCATGTTCTTGGTCTGTTTTTAAAATTAGGATTATAGGTAAAGAAGTCTGGCAACCAGTAGCGGAACTCAGGACCACAGAGATGTGGCTTATCAGCTGTTTCATGGCTTGTCAAACTTCATCCTTAAACAGAAGTCACTGTTTTTAAAACTGCCCAACAGAAGTGACAATGCTGTGGTGGAAACATTACTTTGTGTCTTTCTTCATCAGCGATGTCCTTTCAAATCAACCTGGGCAGGACAGGCAGACAGTGACCTCATTAGAAAGTCCCTGTTTGCCAACAACTACCAAAAATGTTTCCTTTCTGTAAGTATAACACACAACAACTTCTTTAGGGATAACGCTCTGGCAAGTGCAGGCTCTGTTGACATTAGAGACTGGTGTCTGTTAACTTCTCTGTGTGCTTGCCCAGTGCCTGTCTGGCTGATGTTTATAGCATACTCTGTTCGGGGGGCTGTGGGCAGGACCTAGCAGCTAGCTAACCAAGGCTGAGCTCTTCCTATCAAGGTACTCATGTGCCTTTCTTTGGTCCCTTTAGGGCAGTGGTTCCCAAACTTTTCGGCATCATGCCCCCCTTTTGATTTTTGAGAAACCCTCATGACCCCCCACCTCTTCTTTGCCATCATCCAAGCCCCTTTAACAAAAACTTCAATTCATAATTTAAAGTAAACACAAAAACTTGATATAAAAATATTATTTAAAATTGAAAATGAGCACAAATAGTTTTTCTTGGCCCTTTGTGGGTGCCAGCTGCCTGCCCACCTGAGACCTGTGCTGCCAGAGCCATCTGCCTGAATCCCATAGTGCTGGGGCCAACCGCCTGCCAGCCACTGGGGCCAGCCACCCACTGGCTGCCCAAGCCCTGTGCTGCTGGGACCAGCCACCCACACACCAGATGCCTGCCCCAACCATGGGCCAGCTGCCTGAGCCACCCGCCCAAGCCCCACGATGCCAGAACCAGCCGCTTGCCCACCATTCTGAGTTGCCCGAGCCCCGTGCTGCCAGGTCCAGCTGCCCAGGCCCAGCACTTCTGGGGCCAGCCGCTTGCCTGCCTGCCTGAGCCCCGTGCTGCTGGGGCCAGCTGCTAGCCTTAGCCGCCTGAGCCTTGTGATGCTGGGCCCAGCCCCAAAAGCCCTTCAAGTTCCTCAAGCCAGCTGGCTGCCCAAGCCCTGTAAGCCCTCCCACAAAGCCAGGCACCCCCAGCCCACCCATCTAATCTCATCCTCCTCCTCCACCCCACACTTGCTCACCTGTGCAGGAGGCAGATAGCTCCATGTGGGTCTTCACCAGCTGTCTTCTTTTCATAGTGGCTGCACCGGGTTGCCCACATAAAATGGCAGGGGCTGAGAGATGGAAGCAAAAGCTGGATCTTTCTTTGGGTGGGAGAATGACAGGGGTGGGGGCTGGATTGCCTCGTGTGCCACCTGGAATTTCTTCATGCCCCCCAGTTTGGGAAACCATGCTTTAGAGGGTCTGGACAAGCAGGTCGGGCTAACACAAGGAGAATGGTGTTAAAAAGCCAGTTTGCAGGCAACTGGAGAAGCTAGCCAACAGAAGCAGCAAACAAGGCTGTTTTGTGAGAACATTTAAAGCCAGATACACCTTGGCTACGTCTACACGTGCAGCCAACATCGAAATAGCTTATTTCGATGTTGCGACATCGAAATAGGAATAACGTCTACACGTCCTCCAGGGCCAGCAACGTCGATGTTCAACTTCGACGTTGCTCAGCCCAACATCGAAATAGGCGCAGCGAGGGAACGTCTACACGTCAAAGTAGCACACATCGAAATAGGGATGCCAGGCACAGCTGCAGACAGGGTCACAGGGCGGACTTAACAGCCAGCCGCTCCCTTAAAGGGCCCCTCCCAGACACAGTTGCACTAAACAACACAAGATCCACAGAGCTGACAACTGGTTGCAGACCCTGTGCCTGCAGCATAGATCCCCAGCTGCCGCAGAAGCAGCCAGAAGCCCTGGGCTAAGGGCTGCTGCCCACGGTGACCATAGAGCCCCGCAGGGGCTGGAGAGAGAGCATCTCTCAACCCCCCAGCTGATGGCTGCCATGGAGGACCCAGCAATTTCGACGTTGCGGGACGCGGATCGTCTACACGGTCCCTACTTCGATGTTGAACGTCGAAGTAGGGCGCTATTCCTATCTCCTCATGAGGTTAGCGACTTCGACGTCTCGCCGCCTAACGTCGAAGTTAACTTCGAAATAGCGCCTGACGCGTGTAGACGCGACGGGCGCTATTTCGAAGTTGGTGCCGCTACTTCGAAGAAGCGTGCACGTGTAGACGCAGCTCTTATGAACATTGTCTAAACTGAAGTCAATGCCCCCACATCCAACCCCTTCCCAAACAAAATAAACAACCAAAGAAATCACACAAAGAACAAACAGACAAGTGAAAAAACCCTGAGTGTAAAAATGAGGCAGCAGAGGTCCAGCAGAGTGCTGGTGTTCAGAAAAGGGCAGTAGGTTGATTAGGAACTGGGAAACCTTTCTGGAAAGGAGGAGCCTATTCAGGAAAGATGGGTTCCACATAAGCCAGAAAGGAACTGGATTGTGGGGACGTGAAATTAAAAGGTTACGGAGGAGTTCTTAAACGAATAGCTGGGGGAAAGCCAACATGTGTGGAGGAGCATGTGGTTTGATGGAGACATTCCTTAGAGGAGGATTGGTTGAAAGTGATTCTCTATAGCCCTATAAAGAGGAGAGGATAGACATTGATAAAGTACAGAGAGAAGTTGAAGAGAGATGGCCAAATGAAAAAGTCATGCTCAATCACATAATGCAAAGACAAACAGCTAAATAGTGACAAATTTTGTAAGTATCTAGTACAGAATGCAAGAAGTGTAAATACTGTTGTGAGGTGAACTTGAGTGCTTAGTATTAAATAAGGATATAGCTATAACAGGCATCACAGAAACTTGGTGGAACGATAATCAGCGGTATGCATTAATACCAGAGTGCAAAATATATAGGAATGACAAAGTAGTCTGTATTGGTGAGTGAGTGGCACTCTGTGTGGAAGAAGCACAGTATCAAACAGAGTAAAAAACAAATGACTCAAACTATACTATGGAATCTCTGTGGAGAGAGTTATCAGAGGGGTGGCTGGGTTAGTCTGTGTCTTCAAAAACAACAAGAAGTCCTGTGGCACCTTATAGACTAACAGATATTTTGGAGCATAAACTTTTGTGGGCAAAGACCTGCTTTGTCATGGACATGAGTGGGGGTTCCAGAGGAGCATCTAAATTTATAGGCTCATGAAAAGAGAGAGTCCCAGTCAAGGGGAGGGCCACAGTTGACAACGTTGATTCAGTAATGGAGGATGTGGCCCATTGTCAGCAACTAATGTGGAGGTTTGAACATCAAGAGAGGAGAAACTGCTTTTGTAATTAACCAGTCATTCACCGTGTCTGTTCAGTACTACAGTATCCACCTAAGGAAGTGAAGAAACAGATTGACAGAGCCAGACATGTACCCAGAAGCCACCTGCTCCAAGACAAGCTCAGCAAGGAAAACAGCAGAACACCACTGGCCATCACATACAGCCCGCAGCTAAAGCCTCTCCAGTGCATCATCAGTGATTTGCAACCCATCCTGGAAAACAATCCTTCACGCTCACAGACCTTAGGAGGCAGGCCAGTCCTCACCTACAGACAGCCTGCCAACCTTAAAAAAATTCTGACCAGCAACTATCGACCACACCACAGAAACTCTAAACTAGGAACCAATCCCTGCAACAAATGTTGGCGCCAACTCTGCTCGCACATCTACACCAGCGACACCATCACAGGACCTAATCACTTGGGAAGGAACAGTAAGATACACATGTACAAAATGGGAAATGTCTATATAGGCGGGCGTATTACAGAAAGGTATCCTCGGGGTCATAGTGAATCACAAGCTAAATATGAGTCAACAGTGTGATGCTGTTGCAAACAAAAGCAAACATGATTTTGGGATGCATTAACAGGAGAGCTGTAAGCAAGATGCGAGAAGTAATTCTTCTGCTTTACTCTGCGCTCATTAGGCCTCAGTGAGCACTGTGTCCAGTTCTGGGCCCCACGTTTCAGGAAGGATATGGAGAAATTGGAGAAGATCCAGAGCAGAGCAAGAAAAAGGATTAAAGGTCTAGGAAATTTGACCTATGAGGCAAGACTGAAAGAATGGGGTTTGTTAGTCTGGAGAAGAAGACAGAGAGAGGCCATAACAGCTTTCAAGTACCTAAAAGGTTGTTACAGGGAGGAGGGAGAAAAATCATTTTTATTTCTGATGATAGGACAAAGAAGCAATGGGCTTAAATTGTGGCAAGAGAGGGTTAGGCTGGACATTAGAAAAAGCTTCCTAGCTGTCAGGATGGTTAAGCACTGGAATAAATTGCCTGGAGAGGTTGTGGAAACTCCGTCATTGGAGATATGTAAAAGTAGATTAGATAAACTCCCATCGGGGTGGTCTAGATGGTGCTTGGTCCTGCAATGAGTGCAGGATACTGGACTTGATGACCTCTTGAGGTTCCTTTTAGTTCTAGTGTTCTGTGATTCGGTGAAAAGTGAAACTGCAACAAAAATGAGGAAGCCTGTTCAATGGAAATTTAAAATAAACAGCCACAAGTGTGAAGTGCTTCCAAATGGCACAGATTTAAAAAAAACACCATAACAGAGGCTGAAACTATGTATCTACCCCACATTAGGAAAAATAAATAAGGGGATGAAAAAATGCCACCATGACTTAACAGTCAAAGGAGCTGTTATACAAAAAGATACTGTAAAATCATAAATGGTGTGGAGAAAGTGAATGGGGAAGTGATATTGATCCCTTCACATTACACAAGCACCAGGGGTCACCAAATGTAATTAACAGACGGCAGGATTAAAGAAAGAAAAGGAAGCTCTTCTTCAGGCAACCTACAGACATCACTTGAAAGTCCTTGAGTGGCATCACCAATGCTACCTCTGCAGGATCTTGAAGATCCAGTGGGAAGACAGTTGCGCCAAAATTAGTGTTCTGGAAAAAGCAGAGAACACCGGCATCGAGGCAACGATCATCTGTCAGCTACTCTGCTGGACGGGTCCCATTGTCCAGATGGCAGACCATCGCCTCCCAAAACAGGTCCTGTTTTCTCAGCTGAAAGAAGGTTACTGTAATGTGAGATGACAAAGTCAGTATTATAAGCACTTGTTGAAGGATAACTTGAAGTGCAATATTGACATTTGGGAGAGGCTCACCTAGTAACACTCAAAATGGAGGGAAGTCCTGCGCAATGGCTCCCTGCATTTTGAACTTGGCCACTGACAAGCTGAGGAGCACAAGAGATGCAGGAGGAAGGAGAGACCGACTTCCAGTCATGGCTGACCATCTCCTGCTGTGCCTGGAAACACCTCTCCTCACTGTAATAGAACTTGCGGTTCAAGGACAGGCCTTATCTGCCACCTGAGGATGCACAACTGGTGTGGAAGATGCTCGTACGTGGTAACAAGTGATTGCCATCGTCGTCAGTGTCTTCTCACTTCTCCAAAATACACAGTTGTTAATGTTAAAGGTGTGCTGACATATTGGCTCTGTCGCTGCTGGTGCTTTCCGCTGCTGTAACTCCCAGCAGACAAATTGAGACAAGCCCATCCCTAGTCAGAAGGAATTGCAACAACCAGGGATCTTGGTCCTTACCTTTCCACTGTGTGTGTGTGAGAGAGAGGGACTGTGGATGGAGATCACTGTCTAACAGGCATGCTAGATCCTGAGGACATAGGAATAGGAGGCAAGGGAAGGCTTTTACATCAGATAATAGGAGCTTTTATCTCTAATTTCTGTCACAGTAAATCCTGTTAATCTGGCTCTGTAACAGGTGCATGACCAAGCCCTGCCACCCACTTCCTGGGTGCTGGTTGCACTTCCAAAGACATTCAGAGAGACCCCCTCATTGTGCAACACTTGTTTCTATTCACTAAAGCTTGTCCCAGTACCCGTGCCAAACTCTATACAGTCTTTACTGGGTTTTCTATTCTTATCCACTGAGAAAAATCTTCCGCTAGGAGGCTTCCAGCTCCTTCCCTCTCTGGCCCCAGCCCTCTTCTGGCTCCTTCCCAGCCCTTGGCTCCTCCGGCCAGTGGGTGTTGCCAGTCCTCAGACTGGCACCAGTCTGTTCCCCCTTACTGGAGCTGACAGGGTGGGGGCTGATTAGGTGCTTTTTCATGGGTGCCCTGCGACAAGCCCCTTCTGGCAAAGCATTGTCTTCAGGGAGAGTCTGGTCTGGTCTAGTCTAGTTTTAAATCGCTCCGCTAGTGGGGCTTCTGCTGTGCCTTCTGCTCTTGTGCTCTCACAGTTAGGAAGTATTTCATATTTGGCTTCACCTTTTGTCAGTTCTGTTTTATCTCTTCAGAAACTTGGGAGCTATAGAAACAATTTTCCTGCGGGGTTTTTCTTTTCAGTTTTTCATGGGGGGAGAAATGTATTCAGTTTAGTTTCAGATAGGCCCTCTACCCTCAGAGAGTTAATCTCTTCTGTAAGGCTTCTGCATGTGGGTGGCAGCAGCAGGGGGGAATTCCTTGTCTCTCTCAGTGATTAGCTTATGACCCAAAGCGTGAGGCTTAATTACCCATATTGCTCTTGGCTTACTTAAGTAAAGTATTAATGGTCAATTATTCTGTCCCCTTCCAATCCTGTGACAGTACTTTTCTGCATGTCCCTTTGCAGCAGAGAATTCCACAGGATGACTGTACTGAGTAAAATACTCTTTTCTTCACCTGCCCTTAAACTTACTTTGTTAACCCACTGTCTGCTGCATCCCATACAGCACCACACAGAGTAGCAGCCCTTGAAAATGAAGCATGTGCCCAGCCCTGAAGAAGAGCTCGAAAGCTTGTCCTTCCCCATAGAAGCTGATGTAATAAAGAAAGGTTACTCACCATAGTAACGGTGGTTCTTCGAGATGTGTCCCCGTGGGTGCTTCACATTAGGTGTCGGGCTCGCCTGGCGCAGCAGATCGGATCTTCCAAGCAGTTTCTGCCGGACGGCGCATGCGACGGTGCGCGCCGCTCCCTTGCGCGCTCCTGGCCACGTGCGCGATCCGGTCCCCGCCAGTTCCTTGACCAACCGCCTCGGATGCTCCTGCAAAACACTAAACAGAGATCTGAAGCGGGGAGGATGGGCGGGTGGTGGAGCACCCACGGGGACACATCTCGAAGAACCACCGTTACTACGGTGAGTAACCTGTCTTTCTTCTTCGAGTGTCC
This sequence comes from Carettochelys insculpta, assembly GCF_033958435.1. NCBI lineage: Eukaryota > Metazoa > Chordata > Testudines > Carettochelyidae > Carettochelys > Carettochelys insculpta. The sequence goes on from NC_134141.1 coordinate 127,882,084, forward strand.
CCGTGGGTGCTCCACGTTAGGTGACTACCCAGCAGTAACCCAAGATAGGAGGTGGGTAATCGGATTATGTGCAGCTTGTCCCCGATAGGACCGCTGTCGAGAGACGGGTATCCTCTTGGAATACCCTGTGAAGGGCGCAGTGCTTGGCGAAGGTGTCATAGGATGACCAGGTCGCCGCTCTGCAAATGTCTTTTAGCGCAATGCCCTTGAAAAAGGCTGTGGATGCCGCCACCGCCCTAGTGGAGTGAGCCCTGGGCGTGGCCAGTAAAGGAGTCTTTTTGAGTTCGTAGCACATTTTTACGCAGGATACGATGTGCTTCGAGATTCTCTGCGAAGAGAAACCTTCTCCTTTCGATTTGGGAGCGCGAGAGACTAGGAATCTATCCGTTTTCCAGAAGGACTTGGTCCTGTCTATATAGAAGGCTAGCGCCCTCCTCACGTCCAGGAGGTGTAGGCGCGCCTCTTTGTTAGAGTTATGAGGGTTTGGATAAAACGAGGGTAAAACAATAGGTTCGTTAATATGAAACTCAGAAGAAACTTTAGGAACAAAGACTGGATGCAGCCGTATGTTTACCGTCTCCTTGGAAAATACTGTGCAGGGTGGCGTTGCCATAACTGCCGCAAGCTTGCTCACCCTGCGAGCTGATGTGATTGCGAGAAGAAAGGTCGTCTTTATCATAAGGAGGCGGAGGGAAACCGTGGCCAAAGGCTCGAACGGTGGTCCCGTTATCGCATTAAGCACCAGGTCCAAGTTCCACGAAGGTGGAAGCGGTTTCCGAGGGGGGTATAGGTTTACCAACCCTTTGAGGAACCTGGTAACCATGGGATGGGCGAACACCGTGTGCCCTTCCTCTTCGTGTCTGAATGCCGAAATGGCGGCAAGGTGGACCTTTAACGAGGATAGTGAGAGTCCTCCTCTCTTGAGGTCCAGTAGATACTCTAATATTACAGGTATAGGCACTGAAAGGGGGGCTAGCTGTTTGGTAGAACATCATGCCCTGAAGCGAGTCCATTTCTGCTTGTAGGTCTTCCTGGTGGAAGCCCTCCTGCTACTTTGTAGGACTTGTTGCACTTCCTCCGTACATGTGCTCTCTAGGGAGCTGAGCCATGGATTAACCACGCTTGTAGTCGCAGGCCTTGGGGGTGCGGATGCACTATGGACCCCTGGGCTTGCGTGAGCAGATCTGGCGCCACCGGAAGGGGCATCGGTGGACGGTCCGACATGCGCAGGAGTAGGGGGAACCATTGCTGTCGATCCCACGTTGGGATTATCAGGATCATTCGGGCTCCATCCCTCCTGGCTTTCTGCAAGACTTTGTGGATCAGCACTGTGGGAGGAAAAGCGTAAAGCAGGGGGCCCCTCCAGGAGATCGCGAATGCGTCCCCCAGGGACCCCTGTCCCAGTCCTGCCCTGGAGCAGTATCGTGGGCACTTCTTGTTGTGTTGAGTGGCAAACAGGTCTATCTGGGGAAAACCCCATGCGTGAAAAATCGGTCGTAGCAGATCGGGACGGATCTGCCACTCGTGCGTGAGTGCGAAATGCCTGCTCAGCTGGTCTGCCTTCACATTGTGAGCGCCTGGTAAGTACGAGGCTTTCAAGGTTATATTGTTGGCGATGCACCAGTTCCACAACCGGACTGCTTCCGCACATAAGGCATGGGACCGAGCTCCTCCTTGCCGATTTATATAAAACACGGTGGAGGTATTGTCTGTACTGATCCCAACTACTTTGCCTTGTATATGGTCTCAAAAGCGTCTGTAGGCATTGAACACCGCTCTGAGCTCCAGTATATTTATGTGCAGTGACTGCTCCGTGGTGGATCACAGCCCTTGCGTCACCTCTTCGTCCATGTGTGCTCCCTACCCTATGAGGGAGGCATCTGTAGTAAGAAAAACTGATATTTGTGGTTGGTGGAAGGGTACCCCTGTTAGCAAGTTCTTGGGGTTTACCCACCATTGCAGGGATTTGCGCACCTCCTGTAGTGGGCGACACCACCCTGTGAGCTCGGCAGCCAGTGCTGCATGCTGCGCATGTGTAACCTGGTGTTCTGTACTACGAACGTCGCCGCTGCCATGTGGCCCAGCATCTGTAAGCACGTCAGAACCGGCACCGTAGGGCTGAAGGTGATGACTTGCACGAGGGAGCCGATGGCCCGAAAGCGAGTCTCTGGTAGATATACTCTTGCTGTAATAGAATTTATGCGTGCCCCTGTGAACTCTATGTCCTGTGTGGGGTCTATCTTTGATTTTGCCAGATTGATAACCAGGCCGAGCGAAGAGAACGTGCCTGCTGTGACGCATATCATGCGTAGTACCTCCTCCTTCGAGGCCCCTTTGAGTAGGCAGTCGTCCAGATATGGGAATATAAATACCCCCTGTCTGTGCGGGTAGGCTGACACCACTGCCAAGGTCTTGGTGAAGACTCTGGGGGCCGAGGAGAGGCCGAACGGTAGGACCTTGTATTGAAAATATTCTTTGCCTACCATGAACCGGAGGAATCGTCGGTGAGCCGGATGGATAGTTATGTGAAAATACGCGTCTTGTAAGTCGAGGGCTGCGAACCGATCTCCATCATGTAGTGCCGTAAGGATGGAGGCGATTGTGATCATCCGAAAGCGTTGCTTGCGCAGGTACCGGTTGAGGCCTCGAAGATCTAAGATGGGCCTCCGGCCTCCTGTCTTTTTCTCCGTGAGGAACTACCTCGAGTAGAACCCTCTCCCTTGCAGTTGCTCCGGCACTCTTTCCACTGCCCCTATGAGCACGAGATGGTCTACCTCCTGCTTGAGCCTCTCTACGTGGGAGGCCTCCTGGAGGTGGGGCCTGGGTGGAGGTCGTGGCGGTGGGAGCGACTGGAAGGGGATGGCGTACCCCGTGGCTATGATCTCCAGCACCCATTTGTCTGTGGTGATCCTTTGCCACTGGTCGTAGAATGGTCGGAGGCGATGGTGGAATAACTGCTTTGGATGACCTTGTGCGATGGTAGTGATGGCGCAGCCCTGGATCTGTGTGTCAAACTTGTGGCCTTTGGCCCTGCCCCGAGGACGCACGGCTCTGTTGGGAACTTCGCCTGGGAGTTCTGTACTGCTGGTGCTGTTGATGTCGCCCTTGCTCGTAACCCCTGTGGTACTGGGGACGCTGTTGCTGGTACTGGTACCGTCTTTGTTGAGGGCAGTAGTTCTTCTTTCTGTATGGAGGGGTGTAAATCCCCAGAGTCCTAAGTGTGGCTCTTGAGTCCTTATTGGAATGAAGGACCGAGTCAGTTGATTCAGCAAACAGCTTCTGCAAGTCGAAGGGAAGATCAACTATCTTTGCCTGCAGATCCCTCGGTATACCCGAAGTCTGGAGCCAGGACTCCCTTCTCATCACCACTGCCGTAGCTGTGGAGCGTGCTGCTGTGTCCGCAACATCCAGGGCGATCTGAACTCCCGTCCTCGAGGCCGCGTAGCCTTCTTGCACGATGGCCTTGAGCACCGGTTTCTTGTCCTCTGGAAGCGAGTCCATGAGGGAGGTTAACCTAGTGTAGTTGTTGAAATTATGGTTTGCTAGATGCGCTGCATAATTTGCCATTTGCAACAGTAGAGTGGAGGAGGAGTAGACCTTTCTGCCGAACAGCTCTAGCTTCTTGGCATCTTTGTCTGTTCCCCCTGTCTGAATTGAGATGTCTTTGATCTTTGTTGCGACGACTCCACCACCAAGGAATTTGGTTGCGGGTGGCTGAACAGGAACTCCATGCCCCTCGCCGGCACGAAGTATTTCTTATCCACTCTCTTGTGGACAGGTGGAATAGTCGCGGGGGTCTGCCATATCATAGTGGCGGACTCCAAGATCGCTTCATCAAGCGGTATTGCTATTTTGGAGGAGGCCGGAGGTCTCAGATTTTTGAGGAGCTTGTGATGTTTCTCTTGCACCTCTGCTTTCTGGATGCCTTGCGTGAAGGCCACCCTCTTAAACAGCTCCTGAAACTGTTTGAGATCGTCCGGAGGATGGACGTCCCCCGGGGCCGTAGCCTCGTCCGGGGAGCAGAGCGAGGAACCACTAGGATACGCCTCTCTGGACCCTTCCGGTTCCTGTTGTTGATGGTATATCCACTCGCTGGAAGCTTGCAAGGGAAAATCTCGGGGTTCCATAACCAGTTCCCCCTGAGATACGTGAGTCTCTGTCCCCGTTCGCGATTGCCCTCGGGGATACGGGACCGTCTGAGGGGATCTTTCCCTGGTAGATTGCCGGTGGTGTCTATGCCCCACGTGATAGGGGCGACCATGGCAGCATGGGCACTGCTCTTGGGAAGGTGACCTGGACCACTCCCTTGGTGCATACCCTCTGCGTCTGGGGGAGCGAGATTGTCGAGAGACCTGGGACACTGGAGAGAGCGATTTGTGATAGTACTCCAGCGGCTCAAACCCCAGGAAGGGTGAAGGTGGTCCCAGCCAGGGCGAGGCTGGTTGTAAAAATGGAGACGGAGGCTCCGGGTAGGCTAGGGGGAACCCCTGCCTTCTAGTTGGAGCCTGCAGCATGAGCAGAGGGCTGAGAGAAAGCAACTTTGCAGCCCTGTCTGGAGAGGGGCTGCGGTGCCTTGTTTTGTGTGCAGCCTTCCCCCTCCCTTGCGGGGGTGGCTCCACCCCCTGACGTGCAGGGGATCTCGGCCCCGTCCACGCCGTGCTCGGCACGCTCATGGGCGGTGCCGCACGGGCAGTGTCCTCCGGTGCCTGCAGGCCGCGGGCCTGCGTGCTCTGCACCGCCGGTTCCCCGGGGGTCGGTGCTGCTGCCTGCGGTGCTGCCGGTACTGGCGCTTGTTTAGCTGCCGCCCTGCCTGCGGTGCGGGGCGGCTGTTTGATTATTGGAGGCTGAGCCACCTCCACGTGGCTCTCCATGCCGCCGCCGATCAGCTGTTGCTGCGGCTGGGGGCTGTGCGCTCCTCCCGTCCTGCTTGCTGTTGCTGCCAGCAGGGATCGGTCTGGGGAGACTTTCCTCCGTTTTTGCGCTGATGGGGTGAGGGAGGCAGCTTTCCTTTTATGGGCCCCGGAGGGTCCCTCCTGCCGCGGCCGCTCTGGCACGTCTGGCTGGAGGGCCTTGTAGAAGAGCAGCATTTTAAGCCGCATCTCCCTGTCCTTCCTTGCTCTGGCTGTTAAATTTGCACAGAAGGAGCATTTCTGCGTGACATGGGACTCCCCCAGGCACCTTATGCAGTGACTGTGCCCATCAGACGCTGGCATTGCCTCTCGGCAAGACTCACATTTCTTGAATCCTGAAGAGGACGTTGTTGGTGAGTCTTTTAGTTGTTAATGGGGTACTTAGCACCTCCTCTGTGCTGTTTTCCCCCTCTCCGATAGCCTGCTGCGGCAGGAGGGCTAATGGCCCTAGGCTCCTGGCCTCCGGTGCTCCGCTTGTTACTAGGACTGGACTGAATGCCGTCCCGCTTGTTGTTTCTTGTTTTTGTTTTTGTTTTTGTTTTTGAAAATAGCAACTGGCTAACTGAACAATAGACTAAGAACTTGAAAACTTGAAAGAAAAACAATTAAAACCATTGAATACGCTAACTTGGCCGTAGCCTAGTCGGATTCCGTCTGCAGCCGACGGCGGTTAAGAGGAACTGGCGGGGACCGGATCGCGCACGTGGCCAGGAGCGCGCAAGGGAGCGGCATGCACCGGCGCATGCGCGGTCCGGCAGAAACTGCTTGGAAGATCTGATCTGCGGCGCTGGGTGAGCCCGACACCTAATGTGGAGCACCCACGGGGACACTCGAAGAAGAAGAGGGATTGTCTCGCCCACCTGGTCTCTCCCAAATTCACTATGGGCAGGGTCCTGTCCCAGAGTGCACCCTCTGGTGGCACAGCAGGACTCTCTGCTGCTTCTCCCAAGTGACTTGGATGCAGCTGTAAATACTTAAAATGTTACCCTTCCTGAGTCCAGTTCTTTGTAAAAATAAAGCCTTCGTTGGCCCCCTTCGGCTCCCACCTCCTCTCCTAGGTAAGGGGTTCTACCTTACCTCAATCCTTTACCTATAGGTAGGTTTCAGTTTTGCTTCACTGAGTTTCCCTTTTCTTACATGGAGTCAGCTGATGGCTGGGTTTTATCCTGTTCAGGAGCTAGCTCCTTCGTTAAAGCTGGCTCCCATAAAAGAGGCCATGTTCTAGACAAGGATATGTGGGCCTTCAGCTCCCTCCCTCTCCTTGTAGGGGACAGTCCACTCCGTTACACTGCCGTTTGATTCTCTTTCACCCGTGCTTGATGGCCTGGTGATGGGGATGTCCCATGGAGGGAAGGTTGCAGGTAAGTCAGGTGATAAATATGCTGCGCTTCACAGGATCTTCCAGAGACATTATGCCACCTCAGAGCAATGGGAACATGACGTCCTGTTTGGGTGAGTATTTGAAAATAAAATGCCCTTTATTTTCTGGAGTTCCTTGCTGCTTTGGAAGCTCCGCTTTTCCGGTTGGGCACATTTGTTACATACTCTTTGGTATAAAATCACATTCATGTTCATTCACACCTTCCCCCAACAAGGAAGGGTTTAAAACTCATAGACGCAGTAGGCACTTCTAGACCCACACAAAACATACTGGCTTTCTAAAGGCCTGGGGAGATTTACATTCAGTAGCTATGGAATGACAATTCTGGAATAATTAGATTTTCCATCTACTTTTAAATAATAAAGTTCAAAGATTTTCATATAAAACTCTTGGGAGGGAAAGCTTTAAAAAGTACTGGCCTTCCCTTCTCTTTAGGGATTACTATTTTTGCTCATTTCCAGCATGTTCTGTAACAAGGGCTCTCATATGTCACTGCACCACAACCTCCTTCTGACAACAAAAATCACTGCAGCACCCCAGGAGGGGCCATTGAAACCTGAGTCCTGCCCTCCAGAGAGGTGGTGGGATGGGGCAAAGCCTGAGGACTTCAGCTTTAGGCAAGCAGCCTGTAACTTGAGCCTGATCACCCAGGGTTCATATCCAGGCTCCAGCAAATCTTAACTGTAGCCCGGGTGACGCCAGTAGAAAGGAGTTGCAACCCACTTCGAGGTCTGGACCCACAGTTTGCAAGTTGCCATTCTAGAAGTTTACCAGAATTAGCGTCCAATGAGTACACTCTTCCTACATTAGTCTGCATAATAGTGTCTCTAGAAAATGGTGTGCAGGCACAACTCACATCAAACACACAATGTTTGAAGCTAGTTCCTGGAGAAAGGGGTGAGTAGGAGGGTTTTGCTCTGAGGTAGCTGCCATTATGATACTGTATTCTCTTGCATCTTCCCTAGTGCCGCTGATCGTCTGTTAAGATGCTGTTAGTATGCATGTATTTCCTGCGTCCAAGTAGGACTGAACAAAATACTTGTCGAAAAAAGAGTATTAAATTAGAAAATTAAGTTAATGGGAAGACTGATAGAAAAGTACAAAAACCAGGAGCCACTGAGCTGTTGCAGTCACTTCATACTCAATCTAGATTAAAAAACAGGCTCAGAAGAGAGGTGTGGATTTCTGCTTTGCTTGTAGACACCTGAGCTTCAACGTGAGCCATTCTGTGAGTGACTAGAGGATGTCTTGGCTATTTATCTGACTCCATTCTATCTGCTTGTTTAGATTTTCTTTAAAGGGCCCAGCTGACTCAAACGAGACTTCTTCTCTAAAAATATTTTATGTATTGTTCTAGGGTGTGATTTTCAGAGGTGCTCAGGGTTGGCCACCCTCATCTTCTCTTGAAATCAAGAGTATTTAACACTGTATTCAGTAGGAACAGGGTTAGGTCAACGCTGAGTGCTTTTATGATGTCATCCACAATTAACACCTGGGGTCACCGGTTTCTGATGAGAACAGGGATTTTAGAATTGGGTATACTGATTCCCCAAAGCTTATGGATAGATTTACTGTCTTTTTTTGTGTCTTGCTTTTGTTTTCCGGTTCTAGATCCTTACTCTGTCAGTCTCTCGGTGTGATGTGACCTTTCTGTCCAATAATGTTTCATAGACTTCTAGGGCTGGAAGGGACCTCAGGAGGTCATCGAGTCCAGCCCCCTGCCTAAAGCAGGATCAGTCCCAACTTTTCATTATATAGGTCAACTGTATGCATGAATATTCAGTTATTTATCAGAGCAGAGCATGCCTCTTCCCTTTCCCTTGGGTCGTACCATTTACACACTAGGACTGTAGACAGAGACTGTTTTTATTCGCTAACAGCTTATAGTGCATGTGAACTTACCTAAACCAATTTCTTGTAGTCTTTTTACCAAGGCGTCGCATTATGTATTTAGTTGGTTTCAAAGACTACATGAAAGCATGACCTTCCAAATGGGATGGCTTAGCAGAACTGGGATAATTTACAGCATCATCTGTAAGTTAACCTTCACACAAACAAGTGGGAATTAGATATTTTGCTAAAACATCGTAAACTTTAATACATGGGTGTCCAACCTTTTGGCTTGCCTGGGCCGCAATAAGTGAAGAGGAATTGTCTTGGGCTGCATATAAAATATATAATATAGTTAGTTAATGTATATAAATCACATAATAATGTTAAAAGTTTACGATCTTGTAGGGCCTCATTACTAGCTGTCCAGGGCTGCATGTGGCCCGCGGGTTGGACACGCCTGCTTTAATACCTGTTCATTTCCGTTGAATGGATAGTAATGCATCTTCAAAGCTGCTTCTGCCAGTTGTTGTCAGTCTCCTCTGGATGAATTAAAATCCATTGAGTAACAAGAATATTAATGCAGTGGTGTTACTAGCACTGCCTTCATATACACTTCTGCTGTAAATTAAAACATATTACCACCAGTGGAAGAGGCAGGTTTTGATACCCTTCCTCATATTGACTAGTCCATGGACTTACTCATGGAGCAAGGCACTATCGTGGGACTGCTTGTGCAATAAGGTGCTATACAACATCAGTAAGTGAATCAGAATCTGGGTGTGTGGTGTTAACATCTCTAGACGTACTGCAGAGGCTCAGGGCATTTATCAAGATATAGGGGAGAATATAGTGCATAGACCATTAGTCTGACCCAGTGCTGCTGTTCTTTCATTTTTGTAGTCTCATTGTTATCACTGGGTTGTGGATGAGTATTCTTTAAAATTGGTATCTTGGCACCTATCTTGACTTCTCCACCTCTTGTGCATTAAGAATGTCATAGAGAAACCTTGGTGCCATGTGTCATAATTACTGTGCGTTCCATCAGAATGGAATGTTCATGTGTAAATTTAATCCGCAATTTTACAAATGCTAAATTCCAGTTGTTGGAGACACAAGGTGGGGGATGAGGTAATACTGGACACGTGCTGGACCAGTTTGCACTGGTGAGACAGACGAGCTTTCGAGCTGAAGACGAGCTCTGAGCTACAAAGCATGTCTCTTTCATCAACAGAAGTTGGTCCAGTAACAGATATCCCCTCCTGCACCTGGTGTCTGTAATATTCTGGAACTGACATAGCTCCAACAGGGCTACATTTCAGCTGTGATTCTCTCTCCTTTTGGAGACACTATGCTCATCACCATTGCGAGAGAAGATTAGAGTCCTGGAACTCTTCTGAGGGGAGAGCACTACAGTACAGGCTTTTTTGTCGGCTTTTGAGTATTGAGCAATTTTAAAATCCTTTCCTAAGGTGATAAAGTTTCCAAGACTAAATGTTTTAATGGAGGAAGTTGATTTTTAGTTTTTTTTGCTGCCTGGTTACTGCATTTTGGGGGGGGGGTTACCATTTTTTCTTTTCCAATTAGAATGCAAGATTGACACCTCTTAGTTTCTAATGAATCCAAATAATTTAACCAAGTTGATATTTATTGTTGTTTAATGTATGGAGACTGACAAGAACAGCATAGAGTTATTAGCCTACCGGTAAGCAGGAGACTATATACTATCCCCACGGAAAACAATCACATTGACAAGATTTAATTGACATGTAGAAAGTCTGCTTGAAGGAGATTTCAACTAGACATGCTGATGATCTCCAGTGAACGTGATTGTTGTGCTTTTTTCCATGTTCGGATATTACTATATCTTTACACTATATTACAGGAGATTGTTTCATTGATAGCAAATGCTGATTTAAAACTGTTAAGTCAAAAAGAAACAAAAGCTTCAGTGAAAAATTGTGTATCCACCAGCTGCAGATGATTTTAATTTGGAATTTCCAGAATTAAACTTTCATTTGTTTGTGAAAGAAAGGGGGAAAACAAAAAGAGAATCACAACTGTGCTTTTTCCTTCATTTTGCAATCCCAGTCAGTCTGTGCTCCGAGGTGCTTTGCTGCCTGATTGAGGCATGCATGAAGAACTTAATCAACTCCTCATACAGTGCTTTGATTGTCTCTTCTATTTGGGCTCTGGTGCTGGTGGTGTCCTGAGGAAGAATGTGTTTGATTTTGCTTTTTCTTTATTTCAAGCATGTTAGCAATGCACTTTGCCTGCCTTATCATGCTTATTATCTTTTTATTGTCTGGAAACTTGCAAAGATGGAGTTGCCATACTTCACTGCCTAGCAGGAGCTTGATTTTTTTTTTGGGCCATGAACAGATGTGAGGGAAAGGTGTCAGACTGAGCTCTCACTTGTCTTCTCTCTTTGAAAAGTTATTAAGATGCCTTTCAAGGGAGAGGTGCAGTACATGGAAGAAGCTATATTGTTGTGATGGTGTTTACATGATTGTCATTTGTACTGACTTCTTAGTTTCTAAATTTGATGATGAGCTGTACCTACAGGAATGGGTTAAAATGTAGCAGTTCCAGTAAGAAGCAATATCTGATATGCTGGGGAGGCTTGCTGAAAGGAGTTTTACTGTGCGTGTAAACATGTAAAGGGAAATCAGGTTAACATCTTTAATTTCCTTTTCTGCTCTTCTGGTTTGAATGGGCTTTTAGAACCAGTTACTAGATGAGAAGTTGTAAAACGAAATCCCCAGAGCAGACTCAGCTTTGCACAGGGGAACATACTTCTCTGAGGTGTGAATGTTTTTTTATCAGGGCTTTTGGCAACTGTATTAAAGGACTCCAAGAAAATTTCCCAGATTAAAAGCATTTTCCACCCATATTTTTCAGCAGTAGTTGAAGAGAAGACAAACAAAAAGCAAATATTTGTGAGGAGGTGGTGTGTGGGTGAGGGGTGGGCAGGGGGGAAGGTAGACAAAGAATTTTTCGATATAAATTGGAAGACTATGAGAACATTTGCTGAATTGCTTTTTGGGGACCCCAGCATTACAAAAAAAGGCCTCTTAAGACTCTTTGCTCTGAAGTGTGAAATGGGCTCTGCTACCTCATCTGAGTTGAACTGGGAACTTGTGTTCTAACTGCAATTGTTTCTCAGCCTTTGAAGATGCTGATAGTGCAGTGGATGACAGAGACAGCGACTACCGCAGTGAGACCAGCAATAGCATCCCTCCTCCTTACCACACCATCTCCCAGCCCAATGCCTCTGTGCACCAGTTCACCGTGCCCTCTCGCCTGCAGCAGCAGGGTGTCTCTCGGGACTCCTGCATGGACTCCATGCAGAGTTATGATCCGGATTACCGGGAGCATGCGGCCATCAGGTGGGTGTAGACTTTAAAACCATAGCTCTTTCTCTGCCATTGAATGTTTCTTGTAGATCCGGAAAGCAGTATGCCAACTGGTGAGGGACAGCCCAGAGGTTTGGAAAGTATTGTAATAAGACAACACAAGGAGTATCATCACCTGCCTTGTGAACAGATGAGCTAGTGTAGTCTAAATCTCCACGTTTGCACAAGGCCAGTATCATGGGAGATCCTGCAGCCTAGTTTCATAAGAGTTTTTAAAGTGTGACTAAACTTGGAGATTTATTAGTAACAGAGAGAAAACCGTGCTCATGTATATACTATCAAAACAAAAAAGCAGTCCTGTAGCACTTTAAAGACTAACAGAATACTGGTATGGCTGTGATCTGAAGAAGTGGGTCTGTCCCACGAAAGCTCATCACCTAATAAATTATTCTGTTAGTCTTTGAAGTGCTACTGGACTGCTTTTTTGTTTTGGAGATTTATTAGTTTTCTTTTGCCTTCATAAATGAGACAAAGGATAGAATGCTTGAAAATGTGATCTGCTAACTGTGTTGTTCCTTGCTTTAGCAGCAAATGGAACTCAGCACTTTCCTTTGTAAATTTCATCTTCAGTGGTGACAAATGAATTTTCTCTTTCACATTAGCTGTTATCCCTCTACAAGCTGCACACGCAGGTAAATAAAGAAGGAGCCTTTGTCTGTTCACTTGTTCCTGTTATTGTACAGAACTGTTAAATAATGTGAGTTTTGCCCCAGTGTGTGCCGTCTGCTATAAGAAAGTACAGGTTTGTTGCCGGAAAACTTACACACACACACAGCTCTTTTTGCACATCTCTTTTGTCAGTATGTAATGCCAACAGAACCAGCTTGTCGGCAGAAGGGATTGAACTTGTGACCATAGGGGCTAAAACACTGTGCTCTGCCACATGAGCTAAAGGCTACCTCATTCTTGGTCAAGGCTGTGGAGCACAGACTTCATTCACCCTAGTACGTGGGCTCATTGCCTCTGGGGTTACAAGTGTAAGGTGTCTTTTTTTTGTTTTCCACTCAGAAGAACATGTAGTTGTCACACATGACTTCACCTGCTCACTGATTAGATGAATAATTGTCATATTGCTTATATGAGCAGTGTCCAACCCAATGTCCCACTCTGCTAAATGTCCTATAAACACCTAACAAGAACCAGGCCTGCCAACTTGGAGGGGCGAGGAGGGCAGTTGCCCCCCAGGCCCTTGACTGCCCTTGGCCCTGTGGGCATGGAGCTGGGCCCGCAGCAGCTGTCAGCACCGCTGACAAGAACTCACGCCCCCAAAGCTTACAATCTAAATATAAGAAAAGGGAGAACAGGTGGATGCAACAGACAGGCAGTGGGAGCAAAGGGAGACAATGAGACGGTATTAGTCAGCTTGACAGGCAGGGGTTTTGGAGAACTAGAACATGATGCTTTGATGCATGTGACGACAATATCTGGATGGGAAGGGCAGACAAGTGAACATATGTCTACCAAGAAATAAGTGAAAGGAGCAGGGTTTGCACTTTCTATATCAAACTGGTCCTAGTCCCAAGCCCTTGGCATACTTTCAAAACTGAGAGTATACCCGCAGTTTGAAATCTAGACATCACTTGTTCTTGTGCGTTGTGCTTACATTTAATGACACCTCCTTTAATTCAGTTTGTTTTAGAGTGACAATACTATTCACTCAGTATCTAATTAGTAGAACTTTATTTTCCAGTTAAATCCAGCTTTTACTTTGTCCTGCTAATGGGATTAATGTCGTGCATGTATTTTTATCTATCACAGTGTGTTGTACTATTCTCAGTGCAGTCTAGTTCATTAAATGCACAGATTTGTTCTCATTCCTCCTCTGCAGTAGATAAGTTCTTGCATGTAGGTTGTCCTCTTCCATTATTGCAAACTCTGATTGGCATCTGTCCTTGTATAGATGTGTTGGTGTGGCTTTGCTATGTAGACTTACTTTGTGCCCACTTTGTCAAAACAGCTTTTTTTATTCTAATAGTAGGTGGCTGCTTAATAGGGTTTTATTGGGGGTGGGGACAGCTGGGGAAGGTGTGGTGAGTGGTGATGGGGCTTGCTCATGGTTGCTGTTGATGCTGCACCATGCTCCAGCATCTCTTTGGAAGTTTACCTTTTGTTCAGTATTACAAACCGGTACGGCTAATTCAGGGAAGTCATATGGCCTTTGTTACACAGGAGGTCAGATAAGACGATCACAGTGGGCTGTTCTGGTCTTACCAACAGTGAATCAATGACTCTCTTGATTTCTAAATTTGAGTCCCAATAAACAAAGAAAACCTCCTTCCTTCTGTGGCATCATCAGCGACTTGCTCTCCAACTCTGTGTGTTATGCTTGTACGTCTCCTGCAGTGTGAGCTGAGTGGTGCCCATTTGCAAAGTGCTTGCTTTAACTGAATCTTGCACAGCTTACCTGGAGAGAGGTTAGATTCTCCAGCATTTGCATCCGAGACTGGATAGCTTTGGTGGTCTTGCTCAAACAGAAGTTCTGGGCTTGGGGCAGAAAGTATTGGGTGATGTTCTGAACTCCGTGCTGTGCTATGCAGGAGGTCAGACAACATGATCCCTTCTGGCCCTAAAATGACCTGTGTAGGACAGGTTTGTATTTCATGATGATTGTCTGCATGTCACATTCAAATCTTTCTGCCACTTGGCTTGCATATTGTCTTTTTTCATTGGTGTGTATTCTTAACTACCCTTCTGTTCTTTCACTACTTGCTAAGAGCTGGACTACATTAGGGGTTTTTGCATTGATGTAGTTAGATCAGTGTGCAGTCCCTCAGCACAGATGCACTGCACCGATAAAATGAAGGCTTGTGCTGGTGCTAATTTACCCCAAAGGTGGAAAGAATACCTAGCTCTTTTTGTCAGCAGGTCTCAAAGGAGTTCACTATCCTTATCTCAGTTTTACAGAGGGGAAGTGTGCTTGCTGGGGAAGTGCCCTAAGAAGGTTGTGTGTCTAGGTAGCTACACTGCCATGAAAATCCCTAATGCAGATGCGAAGAACAATTTCCACTGCCTCTGGAAAGACTTGCTGGCTTTTGAAAAGTCAGGTGTCCAACTAAGCCTTTTCAGGTCGAGCTGGAATGGGCTAAAGAATTCTGTGATGGTTTGCTCTTCAAGTGGTTGCAGACATGTATTCCATTCAGGTGCAGTAGCACTAAATGCACCAAAATTGGAGGTTCTTTCTTTAGCAGCACTCATTAGGGCACATGTACTGCCCCATGTCTCCTTGTAGCCTATCCTGAAGCTATGTAAGAGTGATACTAGCCTGACTGCCCAGAGTTCCTGCTTGCTGCCAGTGCTCTAGGTTGTAGCTCCCAACATCTTTGGCTTTTCCTAGAGTCTTTTTCTCTTTCTGTTCTTATGCTTGTATCACCAAGTTTTTTCACTTTGTAAATGGCTTCGATAGTGGATGGTATCAGTACCTGTAATCTCGTTAGTTGCCTTTCACCTCTGAAGGGGCCTCAGAGACACCCTGGGACTCTTTCCCCTTCTGAGGGAAAATCAGGGTCAGTCTCCATCTTGGAAACTGCGTCAAAAGAGGACCCACAAGATGAATCAGGGATGCTCTAAAGAAAGGAGGTGTGTACCACCTTTCTGTTCAAAGACCATTTCAGGACACCCAGAAGACAATGGTACGAGAGCAGAATGGTTGGCCATTACATTTAGTACCTAAAGATACTGTTGTGGTCAGTACAGGAGCTGTACCTTTGACCCTGCAGGCTTCTGTGGCAGTGGTGGACTTACACTGTTTCAGCCTTGCCCTCATCTCTACCTCATGACCAGTGAGTCTGTTGACACCATTTGCTATTCCAGGAACTTCCACTTCTTCAACACTGGGGCTAAGGCTGATGCCATCAACTTAACTCAGTGGCAGTGATGAAGGAGATGTTATCTTCAGCACAGAGGTCTGAGGTTTGGTATGGGTGTACTCCTACTGTGTGACACTGTCTAAATCCATCCCCCTCCCTTTGGGGCTGGGATATTAGGCCTTACACTCCCCTCTGAGCCTGCAGGCACTAAATCCTGCTCCTCAGCACCAACAGGAAGAGATTTTTTTGGACTTTTTGGCATCATATCCAGTGCCAGCAACTCCCCTATCCTCAGGACAGACTTTGCACTTTTCTTGTTGGTTTCTGGGTAGGTTGGGGTATCCTGTGATCCCCACCTGGATGGCTTACACCCATGCACACAGACCATCCAGAGAACTCTGTAGGTCCCGTTGTGGTGTTTCTCAGGTCTTCTAAGTTCCCTGCTGAGAGAAAACACTGGTACTGAGAGGGTACCTATTCTTGAACTTCTCTAGTCCAGCACGCTCTCATACAGCAACATCTGTAATTGGGCATGATTTTAGATAGCTGGATATCCATTTGTCATGGGTGTGACCATGTTTCCTGTGGTCCCGTAACATTTGTTTAGATCTACCCGTCCTGGCTCTCAGTGTTCTGTGCTATTGTTTAGCTCTAATTTACCCCAAATGTCTTCTAAGAGCCCAGTAAGCAGTGGAAGTGTTGGTAAAAACCTCCTGTGGTCTGGCAAATTATCTGGTTTGGCACCAGTGAGGTCCTGAGGGTGCCGGTAGTTCAACTTGTAGTAATAACAAACTATTCTTTTTCTCCCAATGTCTTGGCCTCTTCTGCCCTGTTCTTTCCTGAAGTGCTCCTGTAGTGGTGAAATTTCTGCTTACACAAAGCTAGGACTCCACCCCAGGCTTCAAGCACACTTGCTTGCCCTCAGCAGGATTAGCCCCACAAGTAGCTCTCTGAGTTGCAGGACAATGTAAGTTCTTTAGCTAGAACTCCTGGAGGAGTCTTAGCCAGAGCAGTAACTGTTCTCTCATGAAGCCATCTTGGGTTAGGGTTAGGGTTAGGGTTAGGGCCTTTCTGGTCTCCTCAGGAAGATCCAGGGGTCCCAGATTCTTCATCTCTCCTCTGAGAGGCTTTTAACTCTTACGAGGATCTTCTCCAAAGGATCGCTTCAGCTCTGGTTGTACAGGCTGAACTCATCCAGGAATATCTCCACACATTACTGAACATCTATGGGGAGCTTTTTGTGGGAGGGCTACTCTCTGGATTACTGACACCTGGTTACACACTGCAAAGACTGTCTTTTTAATCACTGCTTCTCTGACCTCAGTGGCTATATTCATGGATGAGCTTTGTACCAGCCCTTTTAATCAGGTTTTAGTCACAGCCTTTACCTACCTCTTCTGTTATTGTAGCTGCCAGTGAGAGAAATCAGTAGTTGTGGTCCAGATCAGCCCCAAAATACTTTTGTTTTTTTCCCTCTAATCAAGGACTTGGTACTTTCTTCAGACCTCAGCTCAGTTTTGACATCCATCAATGACCTGGTGTACAAAAACGTCTTCAAATCACAAGCTACAGTCATTCCTAAACAGATGCCTGAGGTACATCCTTCACATCCAATAGCAAGACTTCATCATAAATGAGGAGCTGTGGAACAGAGAAGGACAAAAAACAATTGACATTGAAATCAAGAGAAGAAAGTGGGGATGGCTAGGTCATGCCCAAGTCCCATTGGTGGCTTTCCTCAGGTGTGTTCCCATACTACTGGACATTTATAGGGCAGCTACTTGGTCCTCTGCATGCGTTTCCTTGGCGCTGTGCAGTCAGTCATCCCATTACTTCTAATTCCTTTAGAGTAACAAATCGGGATGAATGTTGTCACTTTAGTTCATTTCTACTGCATGTTGCTCTCAATGCCTACCAACATCCACTGCCCATGTTAGGAAGAAGGTTTTATTTGATTGGGAAAATTTTGTCTCCAATCACCATCTACATTCACAGGGAAAACAGCATTGTTCAATTCAACTCAATCCGTCTCCGAAGCGTACGTCACCCGAGTGGGATACATGCCTGCAAACACTCGAAGAAGGAAAAAACAGTGATTTAGGAGTTCTGTAACTGAGCTGGCTGCAACCATGTACTCCACAGTCCCTGTGCATCAGCCTTCAACCAGTTTCTCTGTGTGACGGAACTGAGGGGGGCCAGGGCAATGCAGCTCTGTTGTGGTCTCCAGAGGGGCTTGGAGGGGGTGTAGGGAATGTACACATCCCCAACAAGTACAGCTGGGTGCAGAAATCTTACGCTGGTGCATGTGGCACAAACTCTACTCGAGTACAATACACTTTTGCACCCACATTTTGAAGAATAGCAGTTGCAGAACAACTCAGTCACTGTTTTTTTGGTTGTTAAATGTCGTGTGTGTGTCTGTGTGTGTAGAAAAACTTTAAAGTCTAAGTAAGTCTGTTACATGGACTTTCGCTGCCTGTTTCGATCCAAAACTACCTTCATTAGAGGTGAGCTGAAACTGTCAGCATTCTGTTCAGTCTAACAGCTCTTTCGATGCCATGCAGCTCACCATAATATCTAAGTGCCTTTGAGGATTTATTTCGAGGTATCTTTTTGAAAAACTTCACACAGATCTAGAAATGTTGCATGGGATATCTGCCCTTTCAGTGAAGGTAATTCGGATTCCTAATCTGGGAGATGGTAGCTCTTTAATATGAGGGCATGGATTTTCATTTCCCTTTGTCCTTCCCTGCCTAATAACTTTGCTTTGCTCTTTCTTGACCTAGCCCATGTTTTAGTCCTAATAGCAAATGTGACCATGGAGTAGCCAACTTCCTATCTGTGGGTTGTTTAGTTGGAATGTTGTTTGCGATATTCAGTTTGGAATCATTATGTAACTATATTTATCCTCCCTGTCTCCCTGCTCTTACTCTATTTACTTTCAAGGCGATATGATAGCATAGATTCCACTGTGAGTGGCCGATCTGACCTAGAATCTGCATCTGAGTCTAGTCAAATGACAAGCCGCCAGTACTCGCTAGAAAGCAGGCAGTCTCTAGATTTGTCCGATAGGTGGGTTATCCTCTTTACAGCTAGATGTGTGTCTAATCTCCTTGATGTTGCTATTTTGGTGTCATTGTGTGGTATACTTCAGCTGACGTTCGCTGTTTGCATGCTTTCACTGTGTATACAAACTGTGGTAGCTTAATGGTGGGCTGATGTTGTTGCTTGCTTCCATCCCAGGTGTGGTGCTCAAATTGATGTCTTGCTAGTGAAATGTAAGATTTGTATAAAGTAGGGAAAAAACTCTGAATTGAACCAACGTCTCACATCAGAGCATGTCTATTCCCTCCATGTCTGTTTTGATTATTACTGTAGAGTTTACAGATTTTCTTCACGGTCACCTGGCTCCCATTGCATTCAGTTTCGGCTTGTGTGCATTGGGTCCAAGGGCTGAGGCCAGCTCAAGGAGGGATCTTAATTTGGTGCTAGCTTTGTAAAACTATTTGTCATTAGCTTTAAATGTCAGTTATAAAAAAAATTGCAGAAACTGTTTTCACAAAACAGGTTTCGTATTAACGTAACGATCATCTTTAAGATTAATATAAATTTGCCTAATATGAATGAAATATCCAGTGCTTGATATTAGAGTGTAAATGCTCTGGCATTCCTTAAAATATGACACCAAAATATACACCCAAATGCATTTGAAATGGCATAATCTGTCGCCAGTGACTGTTCTGCTTCAGACAACCATTCTTTAGGTTTTGTAGAAGATGTGTGTCATAACTGTTGGAACATTTTGACCTTGCAGACTACTGTAGTAATTTTTGATCCCTTGATTGAAGAAATGCTATGTTCTCCTAGTAGATGGTAATCTTTCAGTATCTACTCCCGTTTCAATGTATTCCATGTTTTATATTTTTTTCGTAGATGCATTTAATTTAATATTCTATGGTCTTGTCATTTAACCTGTCCTTTGGGGAAAAAAGGTGTTTTTTTAATTTTCTTCACCTCCACTCTTTTCTTCCTTATCTTGCCTTCTCCTTTTTATTTTTGTCTTTCATCTATCAGACAAGAACCTCTAGTTAGAAGTGAAAAGGTCAGGATCATTCCATTTGATTCTGAAGTTGGAGAAGAAGAGTGGGAGAGTAATTATGAAGAGCTAGGAAAACTACTAATAGAGGAATTCCTAGAAAAAAGTGATGAAAATAGAAATTGTCAGAAAACAAATGTAAAGAAAACCCAAACTCTCTCAGTAAAGGAGAATTTCAACCACCACAAAAGATCAAGATCTTGCCAGAATGTGTGTGTGGAGGCAGGAACTTCAGATATTCCTAGATATCCTCAGGAATATGATACAATAGATAGGAGAAGGAAAAAGAAACTAAGATACAAAAATTCTGAAGCAAGTGAACAAGTAAGCCTACATTATAATGGAAGCCTACAATTCCCTGTGGACAAAACAGTTTCTTTCGATGATAGAGCAACTAGGTCTGAACTAAACAGTGTTTTCCCACTATTTGAAGAAAGTGAAAAATATAATAGCTGCAGCATTGAAAATAAAGAGCAGCTCCCGGTATATCCAATTTTGCGGCCATACAAAAATGGCCTAATGGTTAAAAGTGGCAGGTTGCCCAACAAGCAGCTGTCAAACCATAACTGCGATAGCTCAGCTCTCTTGAACAGTGAGGCAGTAATAAATGAGGAACAACCAACCAATACTTTTGTGCCATTAGATGACCTTGAAGAATCTGACAGCAGTGCTTCTGAGGAGGTTCAGTATTCACCTGTCTCAGATGATGAAATGGAAGCATTAGCCTTATTTTCACAAACATGGTGCAAGTCAAATGATTATCGTCTTGGCCGCTTCAGAGAAAATTATGATGTAAATTCTGTATCCCAATTGCACAAGGGTATCAGTGACGAAAACCGTAAGACTAGAGGAGGGAAGTATGGCTATCCAGTGCAAGACTTGATGCTCTCACCAGTTGAGGAGCCACATGAAGAATATGTTGATACGATGGATGAATTGCAGTGTCTGGTAGAAACTGTATCTGAGTACTTGGCTGAGAAGGAGGAAGAGATTAGCAAATTTAGTACTCTTCCAAAAGCAGAAAAGAATTCTGAGTGTGCGCCTCTTAAGCAGGGTAATGCTGACAATTCAAGGGAGAAGTACGTACACCCTGAGCAGGCAAAACCTGCTATGATGGAGAATAAAGAGAGCAACAAAGGCAAATCTGAATCGCTCCCTGAATTGTCAGGTGTAAAGAACACTGTAAATTCCTTGCTTAACTCTTTCACTGAGAAGGTAGGCTCAAGTACGAAGCACCTCACAACCTCTGTTGAAAAGTTTGTGTCTTCGGCACCAGAGAAACCAGAAACTCCAAGCCAGTCTGAGGGGGTAATCTCAGAGAGATTCTCTAGCAAACCTAAATCTGACGATTTAGCCCCACAAGTGAAAGGGGAAAGTAAGGCTGATATAAATTTTTCCATACATTCATTACCACCATCCCAGACAACCAGTAATGCAGGCGTGAATGACACAACCTTCAGGGTAACAGAAGATGCAGAGAGAGACAATGTAACTTGTGCAGTTCCTCATTTTCATGGGTCATCAGCAAATACCACCACAGGCCAGCAGCCTCCACCTCAGAATCAAAATTCAGTTATGAATTCAGTTTTAGGAATGTTTAATCCTTTAAAGATCTTCTCTGAAAAAGAAGTACCAAAAAAACCCATCATAAAAGAGGAGCAAACCAATGAAGCAAAGTATCCCATCAGTGCTCGTGAGACAAACAAAAGTGGGAAATCTTCTGAAGAGAACATGGTCACTAGTGGTGTTCCTGAAGGTAGCCAGAATGAAACTAAAAATAAGGCAGAACTTAACACTAGAAACAATTCTGGGTCTTCAATCTTTGGTAAACTTGCAAACTCTGTTAGTTCCTTTAGTTTGAAAGCCAATATTGAGGGTTTGGTAGTACCCAAGCAGCAGGGGGTGATGCAGAAGTCTACAGATTTTCATCATGTGGCACATCAGTCTGATGTAATTATAGAGGAGGGCATAACTATTTCAGGAGATCATTGTCCTACAGGAAATGAACTGGAAAACAGGTCAAGTGGAAGTAAAGTGGAGGATCATCCACAGCCTCCAGAGGAAGGTCCAGCATCTGATAACTTTTTCAGTCCGCTCAAAAAATCCTTCAGTCAGTTATTGCTTCCTTCAGCTGAATCTGTGCAAAAAGAAACCTCATCGGGACTCTCAAAAGGCCACAGATCTGAAGGTGATGTCAGACAAAGCAGTTCCCCAAATGAGCATTCCTTCCCATTTACTAGTAAACTACAGATTCCATTTTTTAGTGGCTTCCACTTTTCAGACAAGCAACAGAACAGAAAAGAGAAGGGAAAAATCTTTCCTTCTCTGTTTAAATTTGCTTCTGCAGAAAATCTAGTAGCCTCAAAAAATCAAACCAGTCAGAGTTTTAGTGACATAACTTCAGCTGTTAAAGAGGAAAACAGAAGTAGTTGTTCAGGAAATGCCAAATGTTACTCATTACAATCTACTTCAGTTCCAAATATACCAAATCATGAAGAGGAACCTATAAGACTAAAACACATTAAGGAAAGCAATGCATGTGCCCGAGAAAGTGCCTCGCCCACATTTAAAGTTATGGACACACAGCATTCATCTGTGAATGTTCATGAAAAAAGTAGACCTGTAAAACAGGATATGACGACATTAGAAAGTCCCAGCACAACAGATTTAAAATCCTTCTCTTCTGGTGGCATGAGAGACTGTAAAAAAATGGATGATCCACAGAGGAAAAAAACACAACCAGGTTTGCTTTTGGGACGTTTTTGGTTTTCTTCTCCTGAAGATACTTCCAATAGGCAGGAGTTGAATGTTAAAAATGCAAGTGACAACCAAAAGAACAGTTCACCTGGGTTATTCTCTGGGATATTTAAATTTGCTTCAAGTGAGGATGTGTCTGACAGTAAACAAGATCAGACGAGGTCAAATTCACTAGGCATCATGAAGTTTTTTGATAGGAATGAGGAGTCTTACCTAGAAAAAAAATCCAAGAGTTCATACATAAATTCTGATGCTCAAGGAATCACACTGGAAAAACAAGAATCATCCGGCTTTTTAAAAAGTTTCATATTCAAACCCAAAGAAAAACACCATGGTACAAAAGTGACTGAATCTTCCGGAACTAGTGACCATTTACCTAACATAATAGTGAACAAAACAGAGGAATACCAAATTCCTTATTATGGACGCTCTGCATCTCAGAATGATCTGTGTTCTCAACAGAAGGCACAAGACTTATCTGGGAAATCAATAATTGGGAGGCAAGTCCTTAATGAAGACACAGAATTTAAAATGTATCATCATCGTCATCGTCATCGTCAGACTTTCGTAACTGAAGGATCTAATGAATTTAACGTTTCTTTGTTGAATGGCAAGACCTACAACATACCGGAGCAGTATCCAACATTTGAAGAAACAAGAAGTCATTCTATCTTTGAATGGGAGTATGACACGGGAGAATTTTCTGCTGATGCTCCAGAAATAGCATTTCCAATTTATAACATCCTAAACCAGAACTATAATCTACCCAGGGAGTTTTTGGACTGGTCTATATCAAATGATACAGTAGTGAATCTATGTAAAAAGGATGGAAATGCAAATATAATGGACTGGAGAGCAAATACAAATTGTGATGGACAGAGTATAGATTTAAGTGTATTGTCCTATGAATCCTTTGATCAGTTAGTGTTTCAAGAAGTCTGTTCAGAAGAAAATGACAGGTGGGCATCTAGTTCTCTTGATGGAAGTGGCAGTAATCTTCCACCTTTTGAAACAGACTGTAGCTGCTCGTTAGAAGAGTTGCCTATGGACTTAACCTATTCGTCTGGTTGTGATGGAGCTATGTGGACTTTAATTGACCAAGAGTCTATAAGTATGGATGAAAGTTTTGTATATTCCACTTACAGTCAAGAATATGAGCGCTGGCTGACACTGCTTGAGCATGGTGTATGGTGGCCATCAGAAGATGGTGATTGTGGCTATTACATGTATAGTGACGGTCAGTTTGTCTATTCGCTGCTCACTGATCCTACAGGACAGTATGTCTATGTATGTGCACCTGAACAGTACTCGTGCCAAGAATATTGGAACTATAACCCTCAGATGGATTCAGTTCCCAGGGCAATGCTGGATGATAACATGATTGCTGTGTGTGGTTTCAAAGTCCCTCTTGGCAGTGAAGATGAACTATTGTGGTTTGCTGAAGAGGAGCAGTTAGATAATTACTTTATAAACAAGCCTCTTGATTTGTCTGTAGCTTTGCAAAGAAGTGATCAGCTAATGAACATGAATTTGGAGACCTTTTCACAAATGTTTGAAGAATCTATTTATAGCCAGCGAGAGCAGCCATTAGATTTTTCAGGTTATAAACTTCGAAAACTCAAAGTGGATTTGAGACCTGAAAGGGAAACTGGGTGTTACGCAGAAGAACCTTCCCTAACCCTGGATCTCAGAACACATTCCAAAGTGACTTCTAGCTGTGTGTTAAGTAAGGAGGCTGATATCAAGCAATCACACAAAACCATCCCTATAACAACTTCTGAGAGTGGGTCATTAGGTTTTTTTGGCTTACATCCGTTTCAGTCTTCTAATAAAACAAATGAACCTTCTGTATCTGCTGAAAGTTGGACAGAAGGTAAAAAGATGGCAGAAGGTAAACAAACACCAGTGAACAAAGTCACATCTTTATTTTCTACTTTGGGGGGTCTGATTGGAAAGGCTTCAGGTTCCGACATTGAGTTTTTGGAGGACTCTACCGTGAAGAAAACAAGTACACAGTCAAAATTATCTGGACATACAAATGAGCTGTCATTGGCATCAAAATTAGGGGATGATGCACAAACTTGGCAAAAGACTCCCACTGAGCCTGAAATAGGGAGAAATAGTGCAGCAGAATTTCATAAATTCAGCTCTATTGGAAATGAAAAGCATGGATTTACTCAACCTAAAAGCACCCATGTGAAAAAGCAAGCGCTAACAAAATTCCCTTCTCAACCAAGTGAAAGCACTCCTGATAGCAAACTGAACAGAGCCAATAACACCATTACGACAAGTCTAGTTTCAAATCATCTTGGACCCCAACTAAGCAGTGAGGAGCACAAGAAACCTCGGACAAAGCAGAACCAGTCATCCACGGAGTCAGAGGAAACTTTATTTAAAAGTGCCCTGAGACTCTTTAGTTTAGGAGAAGATTCTTCTGGAAGTTCGGCAGCTGACAAAAATCAAGCTTCTGGATTTTTTGACTTCTTTAAAACACAGGTAAACAAAGGGCCCCAGTCACCTTCAAATCTGGAAAAAAATGAAAATAATAAAACACCTCGGGAGAGAAAAGAGACGTCAGGCATTTCATCATTGTTTGGTTCCCGTGGGGATATCTTTAAAGGAGATTCAAGCACCTCTCAACAATTGGAAAATACCATTGTTCTACCAAAACCCGATCATGGAGTTCCCATCGAGTTCAGAGAGAAGCTTGAGAAGCCAGGCGGCCAGCCAAGTGTCGTGCAGACCTTCTCTCCTGCCACAGTGGGAGAGGTTAGAAAGGAGACTCTGAACAAGCAGACCTCGCCGAGTCACAGTATACAAGTTGAGCCACCAAGCAGAAAGGTAACAGAGGAGAGTGCTAGTAAAGACTCTGGAAATGCATTGCACAGGCCAGTACATACAGGTCTCAAAATCAGTCGCCTGAGAGAACCCCCCTTACAAGATAGTAGTGCATCAGTGGGTATGCCAGAGCACCAAGGAGATAATCTTACCAGTTTGGTACCTGGTAAAGCGAAACAAAGCAAGCCAGACCAGACATGTGGAGAGTCATGGTTTAGCTTGCCTTTCAGTTCTTCAAATGTCACCACTTCGAGACCACAGCCAACCCAACCCTCGGCTAGAGGTGTATTCTCTTTGTTCAGTGGCTCAGAGACTGCTACACCCTCGGTGTCTGCTGCTTATCACCCTAAGGCTAAGCAGCTAGAAACAGAAGGGCTATTTAAGCTTCCCTCCATCTTTTCAACTGCTCCTTCTGTCAAGAAAAATGTGCCACAGAGTAGCTCCAGCTTTAGTTTCTTCAATCTGACATCTTTTTTGGATGAAAAACCACAAACTCCTCCCGAGAAGGAAAATGTCGTCAAACATGCTCTGCAAGCAAAGCCTAGGTTGCTTGTGAAGCAAAGCACTTCTGTTGACTCTAGTATCAGAGTGACCACGCAACAAGCCTTCAACAGTAAAAAAGAGGCATTGGTTGGCAAACAAGAGACATGGAACAACTTTCCCAGCTATGACAATGAATTAAACGTTCCTGAGGCAGAGCGTTCAGTAGAAAGTTTTGCTGAGGTAAGCAAAGAGGGTACTGTGGAAAAGCTTCCACAGACTGAGGCGAAAGCTGAAATAAAGCCAGTTTCTTCTGATCCTTCGAGTGATGTTTCTAAGTTACATGCAGTCAGTGAGTCCTTTTCTCCAGAGTTTCAGGAGCCAAAGGCACATCGTCCAGATAGCCCCAGAAAGGAAGAGTGTATTACACCTTTGTCAACGAAGGAAGATTATTCACATTCAAAAGGCCAGTCCCCTGAAAACAGAGCTGACAGTTCAGTCTCAGATGAAAAAAACATTCTCACAAATTTAAATTACTTAAATGTTACCAAAAATGTATCAAGGGAGTTAGTCTCTGAAGAAAAATTGAATGTACCCAAGCATAAATTACCTGGGCTCAAATTACCTGAGCATACCTCAGGAGAGAGATTAAAACAGACACAGGAGTCGGAGTCTTTCTCAAAAGAGCCAGAAATGTCTAATTTGCAAAACAAGCCCAAGGAACATGATAATGACAAATCAGTACTGGATTCTTCAGTGGAAATATTTTCAAACTTCATGACAAAAGTGAAATCTCCAGGAACTTTTTCTGGCTTGTTCTCCCATTCTCAAACTCCAGCTGCTCCTAATGCTCAAAAGAAAAGCTCCTCTTTTTTTCGTCTCTCCTCTCTCCCAAGTGGCCCACCTCCAACTTTCACAAATGATCTCTTTGGCATTTTTAAAGGTGCAAAAGAAACATCAAAAGAAGAGGTTTATTTGAAATCCCCTGCAAAACCTCAGGAAAGCAATAGTGCAAAGGACACCACAGGGTCAATTCTTGGAAAAGATTCCGAACAGTTAGAAGAAATATCCACATCACAAGTGTCTGAAATAAAGACCAGCAATTCTCTGAAAGAAACTCAGACATCTGAGTCAGAAGAGAACACCACGGCAGTTTCTAGTGTGCAAAAAGAGCCTGGAGAAAATGAAAATGTTGAAACCACTCAAGAAAAGTCTCTGCTAAATGCTTCCGAAATGCTGCCTTCAGGTGAAGAACAGATTCCTGAAGCACCTCACTCGAATGGTAATTTGCAGTACTCTGTGGAGTTGGGGAATTCTGACCGGTGCCATTCAGACTTGGACAGTGCAATTGGTACAGAACAGACGACAGCTGACCAGACAGAGCTCCATTTGTGCCACTTAGAAGTGGGCACTACACACGTAACAGAAGAGCGAACAGCTCCCATTGAGGCAGATGCTAACTTCTCCCATGCTGACCTAAATAGTGTGCTTGAACTGGAACCCAGAGCTCTAGTTAATGAGACAAGTGCAAATCTGTGCCCATCAAATCTAAGTACTTCTCTTGAAACAGGACTAGTCGCTCCAGGGGATCAGGCAGGCGTTAATGCCTACCCATCAGATGTGAACAGAACCCTTGAAATAGAACCCAAAGCTCTTGCCGATGTGATTAATGTTGTTTTGTCCCAGCCAGATGTGAATAGGACTCCTGAACTGGGACAGAACATTCCTGTTGAGCCAAAAGAGCATTTCACAATGAATGAAACAACTGCGGGAGGAGCTAGTTCCAAATGTGATTTGAATAAACTGCATAAGCCAGCTAACGTTCCTACAGAGGCAGGTAGCAGTAGACCCATGTTTGAAATACCAGGTATACCTACTTGGTCAAAATTTAGTTTTGTGTCATCTTCTTCTGAGGGTGGAAAGCCATTTGGGTCCTTCTTTTCACAACAGCCGCCTTCCGCAAGTAAAACTGCAACAGATCCAGGCCTCATGCACACTTTTAAGAAGTTTTCTTCAACTTTGTTTGAAGGAGGTAATGAAGAAAAGCCAGATGGTGTCCAAGGGGCAGTGTTTGGCAAGAAGTTAGATTTTTCATTTCCTTGGCAAAAAGACAAAGAGACGTCTGTCAAGAGCGAACCGGATGTGCAGCCGCAGTTCTCGTCAAAGCCAGATGGGAAGGTGCTGGGAACAATCAGTGCAGATGGGAATTCAAAATCTTCTGTATCTAATCAGCTAGATGATCCAAACGCTGAATCAGGTTTGTCAACTGAGCTGCCTGACGTGGTAAGTGCTGAACTCTCTGAAGAACCCCCAGGAACCAGCACTGTTGATGTGTCCAGCAAACAGTTAAAAGACAACGTTGCTGAAGAATCTGAAGGCCAGCAAAGCATGCTTTCCAGTAAACTGTCTTGCCTGCCTTCTGTGGAAGAAGCAGCAGTAAAATTACCACATCAGGAGGAGTCCGAGCAGGTGGATCTTGTTTCTTGTCCAAACAGGGTAGCACTTCATCCTGGATCACAGGCAGCAGATGTGAATGGCATGGAACCATCAACTAAAAAAAGGCCAGTTACAAAAGAAGCATGATAAATGGTTTTAAGCAATTGACCATTTATAATGCAAGTGCCTTAGCAGTAGATACCAGTGTTTGTGTTACTGTCCTTAGCTCAATTTCATGCCTATTTATGATCAGCTTTTTGCAGTATTACTTGTAGTTGACATAAGAGGATGCTTTTAAGTGTAGTCATTAGGTTAATACCAAGTCCTCATATTATTTTTTTCTCAACTTCCTCTGCTTTTGTGATTTGTGAGAATATAGTTAGTTTGCTTATGTCCTCCCTTTTTGTGTTCTGTCTCAGTGAAATGAGATGGTCTGTATTTCTTACATTACCCTTTCATAACTTAATTCTTTGATAAAAATCTGTTATATACACACACACACACCAGGTTCTGCTCACTTGTTTAGTA
Organism: Carettochelys insculpta; assembly: GCF_033958435.1. Lineage (NCBI taxonomy): Eukaryota > Metazoa > Chordata > Testudines > Carettochelyidae > Carettochelys > Carettochelys insculpta. The sequence goes on from NC_134141.1 coordinate 127,910,562, forward strand.
ATGATTATTTAGTATTCCCTGAAAAAACATTTGTAACCTTAGATAATACCATGCTGTGCCTAGAAAACAAGGTGGTTATTTTTAAAATAGATAACTAGGCTTTTAAATCATTTAAGCTTAATTTGTAATACTTATAGAACTATTTTGAGTACCTTCTGATTTTTCAGACTTCTTAACATTTCCAAAGGTGGCAATGAAGGTATTTACAGGCTAAACTGTGAGGCTGTGATTAATTAAAATCTGTACAAAATCTGCATATTTCAAGCAATAAAGGATGTTGCTGAGTAAGTTTTGTGGTAGTTCATGAACTTCTATTATGTCGTGTGCAATATTCCAAATTATAATTGCATTAGCAAATCTCTACCATGTGTGAAACTAAATTCACATCTCAGAGAGACAGATTTTTTGCTACAGATTGTGGCAGCAGTGAAATTAATGGGGAGAAGTAGAGCAGAGCATCCAAAATAGTGGAAGGTGAACTAACTTCCTTTCTGCTTCCCACATGCACATTTCTACTCTCCTGTGTTGACTAGAATTCCTTCATTGTCAACTCGGACTGGATTTCATTAGAAGGGGGAATAGCACACTGCTGGGGTGATGGTTTTTACAGATTTGGGTAGTGTACCAATAGACACCAATCACTAGGTTTATGCTCAAGTTATGATTTAGGTTTGATTAGTTCAGGGATTAATGTGGTTTGATAACACACTTCTAGCAAGACAGAATATAGGAAAAATTTTACACTAAATGTATTGTGTTATAATTTCCATGCAGATTGTGAGTCACTAAACTTGCTGTTTGTTGCCTGTTTACTCCTTGATGTTGTTTTTTTGACTTATATCTCTCTTATTCCCTCTCAGTCCTGCTGGAAGTAGCAGGTCTGGCTCCTCATGTAATGTCAGCCAGGGAAGCTCTCAGCGGAGTGAGCTGGAACATTACCATGACAGCGTCCATGGCTCCGAGCAAGAGGATGAACATCCGGAAGAGGAATCTAATCATTCCTACCCTAGCTCTGGCAGCCACCAGCAGGATGGCCAGGTGTGGCACAGTGAGCAGGAAGAACGCTGTGAGCATCACAGTGAAGCAACAGAAGAGGAGAAGATCTGTGAGAGACAAGAGAAAACTCCAGATCATTCTGCATCCATATTAACCCCACAACTTGAGAAGCCCAAGGATCTCCCTGCAGCATGGCCGGAGAGGTAAATGCAGTGTACAGGAGACACGTTCAGTATGTCAGACTGAAGTAAGAGAAGGTGGTAACTTGCAGAGAAGTTCATTTTCAGGCATTGGCATTGATGTCCTCTGGTTAACTAAGTTGGAAGGAAGTCTGCAATATCCACACTTCAAATTCTTCCCAGACAGATCAGCTGATCACATTGACGTGCTGTGTTCTGATAAATGTCTTTATGCTCAGTGGCAGATGTTGTGGAAAACCAAACTATAGGTATGGTGGATCGCTGAATGCAAGCACTCCCCTTCAGTTATCTAGCACCTCATTAGCAATATGCTTTCCTCCCTTTTTGATGAGTGGTCTAGGAGGCAGGTCTGGAATAGCAGCATTGCTCATAAGTGTAAAAAACATTAGTTTATCTTCACATTTGCAAACACAACCTCTTTAGTGACAGTAAATTGTGGTAGGGGACACTTCATCCATCCAGATTTCAAAGGATTGGAAATGAGGTATTCAGAGGGAAAAACTTGTGCATTTTTTCCGCACCTTTATATTGCATTCAACACTACTGACATCACGTGCCAAAAAACTCATGCCCATCTCCAGCAGGTATCAAAAAGCAGGATATGGAACTAGCACTGCAACAGGTGACCTCAGAGTTTAGTACCCTGAGTTCAGCACATCTGATTGTTAGATATTACGTGCATTTGGGGAGTTAAAGCACTTCTGACAATTTGTAGTCCAGCACAGCTGTGAGCAAGTGTCTGCGGAGCCCTACAGGGAAAGCAAAAGAGCAGCGGATCTGATTATTTACACCATTATCATGTGGCTCTATATGAATAAGCAAATTTTCCCGCCCTGGTTCGCTGCTATTTTTCCTCCGCTGTTTAACCTGTACTGTAACGTGCCACGCTTTTTTTTTTTTCCCTAGTAGCGAAGAAAGCCCTTCGCTGTGTGTCTCCCTTCAGCTGAAGCAGAAATACTCCTAGGCTTAAATCTGCTCTACACATATGTTTTGCTTAGCGGGAAGGGTGGGTGACTCCATACAAAAAAGTTAAGTGGATCCAAGACCCTAGAGTGGAGGCAGCTATACTGGTATCAAGGTGCCTTATTTCAGCATAATCATTCCTTTGCTTTTAAAGAAGGTTAAGGGGCGACTTGATTACAGTCTATAAGTACCTACATTTGGGAACAAACACTTTATAACGGGCTCTGCAATCTAGCCAAGAAAGAGGAAACATGATGCAGAGGCCAGTAGTTGAAGCTAGACAACTTAATCCTAAACATAAGGAAGGGGCATGGTAATGAATGAGTTGGGAAGAGGCTAATGAGGCACTGCCATGAGCATGCAGACCCTCATTAGCATAATGGTGGCCACATACGATTCGAAAGTGCTGCTTTCGAATCATGCACCACCTGTGTAGATGAGGGCCTTTCGAAAGGACTCCCAGTCCTCGATAGCCCCTTCTTGCTATTTGGTGTTGACGCAGTCAAGGTGTAAATTGTTCACAGTTAGAGAAATTAGCCATTGGAAAGACTTATCCAGGGTTGTGATGGCATCTCCATTCCTGTCAACTTTTTAAATCAAGATTGAATGGTTAAAAGCTCTGCTCTAGGAATTATTTTGGGGCAGTTCTCTGGCCTGTGTTATACAGGGGATCAGACAAGCTAAAACAATGGAACCTGGACACTATGAATAAGAACGAATTATACATATGTAAGCACCTTTAGGCTAGCATACTTCAGTGTGTGCAGTTTTGGTGTAGCCAAGCCCTGAGATTGGAAATCTAGAAGGACCTCACCAAAGTTTTATGACTAACTTTGCTCACCACCTTCAGACTTGATCCTGCCTCCCTATTGCAAATCTCCAAAATTCTTTCCCCTGAAATAACTGTTTGCTAATTGTTTACATTGTTGACAGTTGTTATGTGTGTCTGGCTTTTTACCGACACGTAAAGACCCAGTGCCTTCCCCTTAGTGCTTGCCATGTAAAGGGGCAATGTACAAAGTGAGTGTGATGTGAGGCAAGAGAGAATGTGTACAAGTACTTGATGGGTGGTCATAATGTAGAAGTATTAACAACCTCAATGTCTGAAGGACAGGTGTGTGCTCACCCTGCAGGGCATGGGGCTAGTGGCCATAATGTGATGGATTGCATTTGTCACTAACGTCTCCCCCACTCCATTACAACCCGCTCCCCTGTGCTGCTTTTAACATTTCAACTCTCTAAGCAATTTGCAGACTCTTTTTAAAAGCTACACTTTATTTCCTTCCCTCGTGTGGAATTTCTCAAAATAAAATAAAATCAGGAAGAAGTTTGTCTCATTACCTTGTTATCAATATTATCAAGTTATCAATATTCAGAATAGTTGCTTTATCCCATTAGAAGGGCAGGAATCACTCTTGTCTATATTTTAATCTCTCACCTATTTTCATTTCATGCTTCCGATCCCTAAGTGCCCTAAACTGGCATTTCCTACATGGGAGTACCTTTGGGATTTGTGTGGCTTTCTGACATACTGGCTATTCATGTGCCTCCTCAGCTGTAATTGTATTTGTACTGGACAACTCCAGTTCCTTGACAATAGTGCCACATTTGGAATGAATATATTTCACAGTTTTCCTATTTCTAAAATTGTTCTCATGGCTTTGTTTTAAGATGCCTCAATGAAAAGGAACCGCCACCGTTTTCCCTCGCAAGAGCTTGCTGGCTCCGAGCAGTTAACAAAATACGGCTACGGCTTCAGGAGGTGAGCTGACATGTTACTTTGCTTCACTCCTCTCTGCTTGCTAATTTTTGAGATCTGTGGCTACAGACCCACTTTTTCTTCCTTTGTGGAACATTTCTTAGTTGAGTTTCTATTTGCAAAAGTTCACAGCATGCAGAGCTGGAATCTGCATATTTCACTGAGGCCTGTAGTTTTAGAGCCACTTAAAAGAAATACTTTGGTAGACTTGATAGTTGGGTAGTTGGACGCTCCAGAAAACCTTTTAACTCAGACATGGTGCAGAATATTCAAGATAAAGATGCAGAATCTTTCTAATGTGTATAAAATGTATTTGAAGCCAACAGGTATGGCAGCTAGATAACTTGGGAGTGAGTAATTGTGTACTTGGATCAGGTCACAATTCAGACTGTGTGTTTGAACTTGTCAGAGTTTCTTGTTAGCTCAGTAGGATTGTTTCTCTTGTCGTGCAGAATTGTTTCCTGAGAAGCTTCGCATCACTCATTTTGTAAATCTATAAGAGATACGGTTAGGTGGTGAATACCCTGACAGCTCAGAGAATGGGTTTGGGTAACACTATTATTGAGAAGTACAAAAGGAACAAGGGAGGGTTCTTCTGCATCTAGAGTGTTCTGATTTGAAAAGCATGAAAGCAGTTTCCTGTAGGAGTTTTACACGCTTTTATCCTGTGTCCAGTCACGGAGCGTATCTGGTGTGTTCAGTTTCTACAGATGGTAAGCTGTTGCCTGCTAGCAGAAGCACACGCTTCTGTGTCTTCCCTTTCATATGTGGTCTTTTTCTCTGTCTGCTTTGTAATGGTATGCGTGTTACAATTATATCTACCTGCTTGAAGGTTTGACAGCTGTGCAATAACATCCTGCATGTGGTACAGTCAAGTACCAGAATTTGTTCGTATTGCTTTCCTCCCTTTTTGGATCTGTTTCAAGTATGTGTCCTGGGAGATGAGAGCTATTTGTCTTGTTCACAGTTCCATCTTTGGTTCGTGTTAGTCATAATCAGGATCCCTTTTCCACACATACTTGACATCTGTGGTGCATCAAATGATGGTGCTTTTACTATTTTAAGGTCAGTGAAAGTATGTTTCTCTTTGTGACTGGCCACACTGAGCACGATATGTATCAAACTTGAGGGACAAAACTGGCAGGGCTCATTGGGCACAGGTGTTGAGAAGGAAGGAAGTTTAGGTTTAGCTAACATCATAGGGTACAGACTATCTGCATACAAAATTAAAACATAATTTAGTTCTGCAGTAAGGTATGGAGAATATGATGAAATGATCCAAGCTGAAGAATATGAAATAAATTTTAGTGCCTGTACCTACTACCATGGAGATTCCCCTGTATCACCCTGTGTCAGTGGATCTCTGGCCTTATGTGGAAGGACCACTTACAGATGTGAGAGGCAAATTCAGTATTTGCATCCATTGAAAGCTTTCACCTTCCGCTGATGGGATTGGTAGACACACCAATGGCTGATTATTGCAATTCTGGTTTTGGAAGAGTAGCCACATGTCCATTACGCAGTGTTCTGTTCTGGGAAATTCCTCTTGTAGATACTTGAACAGGTTATAATAACTTTTCATTGCTAATCATCTGGGTAGGCATTTGAGCCAGTAGCCTAGGGATGGAAGCCTCCATATGTGATCATCAGTCCAGCGTCCCACCTAGGAAAGGAATTAGCTCTCATGTGAGTGTTATACATACATCCTACAGCTTTATGAGTCAGTGAGAGAATAAGATTTTCATGTAAGATTTAATAGACACAGAGTGGCACAGTGTGTTGTAAATACACAAATTACTGAAAGCACTTTCTTCCAGTGCATATTGCATTTATCTGTGTATTTTGTTAGTTCAGTGAACCCCTTGGAATGGAGACTTTGAGGGTCAGAATATTTCCCCATTTCCAAGCTGGTTTGTCCGCCCATTACTGCAGTCATGTAAATAACATTTAGCTTTAATCATTCCAGAATCAAATCAGGGTTTTTAGCTGAGCAAGGGCAGGACCAACTACTGTCTAGACCATCTGTGATAGACACTTATCTAACCTGTTCTTAAATATCTCCAGAGATGGAGATTCCACAACCTCCCCAGGCAATTTATTCCAGTGTTTGACCACCCTGACAGTTAGGAACTTCTTCCTAATGTCCAAGCTAAACCTCCCTTGCTGCAGTTTAAACCCGTTGCCTCTTGTTCTATCCTCAGAGGCCAAGAAGAACAAGTTTTCTTCCTCCTCCTGTCCTGTCCTTTGCACTTGCACTGGAATGGCAGGACACTTTATAACGTTGTGTAGGAGGTTCAGTCTCTTTGGCATTTCCCATCATTGGTCAAGAACAATAGGTGAGGGACTGATTGGTGCCGGTTGTGATTGATCATGCGTGAGCTGCAGACTTCTCTAGTCGGAACTGGACTGAGACCCGCAGGACAACAAGCAGCAATTGGAATGCTGGCTGCTTGCCATTATTAGTAATCAGGGTTGGATCTGAATTGGTGACCCAGAGGTGAAGCTCTACATATGCAGTTTCCAAGCTCCTGAACTATTTGTAGTGTACTGACTGCTAATGATTTCCATGGAATTTGATACATTTGTACTATTTTACTCCTACTTGATGGCTTTTTTAAAAAATAAATTCTTTGTAAATGTCTTTTGCCAATATCCCAAAGATGAGTAAGCTGTGCCTTTCCAAACCTTCCCACGCAGTAACAGAAAAGTGAGTTTTAGCTCTCTCTATTTCTGAAAATACCCTTTTCTTAAGGGTTGCCATAGCTTTGTTATTACATGGAGAATTTCATTGCCATCTGGAAGACTTTTGTGTTGTATCTGGCAGGGTTGCCTCTAGTTCTCATAAATATCACAGAGCAAATTATGCAATGCTGGGAAAAAATGTAGAGATTTTCTCTGCTTTAGCTTTCTGCCTTCCTCAAAGATCCCCTTGGTACCATTGACAGAACAGTTAGGCTAGGGATTGTTTGACCTTATGATACACTACTCGTATGACGTTCAAGGATTTTCATTTACATTTACGCTTAAACTGCATTTAATCTGTACTTCAGATCCTCCTTTCTCAAATGGGAATAAAGATTGAACCGCTCTAATCTGGCACACTCTTGTCCTGCCACATCAATAATCTGTCATGATTTTAGTTTGCTGGGTAAGCACTTTTATCATGGGTGTATCCAAGTTTCCTGTGGTCCCATAAGGTTTGTTTGCATCCACCAGTCCTGCCTCTGTGTTCTGTGCTGTTACTTAGTTTTAATTTACCCCTAAATGTCTTCTAAGAGTCCAGTAAGCAGTGGAATTGTTGGTAATGCTGCTAGACAATATTGACCTCCCATGGTCTGGCAAATTTTCTTGTTCTGCGGTGGTCAGGTCCTGAGGGTTTAGAGCGTTTCAGCCTGTACTATCTCATGCTTTGTAGGAGTGTTGTGAGGATAAATCAATGAATACCTGGGAAGCAGCTGGCTACTGAAGTGATGAAGGCTATGTAAGAATGGACTATGAGCATGCTCCATAAATTATTCTCTAACTAATGAGCAGCCCAGTCTTGTGCCATAGCAGAAGCAATCTGCCAAGCAGAAACTCAGCCTCCAAAATATCTTCACAAAGCACCACCTTGCTTCATTACACCTCTGCTTAGTTAACGGGTTCTTTGTTATAGTACTTAAGGAATGTGCATTGATTAATTCTTATGCTGACTGCCAGTCATTGTGCAATTAGTAGCGACTCAGTGGATTTACCCTGCATGACGGTAAGAGAAATTTCATCTCTCCTGTCAGCATATCAAAGGGTGGCACATACACCAACGCAAAAACCTACTCTCACACTTCTTATTTAGGAATACATTTAGAGACTTACCATCAATTGGTAACTTGATTTACATGGAACATTCATAGAATGACAGCATTAGTCAAGGAATAATTTCCCATGACTACACAGTGGTAATAGTTTTACATATTCATTAATGGTGCAGTTATGAGTTTGAACAGTTTTGTATGGACTAATCTCTGATAGGAAAGATCTGCAGTCATACTTCTTTTGAATAAGAGAAACTGAAAAGCATGAAAATTTTCATTGTGGGCGGATAGGATGCTGAGCTAGATGGGCCTTGAGTTTGACCTGGTATGGCCATTCTTATGGCCTTAGATAAGTCTCTTTCTTGGGAAATAGATATCTGGCTAGAAAGCTTTTCCGAACAACCAGTACAACTGGAAACCTTAATTGCTAACAGGATTTCCTGTAAGTGTCTCTAAACATTGTAGTGCACTAGCAATCCACTTTAATTTCCCTTCATTGCCTACTTCAGAAGATACCACCATTGAAATTATGGAGTGTTTGTCCCATACACGGCTGCACACCTTGAACAGGTCTTACAGAGCTAAATTCGAGTCTAAATTATCCATTTCTTGTTGGAACTGAACTAGCATCAAGTATAGATGAAATCTTACAGGAAATATTTGCAGATAACTTTTTTGAGATCAATACGAATTACTGTGGCACCTTCTAGACTAACAGGTATTTTGGAGCATAAGCTTTTGTGTGCAAAGACCTGCTTCGTCAGATGCATCTGATGAAAGCTTATGCTCCAAAATATGTGTTAGTCTAGAAGGTGCCACAGGGACTTCTTGCTCTTTTTGAAGATACAGGCTAACTCAGCTACCTCTCTGATCTTTTTAGAGATGCGATAATTCCCGTATTGGGTTGATGACTTTCTCTTTAAGCTGTTGAACCTTTTCATTTCTAGCTTCCTGTAAGCTTGTGGGCCAACTACAGCAATTGTATGTTAAATTAAGAGTAATGGAGTCCACATCTACTCCTGGGACTAAGTCCTCTTTACAGCAGACCCCAGACTGTGTCAAGCCCCTCGAATATTGGATGAGGTAGCCACTGCTAACTTTTGCTTTAAGAATCTCCTCTTTTCCTTCCATTCCCTTCCCACTCCTCTATAGAAGCAGAAGATGATGCAGAGGGAGACACGGGTGAGGGTTTCCAATCACAGTGTAATCAGCTTTCTAAAAAGAGCGTTGGCTTTCAGGAAATCCAGACTTCACAAGTTTTTTTTAGGCTTAGCGTGGGAGTCGGGGGTTCTGTTGCCCAGTTTTGTATATCGCTGAAACAATCTGCATGAGAGAAGCTGCACTGCAATAGCAGTGGTGGGTCCTGACTTAAAAGCTAAGGTTTTAAACTCTCCCTCCCCTCAAAGCCGAACAAGTAGCACATGACAGTTGCAGGAAGGAGCATTAGGTGTTAATTTTGGACAAACAGACCTTTAACGTCATTCTTATATGTTCAAAGCCATGCTGCAGCTCAGGCAAAAAGCCTGCTCTGGCATATGCTGTGGTTTTTTTTTATCACTTAGTGCTGTTTATTTCCATTTTTCCTGTTTTCCATATATATATATATATATGGATTTTGTCACATGGCATATTTTATTATGTGTAGGGGGAGAGGCCATGCATGTTTCTGTGGAAACCTGTGCAACAGCATAAGATAGTTATTTAATCACAAGCTAATTAGAAGATGCTGAGTATCTGGATTTAAATGGTCAAGAGAAGTATTTTTCTGGGTATTTTGCATGTTACAGGTTGACTGGACGTTGTGTGAAGTACTTACCTGTTTGTTTTAAATCTGCCGCCTATTCATTTGAAGACCCCTAATTCTCCAGTGATGACAATTTCCTTTCTTCACACCAGTCATGAATTTATGGACCTCTGTCATAGCCCCCTTTTAATCATCTCTCTTCCAAGCTGTAAAGTCCCAGGCTTTTAAACCTCTGCTCATATGCAAGCTGTTCTCTACCCATTATGAATTTTGTTGTCCTTTTCTGAACCTTTTCCAGTTCTAGTAAGTCCTTTTGAGATGGGAGAACCACATCTGCAGGCAGTATTTAAGAAGTGTGCATCTTATGGATATATACAGAGGCAATATGGTATTTTTCTGTCTTATTATCTGTCACTTCTCTAGGGATTCCCAACATACTGTTAATTTTTGACTGCCATTGCACATTGAGTGGATGTTTTCAGAGAGCAATCCACAATGACACCAAGATGTCTCTCAAGTGGGAGCAGCTAATTTAGACCTTGTAGTTTTATAGGTATAGTTAGAATTATGTTTTCTAATTTATATTATTTTCTATCAACACTGAATTAACTCTGCAATTTTGTTGCCCAGTCTTCCAGATTTGAGATCCCTTTTGTAACTTCTCTGTTTGCTTTTGATTTCACGATCTTGAGTAGGTTGGTATCATCTTTCAGTTTTACCACCTTGCGTTATACGTGCTTTTCAAGATCTTTTTCAGTACATTCAGCAGTCCTGGTTCTAGCAGAGATCCCTGGGGACACCACTGTTTATCTCCCTCAATTCTGAAAAATATCAATTAATTCTTACCTGTCATTTCCTGTCTTTTACTGATCCAGGAGAGGACTTTCCTTCTGATCACATGGCAGCTTAGTTTGCTTAAGAGCCTTTGGTGAGGGATCTTTTCTGTGTGGAAATCTAAATACCTTATATCCACTGGATGCGCCTTTGTCCACATGCTTGTTGGCCCCCTCAGAGAATTTTAGTAGATTTGCAAGGCATGATTTCTCCTTACAACAATATTTTCTCTCCCCCCAGCAAATTGTGTTCATTGCTATGTCTGATAATTCTGTTCTTTACTGTAGTTTCAACCATTTTTTTCTGTTACTAAAATTATTCTTGCTAAGCTATAATAGCCAGGATGGTCTTGGTAGCCTTTTTAAAAAAATTGGACATCACATCAGCTATCCTCCAGTCATCTGGTATAGAAGCTAATTTAAATAATAGGTCACTTACCATAGTTAGTAGTTTTTTTGCAATTTTGCATTTGAATTTCTTCAGACCTCTGGAGTGAATACCATCTGGTCCTGTGGCTTATTACTGTTTAATCTGGTTGTTGCAAAACTTCCTCTAATTACACCTCAGTCTGGGGCACTTCCTCACGTGTCACCTAAGAATGGCGGCTCAGGCTTGGGAATCTCCCTTGTATCTTCAGCCATGACCTGATACAAAGAGTTACTTCTCTGTGATGGCCTTGTCATGCATGCTCTGCTAGCTTCTCAGCCTTCCAGCGGCCCCTCTGGTTGTTGAGCAGAAGAGAAGAACACGTAATGTCAGAGACAATCCTTTGTTGTGTATCATCTCAGACCCAATGGGAAGAGCAACTCTCTGAGAACTACAGTATTTAGTAACCAAGTCCTGTTTTAGATGGGAATAATTAGTAGGAGAAGATGAATGCTTGGTAGAAATAAAAGATCCCCATTTCTTTTAAAGGGCTGTCTGGGCAATGATCTCCAAGTGTAAAAATGTGGATGTGGCATGCGAACATGCCTGTGTTCTTCATTGGGATAACCACTAACATTGCCCAGGATATTTAAAGACCCTATTCAGGGCAAGAATTGCAAACGAAGCTTTGGGTCTGAGATTTTGAAAACTTTGGTTGGTTGATTTTTTTTTTTTTTTTGAAAGAGAGAGAGAAAGTTTGAGAGGGCCAGCAGCAGGCTAGTGAACTTTTTTGATGTAACAACTAGAAGTCCTTTGCCACCTTATAGACTAACAGATATTTTGGAGCATAAGCTTTCATGGGCAAAGACCCATTTCATCAGATGCATGAGCAGGGATTCCAGAGGCAGGTCTAAATTAATACGCTCATGGTAAGGAGGGAATCCCAGTCAAGAGGAGGGCCAGAGGTGACAATTCAGTCATAGAGGTTGTGGCCCATTATCACTAGCTAATGTGGAGGTGTGAACATCAAGAGTGGAGAAACTACTTTTGTAACTGGCCAGCCACTCCCAGCCTCTGTTCAATCCTTGGTTTATGGTGTCAAATCTGCGCATGAATTGCAGCACTGCAGTTTCTCTTTGGAGTCTGGTTTTGAAGGTGTTTTGTTGCAGGATGGCTACTTTTAAATCTGTTATTGAGTGTCTAGGGAGATGGACGTTTTCTCGTACTGGTTTTTGTATGTTACCTTTCCCAATGTCTGATTTGTGTCCATTTATACTTTTATGTAGAGACTGTCCAGTTTGGCCAATCTCTGTTGTTGTGGTTTTTTTTAAAATAATTAATACTTTTTAAGGAGCGAATGTTGAACGTGATCCCTTTTTTTTTTTTTTTTTAAATCCTCCTGTTTTTGTCTTCTCTTTGTTTCGATTGTGGCAAATTGAAATGTCCGCACATGTATCTAAAGGGTGCTTACAGGATTCAAGGGTGGTCCTTTGGAAGTGTTTGTAAACTAGCTAGAATATAGTCTGAAATTTCTGATGCCTAGTTTAGACCATTAGCCTTTCAAACAAGTACCGGTCTCTACATGTTGTACAGCACTAAGCAAACTGATGCTTAATCCTCAATCGTAGTTGAAATCCTGACTTGGCTTTCAATTGTAATAACTAGTTAAGGCATAAGTGCTGGGAAGCATGACCTTCTCCTCCAACTTTAATTTCATCTTTTCTGTTTATTTGAAAGGAAGTGTTGGCAAACTCAGCAACTTGATAGACTCTGAGCAGAACTGACATGCTCAGGAGGGAGTGAGAGAAGGATGTCCCAGAATTTGCTTTCTAATATGTGTCCACTTTGGGTACAGTGTCTTCCTCTCTGCCTAAGGCACAAGTCTGCCTCTCTAATTCATTCCATTTAGTTTCTTTCTTAATCGCCCACAGGTATAGTCAAGTGCTTTGCATTGCTTGCTGGGGCTAAGGGATGTTTTTTTCTCCGGGGTTTGTATCTTTTTATAGAGGTTTACTGCACGTCATTTGTGTTTTTCTTATTAGATTTCTTGCTGATCTGGGAAGATGTCCGACTAGGTAACGATATTTACCAGAGTGGGAGTCAGATCTATTCTGTGGAGCTTGTCAGATCTCTTTACTGAAAGTGTAAAAGCTGTGTCTGGCTTCATTATTATTGGTGCGATGGGGAACTTGGTGCTGTCAGCTGCAAAGTGACACAGTACCTCATCTCTGCGTGGGTCACATGTTAACAAATCTGCAGAGAAAGCAATGAAGAGAACTGAGCATGTGTATACTTCACGTCGGACTCTCTAGAGGCTGTTTGATTATCTGGCACTGACTGGTGTCTTGCTTCTTGGATGGAGTAATCTTGCAGAGTGGGTAGTTCTACAGAAAGGAACATTTACCATGTCTGAGCCCAAAGCTGCTGTAGTCCTCAAGATGTGCTCTCTGGATCACCTGCAAATGGACAGGAAAAGGATGTTGGCATGGTCTGAATGTAAACTTTAGCTCAGTGGGGCTGTGGGGCTCATGGGTGTGAATAGTCCACACCTGGGAGTGTTATAACTGTGCTGACTTCATTTGCAGTGTAGTGGCAGGTAGGTGAGACTGAAGAATGTGTCCGTTGACCTTGCTCTGGGAGGTGGAGTTTCTACAGTGATGGTAAAACCTCTTCAGCCTCTGTAATCTCTCTCTGCCCTTTATGGCTGCAGGACTGCTAACTGTATGTTCCTTACTTCCTGGGTGTTCAGTCGGAGAGTTTGGGGGTGAGCACTTTGGGCTGCAGCTGAATCGTAGAGCTGGAAGGGACCTCAAGAGGTCATCGAGTCTGGCCCCCTGCCCTAAGCAGGATGAAACCCAAGTCGAGGGGGAGTTGTGCTTTGAACATATATGTTAAGTACGCTGAAACATGAGGTCTTTGACACCTTGCATTGGATAGCTCAAATCAGTGGACACTTCAGAGTTTAATCTCATTGCAAACTGGTTTCCCATTTGTACAATGAGTGAGGGTACTGCTTCATGCCTGGAGTGTTTTGAAAATAAGTTAGTTACCGTTGGTGAGGCACTCAGGTATTGAAGTGCTGAACACAATAGCAAAGCCCAGGAGGAAATTAGTGGTTCTTACCCACGTGGTAAAGTATGGCTCATTTGGGACTGGAAGAGGGAAAGTTTCATATCTGAAAACGTTGAAAGGCTTTTAAACAAAAGCTACGTCTACACGAGAAGCATCTGTCGACAGAAGTGATTGTCGGAAGGGATTTTCCAGCAACATTTCTGTTGACAGATTGTGCCTACCCATAAAAGTGGATTGAAAGAGCAAGCTGCTCTGTTGACAGAGCAGGCAGCCTGCCTGGCCCCATCTCGACAGAACAGCCAGCTGGAAGCTCTGCAAACAGGGCTGCCCAATGAACCAGAAGCCCTGTTTTGTTGACAAAAGGGCTCCAGAGCGTCTACATGGCTGGTTTTGTGACAGAACACTGTTGAGTGAGGCGTTATACCTGAACGGGGAGAGGTGTGACGACGCCAGCGGATGTGCTGGGTTTTGTCAACAAACTGCTGACAAAGCACATTTTGCATGTAGGTGCTCTGTGGGTTTTTCCGACAAAAGCCTTGTTTTGCTAGAAAAATCCTCTTGCGTAGATTTAGCCAAAGAGTCTTCTCTGAGGGCAATCACAGGCAATGCAAAAACGTAAGCAAAACCTTCGTTTATGTTGCAGACAGCACCTGGTGCCTTGTTCCCACTATTTTTTGGTGCTGAATATGAGCAAAATAAGCATTTGTAACATGCTGAATTTCTCTGACACCCTGGCTTTCCATAAAATGCCTGAAGATGAAGTCTCTATATGGTACCATGGTGACTTGAGGGCACTTAAACCCAAATCATTTCTGTAATTCAGGAAGACAGCTGCCCAGTACATACAAAGCTAACTTCCTCATATTTGTGTACTGTCCCAGCCTGCAACCTTAATGAGTTTCAGGAGAGGGATCACTTGGTGATTACCTATTCAGTCCACTCCCTATGGGGCATCTGGCATAGGCCTCTGTCAGAAGATGGGTTGCAGGGCTAGATGGATCTTCGGTCTGACCCAGTGTGTCCATTCGTATGCTCTTATGAGTTCAAAACATATATTTTGAAGTTACTAGTAGAGCTAAAAAGTGAAAGTGAGGTAATTAACAAATGTCTCAGAAGAAAAACTTGCAAGCATTACTTGTTTTTGCTCTAGTTAATATAGAGCTTGTGGGTTGTAGTCCGTAAGGCAATATATGGTCAGTGTCAAGTAAACGTTTATAAACTTCCTTAATGTCAAGGTGCCAGAGTTCAGATGAATGTGGTGGTAACTCTTTAAAAAGGCAGCATGTTGTTGAAGTACAGTTTAAGTATTTCTGAAGGTTATTATTAAATCAAGTAAGAGAGAGGTTAAGTGTAAAAACTGTTGACTTGAAGGCTGCTCTCTGAGTTGGGGGGGGCAGCTGCAGTAACACTAATTAAGGTTGTAGTAGTTTCCCTTCAGATCTCTTTTTTTTTGTTTTTAAGTGGCAGAAGATTTGTGAGCCTGAGTAGCATGTTTTGAAACTTGCTGTGCTGAAGTAGGGGCAAAGTGGCAGGCTTGTCGTAGTAATCCGGATGGTACAACTGAGGGGACCCCAAGGAAGACCCAAAAGCAGAATGTGACTCATAGACATACTGGCGGGGTGAAAAACCCAGAGGGGGAATAGATTAGTCATGGAGTTGCTTATCTTAACTCATACCTATTTAGCTTAGCTTTTGCAGCTTGTCAGACGAGGTATGCCATAGACTGTTTCTTGTGTTTTAATCCAATTTTCTCTCTCCCATCTAAACGTCATTTTTAATTGGACTGTTTGTATTTTGGACTGTGAAGGAACTTCACCCAAACGATTCCCAAGGGCTGGTCTGTGCTTAACATGTAAGTTGATGTGGCCACAGGGCTCGGGGGGTGGAAAAGTGATGTGGTGTAGGCAGAGCGAGGTGGAAGGAAGAATGTTCCCTGTGGTTTGGGGAGTGGGGGTTACTCCGCTGACACAAAAGTCCGTTCCATTACTGTATGATGCACCTGGACACTCAGTTATGCCAGCCTAGCCACTGTGCCTTAGCTTTGCTGCTGTAGTCCCAGTAGTGCAAACATGACCTCAGAGTGATGAAACAACCATCAGCCTTTGAGACCAGAAGAAATGGGGGACCCCGGTGGACTTCCACCAGCTAATATGCACATTGTGTGAAGTAGTGCTAAACAAACACAATAAGGAATATGTTGGCTAATGTTTGCTAAATATAGTTCGGTTTCCTAGAGTGTCCTAAAGTGAAGTGTCAAGGCTGTTCCCCACTCTGACACTCCAAGTGCAGAAGGTGGGGACCTGCAAGAGACCTTAAAATACATTTCCTCTGTAGGCTTCTGCTTAAAAGCTTCCCAAGGTCACAGATTCCCTGACCCTGGCAGGTAGCTGCCACCACTCAGATGAAGAAAAACCCCTCCCTTTAAAACCCAGGAAGACACACTTGGGATGTCTCCCTGTGGGGTGATCCCAAGCGCTTAGTCCTCCCTTAGGAGAGCCCTCGAAAACAAAGAGAAAACAAACAGCAGTCTCTGACAGCTCACTTCTTAGCCTTAGGCATGCCCACGCAGACCTCCTAATACCTTCCAGGACCCAAGAACCAAATCACCACCTTAAAAAATGTGATTTGTATTAATAAAACAAAGACCTACTTGTTAGGTGTACTTGATTGCTAGGTGTTACAGAGCAACTTTAAAAAAAAAAAAAAAAAAGATTAAAACCCAGAGAATTGCTTCCCTGGCATTTAGTTTAAAATTTTCTGTGTACAGCAGGATCTGTCAGCCGGCCTGAGGAGCATCTGACTAAACTTTCCTTTTCTGCTTGCATATCTGTTATTCCAAGATTTCTCTTGAGGCATGAATATTACTGAATACTTCTATGCCTGGTTACAGACTGAAGTAGTATTTAAAATTGACTAACTTCTGTTGGTGAGAGAGACTTGCTTTTGAGCTCCACTTTAAAAAAAAAACAGTTTAAATCACTTAAAATTTGGAAATTTTTTGAATTCACTGCAGGCTTTTACAGGCCTCTCCGTGCTCACTGCATCAAATGGGCATATAAAGCCATTTCTTCTTCCCACTCATCTCTGAATGTATATTCAGAAACTTTTGCTTCACTCTGTGAAGTTGTTTAGGGTGTGTGGTTAACATGTTGGTTGTAATGCTCTGATCTCATGAAATATCAAGACTACACATTGGATGTGACAGAGAGCAGTGTAATTTGAAAGAGAGAGCAGCAGAGGGAGAGTTCTACTTGCAGTAAATGCTCTTGCTGTCTGTGCCTGAACATATTCAAATTGCACATGGGCTGGCATTGTGGTACAGTTGTGGAAAAGGTCACTATAATTCAGGGGATATTAACAGAAGTGTGGTATGTCAGACCTAGAAGGGCATTTTCCTGCTCTGTTGCATTGTGTCCAGTTCTGGGCAGCATGCTTCTGGGAAGGTGTGGGTAAGTTGGAGAGAGTCCAGAGGACAGCTCCCCCACCCCAAAAAAAAAAAAAGGCGGGGGGGGGGCTGGGGGTTGGAAAACCTGACATATGAGGAAGTTAAAAAACTGGACCTTGTCAGTCCCGAGAAGAGACTTGGGAGGCCCTGATAAGCCTTCCAGTAGGTTCAGGGCTGGTATAAAGAGAGCAGTGATCAATTGATTTCCATGGCCACTGGAGGTAGGACAGGAAGTGATGGGCTTATTTTGCAGCAAGGGAGATTTAATTTGGATATTGGGAAGAGCTTGATTTGTGGGGTAGTTATGCTCTGGAAGAGGCTTTCCAAGGGAAGCTGGGAATCCCGATCACAAAAGGGGTTTAAGAACAGAATAGACAAGTGTCTGTTAGGGTTGGTTCAGGTTTACTTGATTCTGCCTCAGTGTAGAGGACTGGGCTAGGTGGCCTCTCAAGGTGCCGTCCATCCTGACATTCCTTTACTCCCATAGCACTAGATTGGAATAAGGGAAAGTCGAAGTGGGGTGCTTATTTCGAAGCTGTCCACATCTTCACTGTCAATCCGCAATTCATAGTTTGTCCGCGCAGACACCATTATGCTAACGAGGTGCTGAATACGCACGTTAGTGCCTCATTAGCCTGCTTCGAATTGTCTCATTACCATGGCTTCTCCAACAGCGAACGGTAGTGTAGCAGCAGCCTAAGTCTCTGGAGAGCTAGGATCTGGCTGATTCTCCAATTTGCAGTATGCTTTAGTGACAACTGTGTAACACATTCACATAACTGCCTTTCCACTAAAGTGACATAGATATAGATGGGGCAGGGTGGGAGAAAACAGTGACTTTCTTCAGATCATAACCTTTCCGTGATACCTTATATGGCAGGCTTTAAATGCAAGATCAAAATGATACACAAATGAGGAACATGGGGCTTATAGGGAGCTCCCCCAATGTATAGAATATCATACCCTCCACTTGTGTGTGTCAGGGCTCAACATGTATCTGCCTCCCGTCCCCAAAGAAGGGCAGATGAGGGATGGGGGAGGCTTAGCTCAGCCCTGCTTTAGGCTCACTTGTCTTCTCTTGGGTAATCAACCCAAGGAGAAATTGCTTACATGGCTATTTTATCAGTATGTTTGGTGTGTTCACCTACAGGAAGCTGGAATGAAATGGGTAGATAAGAAGTTAGAATAATGTACACTTAAACATCAAAGCAGTTAGCTGCTCTTTCCCCATTCAGTTTTTGTCAGTTTTAATAATTCTCTGCTGGCTCAGGTTTTAATTTTAGCCCGTCAGGGAATTTTTCAAAAAGATATTAAAAGTAAGTAGAAATTTTGTTTTCCTATAGGAAGGCAAATAACTGAATGCAGCGAATCCTGCTGTAAAGTCCATGTTTCCTCCCAGGCTGTTTAGTCAGACCTGAGTTGCGGTTGTCTTGGCTTTTGTGGAAAGAATTATTTGTGTCAACAGCACCCACCCTCCAACAAATAATAACCACACTAAGCCTTAGGCAGAGGAACTGCACAGATCCTGAAGGAGGAATAGCTTCTTCTGCTGGTTGGTTAACTTTTGTTCCTTTCTTTCATAGCTGAGTCTCAAGATTTGGTCTGGGTTTGAGGTTCATGTCTGTCTCTGTTCCCTGGAGCTCCCATTAGACTCTCAGATTCACTGTCATTTCATGCTTCAGCACTCCAGTTATTAATGGACTCTCTCATCCTCTAATTTTAACTGGTGACACCTGACCACTGCGCATTAGCTAGCCCTAGACACGTAAGGTAATTGAAATAATACAGGCTGAACCTCTCTTGTCCAGCAACATCCGTTGTCCAGCATGATTTTAGTTAACCAGCCAACCACTTACCATAGGCGTGGACAAGTTTCCCGTGATCCCATAAAGTTTGTTTACAACAACCCGTACTTGTTCTCAGTGTTCTGTGTTGTTACGTAGCTGTAATTTATTCCTGAATTAAAAAGGAAAAACTCTAAAAGCACAGTAAGCAGCAGAAGGGTTGGTAACCTGCTAGACAGCATTGACCTCTCATGGTCTGGCAAATTCTCAAGTTTGGCAGCAGTCAGATCCCGAGGGTGCCAGAGTAGAGAGTTTCAACCTGTATTTCATATGCCAGTCATTGAAAGCTCACTCAGCAGAGGCCATCCTTCAAGTTATCCCACGCCCTCGAGTGCTTTCAAATCTGACCCAAAGGGCATTATTGTCTCCTATTATGCTTTTTTCAAGGCACAGTGCATTGTTGCTTGAATGCTGCCAGTTCCTGCCAGCTAGGGAGTGAAGACCTGAATCAGAATGGAGATGGATGGATTTTAATGACAGATTTGCTACTAGTAGATGAATAAAAATTATGCTCAATTGTGATGCTTTCAGTTGAGCCTATTGTAGTCTTGTTCCCTCAAAAAAAATCTTCATCCTATCCTAAATTTGTGTGAAGAACTTTGTAGATGGTTAATGCTATAGACATCTTAGATTGTATTTTATTTCATTTACTCAGCTTAGTAGTTTCACCATGGGTAAATGGACTTGGAGCTCCACCTGAAAGCCCTAGAAAGTTAATTGGTGTCTCCAGAATTAACCATTTTGATTGCGGTGTAATTCAGTGGCCTGTAAGATTAGGGCCTGGCTATCCTGGTGCTACACACGTACCTAGCAAGCAACACTGTTCTGGCTTCATAATTCCCACTTACAAAATGCTGTGGGTGAGAACAAACAGAGAATGGGAGAGGAAGGTTTGGGTAATGTGAGAAGCGTGTGGCCGCTTAGAGCCACTATGTACAAAATTTGCAGAAACTGTTCTCTGAGAATAATGAGATGTCTGTAATCTCTGCAGTCAAGCTGCTCAGCTGTGATCAGCTGAGAGTTTGCTGTAAGAAATGAGGTAAGGTGTAGGTATTGGGCTTGGAAAAGGCAGTGTAGGGTTTTGTGGCTTAGTCTGAGTAGTAGGCAATGCAATAAGGTGTCATTAGAGGAGGTTTTGGAACAAATTGATAAACTAAATAGCCATAAGTCACCAGGATCAGATGACATTCACCCAAGAGTTCTGAAAAACTGAAATGTGAAATGGCAGAACTGCTAACTGTGATTCCTTTAAATAGTCATCTGTACCAAATGACTGAAAGATAACTAATGCGATGCCAATCTTTAAAAAGGGCTCTAGAGGTGATCCTGGCAATTACAGACTGGTAAGTACCAATGTCAGAACCAGGCAAATTAGCTGAAATGGTATTAAAGAACAGAATTATCAGACACATGGATGATCATAAATAGGGGAAAAGTCTAATGGTTTCTGTAAAGGGAAACCATTCCTTACTAATCTATTAGAATTCTTTCAGGAGGTCAACAAGTATGTGGACAAGAGAGATCCATTGGATATAATGTACTTAGATTTCCAGAAAGTCTTTGACAAGGTCCCTCAGCAGTGTTTCCAGTAAGTTGAGTGCCCAGAAGAGATTCAGTTGCCACCCAGCTGATTAGCCAAGCACTTGCAGCCAGCAGCTTAGCCAGCAGCTTGTGTTTCTGTTGGTGGTACACATCTACATATGTTTTGGTGCACATAATAAAATGTATTCTGCCCATGGATGGAAAAACTTAGAGGGAACATTGTCCCTCACCAAAGGCTCTTAAGTAAAGTAAGCAGTCATGGGATAAGAGAGAAGGTCCTTAGATAGATTTGTAAGTGGTTAAAAACCAGGAAACAAAGGTTATGAATAAATGGTCAGTTCTCAGAATGAAGAGGGGTAACTAATGGTGTCCTGCAGGGGTCTGTACTGGGACCTGTCTTATTTAATGTATTCATAAGCAATCTGGTGAAAGGGGTAAATAATGAGGTGGCAAAATCTGCAGATGATACTAAACTGCTCAAGATAATTAAGTCCAAAGCAGACTGTGAATAGCTTCAAGAGGATTTCACAAAAATAGGTGACTGAGCAAGAAAATGGCAGATGAATTTAATGTGGATAAATGTAAAGTATGCCTATTGGAAAACATCATTCCAAATATATGTACAAAATGATGGGGACTAACCTAGCTATTACCACTAAAGAGAGAGCTCTTAGAGTCATTGTGGATAATTCTCTGAAAATATCTACTCAGCGGCAACCAAACAAAGAAAGTGAATAGAATATTAGGAATCACTAAAAAGGGATAGAAAATAATACAGAGAATCTTGTATTGCCTGTATATGAGTCTGATGTGCCCACATCTTGAAAACTGTGTGCAGATGTGGATGCCTCATTTAAAAAAAAAATCTTGGAACTGGAAAAAGTTCAGAAAAGGACAATAAAAATTAGGGGTTTGGAACAGCTGCCATATGAGGGGAGATAAAAAGATTGGGACTTTTCAACTTAGAAAAGAGGATATGGGGTGGGGGGATACGATGGAGATCTATAAAATCATGACTGGTGTGGAGAAAGTGAATAAGGAAAAGTTGTTTACTTGTTCCCACACCACAAGAACTAGGAGTCACTAAATGAAATTAATAGTTGTCAAGTTTAAAACTAACTAAAGAAAGTATGTATGCATAGAACACACAACCAACCCGGGGAGCTTCTTGCCAGAGGGTGTTGTGAAGATCAAGGCTCCATCCCTAGAGGTTTTTAAGTCCCAGCTTGCCATAGTCGCGGCTGAGACGATTTAGATGGGAGTTGATTCTGCTTTAGGCGGGGGACTGGACTAGAGGACCTAATGAGGCCCCTTCCCACCCTGGAATTCTATGATTCTAAGAAAAGAGCTAGGTGAAATCACAGGAGTTAGGTTCATGAGTGGCTGTTAGCCAGGATGGGTAGGAATGGTGTCCCAAGCCTCTGCTGTCAGAAGCTGGGAATGGGCGATGAGCAGGATCACTTGAGGATTCACTGTTCCGCTCGTCCCTTCTGGGGCACCTGGGTTTGGGCACTGTGGGAAGACAGGACACTGGGCTAGATGGACCTTTGGTCTAACTCAGTGTAGCTGTTCTTAATAAGGGCACAATGGAAGAATGCACCCTGGCTATTGCAGAAAAAGTGGTGAAGTAAATGCTCTGCTGTGGTAATTGGGTGCATGGGTGAATAGGCAAATAGGTTCCAGAACAATTAGGCAGAAGGTCAGCAGAATGGAGGGGCTAAGGCTAAGATTTTCAGTCTAAGTCACTTTGCAAAATCACACCCTAGCACAGGCAAGATATTCTCCCACCAAACTGCAGTGCACTGGGGGAAACCTGCAAAGCTGCTGCTCCATACATCAAGCTCCAAAGGATGTTGCTTTCTCAGTGGAGACCCAGAACTCAGAGGCTACGTCTACACGTGAAGCCTACATCGAAATAGCTTATTTCGATGTAGCAACGTCTACACGTCCTCCAGGGCTGGCAACGTCGATGTTCAACTTCGACGTTGCGCGGCACCACATCGAAATAAGCGCTGCAAGGGAACGTCTACACGCCAGAGTAGCACACATGGAAATAAGGGTGCCAGGCACAGCTGCAGACACGGTCACAGGGCGGACTCAACAGCAAGCCGCTCCCTTAAAGGGCCCCTCCCAGACACAGTTGCACTAAACAACACAAAATACACAGAGCCGACAACTGGTTGCAGACCCTGTGCCTGCAGCATGGATCCCCAGCTGCCGCAGCAGCAGCCAGAAGCCCTGGGCTAAGGGCTGCTGCCCACGGTGACCATAGAGCCCCGCAGGGGCTGGAGAGAGAGCGTCTCTCAACCCCCCAGCTGATGGCCGCCATGGCGCACCCCGCTATTTCGAAGTTGCGGGACGCGCAACAACTACACGGTCCCTACTTCGACGTTGAACATCGAAGTAGGGCGCTATTCCTATCCCCTCATGGGGTTAGCGACTTCGACGTCTCGCCGCCTAACGTCGAAGTTAGTGCCGCTACTTCGAAGTAGTGTGCACGTGTAGACACGGCCAGAGAGGGATAAATGTTGGGAAGTACCTAAAAATATCGATGAGCTTGCAGTGAATATGGTGGAGAAGAACCAGTGAAAGAATTGGAAGAGAGGGGTTAATGCTAGAAAGATTATTCTAGCAGCAGTGTTTTGAGCAGACCATAAGGAAGCCAAGTCAGTGGGTGAAGAAGACCCATTAAATTAAGCACACAACATCTCTCAGGGCTAGGGTTTGCTATGTTGTATTGGGGAATGAATAGAAAAGTCTCTTTTCAAAGTATGTTAATACTTGTTGTGTGATAGTTGTATGTGTTACATCCCCAAGTCCGTGTGTGTGTGTGTGTGTGAGAGAGAGAGAGAGAGAGAGAGAGAGAGAGAGACAAAGTGATTTTTGTTTTTGGAAGCAGGAGATGAACATGCATGTGTTTTGAGTCCTGAATTCCCCAGACTTTTAGCAGAAATGATACTGGCTTCTTCTGCAGCCTTAAGATGATTTCTGTAATTGAGCTGCCTTCCAAGGATGTCACCTCCTCTTGCAACTAAATTACGGTGCATGAACAGTAGATGATAAGGGTAATAATGGGGAGTGGGGGTGGGATTTTCTTGCAATTCAGCAACTGCAGTTAGTTCCAGCCCTGTATCTCTCTAGATGGAGTTTTACAAAGCTGCCAGGCACTCAGCCTGAGAGCTGTTCCAGTACATACCAGCCCGCTGTGCTGTCTGCTTTCCTGATTCCAAAGCAGTATATTTGGTTTATTGTCAGATTGGTTCCATCAGTTTCCATTTCCATCTGAATGGATAATAACATGAAGAATCATTTCAGGTCCAGGAGTGTTGGTGTGTGAGCAAGGGGTGGGGGTAGGGGGAGTGCGTTGTGCGTATGGCTTCAGGCAGGAAGCAGCTGAAGAGGAGGAGGAGAAGTAGCGATAGCTGCACAGCTTTCTCTCTGCTTCTTTAAGTACAATATTTTCTGTTGAACCACTACTGAAGACGCAGCTGAAGTTAGGCTGCCCTTGGTGCTGGCTGGCAAAGGGGAAAATGAAGTTGGTGAACTAAGAAATTTTGGTGGAGGAATCCTTGAAACTGGCAGGATTCTCTGGATTTGTGGCTTTACATTTGTTGCCTTCTGCTGTTTTTCACTTTGGATATTTAGCAGCTGTCTGTGTTTTTAAACATCCTCAACTTTGTGCTATTCGGTATCCCGGGGCTGAGGTGGAATAGGATGCTTCATGCTTTCAAGAATAGCATCTCCTTCCCAGCTACCTGTGATGGGACACCAAGAATGGGTTTATAATCTACATTGGGAAAGTTTATTGTCTGGCTAACCTGTCACAAGATTACGACCTCTTGCATTCTTGTTTCTTCTGTGAGACCGTGCTGTTGTGTTTTTATAGTTTTCTATTAATTCAGTGAATTTCCTTTTCATTTAAGTCTTTTATTTTTGTTTCAAACTGTAAGGTAAGTTATTGGAACAGGTGAAGTTGGTAAATGTAAACTGTAAATGGGCAGCAAATACTAAAGTTTATTGAGTCCAAGGAAAGTTCCCAGGTATTTTAAGTAGAGGGGGGAGAGTGTGTGTGTGTGTGTGTGTGTGTGTGTGTGTGTACACACATTATTTAAGTAATATAATTTGGTGATATCCTCCTGCTGATAAAGTAGCACCAACAAAAGCTTTTAAACACATGCACCTTCAGACAAAAATCTGTGTATTCATATGCTTTATGTATTTACTACTTGTATCTGTTTATTGAAGATGTTTTTAGCATTGGTATAGTTGCAGGTTGTATCAGTGTTTATACAGATTATCTTTGAGTTAGGAGGTTTAAAAATCTCTGAACTTGACATCAAAGATTTTTACTAAGGGAGTAGTTGAGGGAAAGGGTTTTTTTTAAATAAATAGGAGATCATTTAAATTTGAAAAGCAACTGGCTTGAGTAACTCAGTTCAGGATTTTGGGTTACTTCTACGAATGCCAGTAACAGAAAAGGGCTCCCTTTTAAAAAAACAGGAAATGTTTTTGCCATTGGCCTAATTTCAAAGGTTGAATACTTTGTGAGCTGGCAAGGTGGAATGATGACTGGCATGAAGCAAGCAACAGGGATGCTGTACAGGCTTGTGAATCAGAGCAGATGGTGCAGCAATTTCAGATATCTTCTCACCTTCTATTTCTGCTCCTGTTTATGGGCGACTCACTAGTGCTAATGTAGAAAGCCTTTTTGAGACGAACTTCCAGGCTTTGTAAAGATGGGCAACGCTATTCATCTTTCCATGGAAAGGAGGGAACCTGGAGAAATAAGTTTTTTGTTCAGTTTGAGAGCTCTTGGGCTGGGTCTCTTCTTGGCTGAGGGTTAGCAAGAAGATGAATAAAAAGCCAACACATTCCATCAACTTTGCATGTTCTCTGTCACAATTCATCTACAAGGTAATGAATGCTTTGTCCCCTTAAAATGATCTAGACAGCCTTCAGCGGGCTTCATGATTTATTAAGCCTCACCCCTCCATTGTAACGGGCTGCTCATTTCAATTTCCTTGCAAAGGAACAAAACCATACGCCCATTTTGGGAATGGGAGAAATGCCAGGAAGAATAACTAAGCAGTCCAGAGACTGGCCAGGTATATGAGCTAGTGCCAGTGATTACCTCCAGCTGTGATAAGCCCTGCTTGATGCAGGAGTTTGCATCCCCTAACTGCATCACTTTGGACTACCAAGTGTTACCAACCATCTTCTGCTGTGACTGACCTTGTAGCACGCACAATTCTCCACATGCACGTAAAAATCGGTTCCAAGCCCTTTCAGCGAGTGATTCCAGTTCTTCTCTTTTTCTTCTCTGGTGGTATTGTCAGAAACACCTGAGCTGCCTGGGAGCTCAAACTATTCTCTCTGCTCCCTTTATGGAGGCCAATCTCCCAGGTAGACTAAGAATGGTTCAAAGATACAGACTGTAACACAGCACTTAGCATCCTTTAACCTTGTCACGACTGTGCCTGTCTCTTTCTTTGAAAGACATAGCTAGGTTATTTGGAAGCACTACATGTGCGTTCCACCGTGGATGTAACTTAAATGTTCAGAAGTAGTTTCAGTGGCCCAGCAAGTAGCTTCCTAAATGCCAGAGTCCCAGCTGACTAGTCAAGAAGAGCTGCTACTTGGATTTTCTGTTGAAAGGAAATGACATGGACAACTGGAGAGTTGGTGGTTGCTTCTGGCTTGTCAGTTGTAATATTTGGTCAGTAGGATTCTGCTTTAAAGAAAACGTTCATCTCTGATCAGGTCCCAGTGTTCCTAGGTTGTCATTTTTACCAAAGTTCTGTTTGAGAGACCTAACTGATGCAGCCTAGTGAAAAATTCAGTATACTTTAACCTGAAGATTATGGAAATCAGGAAACTGCTGAAATTAATTCCCACATAATCTGCTGTTTATATTCAATCACTTAACTGCCCCATTTGCCGCTGTGTATTGGTAGAGGTAATTTTGCATGAGAATAAGAATAAGTAGCAAAGGCTTTTCTCTTATTTTTATTCTAGTGCCTTCCCAAGACCCAGCCCAGGGTATTTCCAGGGCTGGGACCCACTTGTAGGGTGCCTTATTTACCCACGGTCAGGCATGAATCACAATGGTAAAACTCAACCCTGTCACTTCCCCAGCCAGCAGCATTCACTTCTTTTAACTCATGACAGCTCCATTTCTTTGCCTCCTGTCATCCAGTGCCTGGTTTTTGGCCATGAGCTGGAAAGGTGTCCTGTGCCTCTTCAGTACAGGTAGTGCTTTCCGGTCCTCTCTTGGTTCCCTCTACTTTTAAATATAACCTCACACAAATTGCAGTGTTGAAAGAATATTAAGGTCACAAAGTTAAGCTCTCCAAAGTGAGCACATGTGAGAGAGGGAAGTTAGTCCAGTGGGCGTAGGACTCAGTTGTGGGTAGG
Organism: Carettochelys insculpta; assembly: GCF_033958435.1. Lineage (NCBI taxonomy): Eukaryota > Metazoa > Chordata > Testudines > Carettochelyidae > Carettochelys > Carettochelys insculpta. Next base: position 127,937,532 of record NC_134141.1, read on the forward strand.
AGGTCAGGTTCAATTCTCCACCGACTTTGTGTGACTTAGGGCAAATCTCATCAGGTTTGTCCCTACAGCTAATTACTGTGGGGTGTGCCTCCAAAGCGCCCCAGCCATAGGGACACTGCCTCACTGAGCTGAAAGCCCTGAAGTGCAGCTTGGTCGACTTGTCCTTATGCATAAAAATGTTCTGAACTGGTTTTGTTCACATTTTCCGAAGCCATTTTTGGGCAGATCCCAGCCCTGGAAAAGGCCTTCCCAAATAATGGATGTTTCAGAATGTGCCGAGGATGAGAACAGAAAGAGGTATGCAGCTGTTCTCATGGCTTATAGTAAGAAGCAGAATTATTTCTAAAGAGGGGCTGCCCTGCATGATCAAATCATATCTCCCAATCACCTATCACATGGCTTTTCCCCTACTTCGTGTGCAGCATCTATCATTGTTTAACTTCGATTAGAAATACTATGGGCATATTCCCTCTTTGGTTCTTCTGTAAAGCACCACACACACCTTTTCTGTCACTTCAGCAGCAGTAACGGCCTCAGGTGAATGAGTATGCCGATTTATGTTCTCTCTGTTCACAATACCTTGTGCTACTGCCATGCACCACTCAGCAGGGTAACTTCTTAAAATAATTGCTATTACAACTCTAAATCAAATGGCAATTTCAATTACTTGTTGGAAAATGAAGTTTTGGAAGAGAAGAGGTGTTAGAAAAAGGCAAAGAACTATCAACTTGTTTCTCTCAAGTGCTGTCTAATCAAAACCCAAATCCGTTCTTGTCAATGAAAACGTAGCTTGCCCGTCACAAAAGATGATATTGTCAGCAGGGCTGCCTGTATCTTTTTACACCAATCAGCCAAGACCCAGTTGTTTTGGGTCCTTATTGAAATCTTTCAGCAATTAGTATATTTAAGAGATGCTGTAAAAATTCTCAGGAGGAGCAATGTTGCAGCATGCAGAAGAGCGCTGGGGAGAGGTTGCTATGGCAGCCTTAGCCGTGAGAGTCCTTGCTCTTGTTCATGTCAAAGCTGTGCACTTCCAAAGTGTCCTGCACTTCAGCTGGTATTCCCTCTCATCTGCTAATGAGAGACCTAATCAATTATTTTGTTTCATTGCTTTGCTTATTTACTTGTTAGAACAGGTAATTCAGGAAACAGATTCAAAAATGCTTAGTCAGATACTATGGCTAATGGTGCATTCCGTGGGAGCCCTCGTAGACAAAAGGCTGTTTCAAAATATTTTTGCTCTGCTCAAATTTGTTGCCCTCTTTTGGGCGCCTTCACTATGCCAGTGTTGCCTTGATCCTCTTTCATCACGTTGAGATAAGAGTCTCTTAGCTGTACCGGGGGACTTGTCAAGTCTTGTACCAGGCTTCTGAAAGCTTCTTGGTCAGATGAAGAGGGATCTGATGCGTCTTGGCCCATACCGCTAACGGACTACCAGCAGCAACAACTAAGCCCCATTCACTAGGACGACTTCTTTTGCCTGGATCCACTCAGTGCTGCTGGAGAAAGAAGGTGCACGGCTGCTTCCTTCACTCTGCACTATGCCCATGTGGTCGTTGACAGAGGGACTGTGTTGGGGTGACGTCACAGCCACAGCTCAGCACAAGCTGCAGCCAGCTATTCTTCCTTTGGGAAGAGCTAGAGTTATCGGAACCTGACTGAATGTGAAGCCCTCTTCTCTCCCCAGACATGAGTCCATCATTGCATCCGTTCCATTTTCTTCTCTGGACCTTTTATGCTCTTTTTTACCACTGCAGTTAGCTCAGTGCTTGCATTTCCCCATGCTACACGTGGCTCTCTTCTGAGACCAGTTCTATTCAATGCACTTATAAATGATCTGGAAAAATGAGTAAACAGTGAAGGGGGCAACATTTGCAGATGTTGCAAAACTACTCAAAATAGTTAAGTCCCAAGCAGCCCATGAAGACCTTCAAGAGGATCTGTCAAAACTGGGTGACTGAGTAACAGAACGGCTGCTGAAATGGAGTGTTATGCACATTGGAAAACAAAATCCCAACTACACATATAAAAGGATGGGGTCCATGAGACTCCTTAGGACGGGGATTCCCAACCTGTGGGTCAGGACCCAAATACGGGTTGCCATTAGATTTTCTAAGGGTCGCCGGCTGGGTAGCTCCGAGCTGCATGTGGCTCTTTAAGCAGCCATTTGCAGCTCCTACTGCTGCTCCTGCTCACTCCTCCAGCTCCCAGTCCCTGCCCTGCTGCATGGAAATGGAACTAAATATAATTGGTTTAACAGCTGGCAGGAGGGATCCGGCCATTAAACCAATTACACTGAGTCCCATTTCAGCACAGCAGGATAAGGAACTGCCTGTGCTGCAGGTGGAAGAAGGGAGTAGGAGGGGCGGGGGGAGCTGCATGGAGGAGGCAGTGACCCAGTGAGGGAACAGGGGCGGGGGCAGCAGTGTCACTTGTATATGGTAGGTGAGGGGGATGGTTTGGGGCTACGAGGGGTTTAAGCCTGGGGGTGGGGGTGAATCAAGATTTATAAACTTTTTTTCTTCCCAGGTTTTGAATTGCCTTGGGTCACAAAGTCTGGCTGAATTGCCAAAGTGGATCACCATCTTGAAAAGTCTGGGAACCCCTGCCTTAGAATATCTGCACTGAGAGAGTTCTGTGTTGCTTGCTCTGGACTGGTGTCTTTGGAGCTGCTGCAGGGCTAGTTACAGGGTCTGCTCTCGGCAGATGAGCATCAGAGGGGTAGCTGAGTTAGTCTGTACCTTCGAGAACAACAAGAAGTCCTGTGGCGCCTTATAGACTAACGGATATTTTGGAGCATAAACTTTTGTGGGCAAAAACCCACTGCATCAGATGCATGAGTGGAGGGTCCCAGAGGAGGGTTTAAATATATGGGCTCATGAAAAGGAGGGAGTCCCAGTCTCTGCATATGGTGCCTGCTCCTGGTCACTCCAGGGATCTGCTCTTTCCAGATCCAGTGCCTGCCTCCTGCTGCTCGCTACATGCCCTGTGACTGGGGATGCTCTGTCCTACAGCCAAGTCGCTACCCTCTTCCCCTCCTAGGATATCAGTCTTTCTGTACCAACAGCTTGAGGCATTCTTTCTATGCAGTGCCCCAAAGGTGTCATTTTTCCCACTGACTGGCAAGGGAACCCGGACCTGCCTGACACTCCAGGTTCCGGTCCAGGCACCCAATCTCTGCAACTGTGGCCTGTTTTCCCTCAGGACCTGTTTGCTCTTTCCCAGGACTCCTTCCTTCATCTCCTGGCTCTTCCTTCTCTGGGTGTTCCAGCTCAGACTTCCTCCTCTCAGGGAGCAAGTGCAGAATACTGAACTCTGGAGAGTGTCTTCTCACTCCCAGCATGTGCCTGTAGACTACTGCTCTGTGGCATCTTTGTTGCCCAGTTCCTGGCTTTATCTTAACCCTGCCTCCTTCCTTCAGAGCTGGTATTGTGGTCACCACTCCAGGCATAGCTCAGACCACCGGAGTCTGCTCACCTGCGCCCAACCTCACTTCCACTTCTCAGCCTCATTAACCCCTTCCAGGTTGGTGTGGGGCGCACACACCATCACAGTGGTCCACAACAGAAAAGCCACACATAATGAACTGCTGCTGTGCAGTGTATTGCAACAGTGTTCCAGTCATGGACAAATGGAGCTGAAAGCAAATTCCAGCTTTTATTAATTTTTGGTATCTAAAGGAGCAATCATTAAAGCACTGTAGCAGCGTAATAGCTGTGTGCAAAGGAGCACAATGTGGTGTGAATACCAAGCAGAGTGGGGGAGTTCTTGCAACACACACATTCTTGTCCCCATCATTAAAGAATAGGTTTACGCAACAAAAAATAGATGGCATTAACATCACTACTCGAGTGTGTAAGAAACCGCAACTTTTGTTCTGTTCCTTACTTTCTTCTGCCCCTAAGAAAGAGAAATGGACTTTCTATGCTTTAAATGTCTGACTGATGGAGAAATATAACCTGAACAGCCAATTGAGTAGTGAAAAAAACAAGCAAAAAAAATAAAACACCACCACTTTTTGTGGACTAAAACCTAAACACTTTCTTACGAGTAGCTCAAAGCATGTTTTCATAAGAAGAGAGCAAAGACATTCTGAAATGGGAGAAATGTGATCTTTCAGCATAGCTCTGACTAGCATGTTTGGAGGTGCATGTTACACTTTGGGATACTCTTGCTAGGAGTACCGCAGGGCTGCTCTCCGGGGGATGTTGGCTTTAGTATGTCTGCATGCTTGCCCTTAGAACAGCTCAGATTGAGATGCACGATGCAAGCAGCTGTCCCTGATGCTGCTCAGCCAAGCAGCATCAAAATGAAGCAAGGGAGATAGGCAGGCCTTGTTGTTGATTGAGTCATATTTGAGACTCATAACAGTTATGCCAAAAAACAGGTGAGCTTTGTGCTGAGCTCTCAGGATGGAGATCCAACGCCTGTGGAAAGCGGAGATGCTAAAGAGGAGGAGAAGCTCATGTCAACTCTCCCTTCCGCTGCTTTGACAGAAGAATTCTCGACTGCCCCCTCAGAGGAGCAGTTCCACCCTGTACCTCTTCCTTCTGAGGAACCGCAGCAGGAAGACTTTAGTAGATGAGACTTACAGAAGCTGGAACTGGACAGTGAGCTGCATCTCAATAAACTGCTCACTTCTGTTCATTCGCTGTGAAGCCCCGAGTGCTGGCCAGCGCTAGAGTCAGGATACCGGGCTAGACAGGCCATTGGTCTGTCCTCGTGTGGTCATTTCTGCGTTTAGCAATTCATATATGCAGGGCCAGAACAAAGGACCACCTAGCCAGTGTTCTGTCCTCTGACGCTGGCCAATCCCAGGTACCCCTGGGAGAATGAACAGAGTAGGCAATCATCAAGTGATCCCTCTCCTGTCGCTCATTCACAGCTTCTGGCAAACAGGCCAGGGACACTGTCCCTGCCCCCCGTCTAGTAGCCATTGATGGACCTACTCTTCATGCATTTATTCAGCTCCTTTTTCAGCCCTGTTACAGCCTTGGCCTACACAACATCCTTTGGCAAGGAGTTCCACAGGCTGAATGAAATGATCTAGGACCAACCATTTATTACAAAATGAGAGCTATTTATGATCACTCATTCCCAAGCAAGCCGTTCTACGGGCTGTCCTGATTAGAGCACATGCCTATGAGAGGTGAGATGGTCCCATAGTTAAGTCAGAAACATAGGTTCAGTTACCTGTTTGATCACAGATGTAGTGTGACCTTGGGCATGTCACACACTGCCTCAGTTCCCCTTCTATACCATATGGATGCTGAGCTACGCCAAGTTCTGTCTACATGGCAAGTTTTAGGGCTCCATGAATCTAATGCACGAATGGCAGTCCAGGATGCTCCGGAGGCCGCAGCAGTGTGTGCAGCAGAACTTCTTTTTGGTGCCCAGCTCCTACACTAAGGGAGGTCAGTCAAGAGCCTTAAACAGTTAACACAGTGTTCGTTTCACTTCCGTGGGAGGGTTTAATCCTGGAGTGACTCAGTGTAAAATCCGATGACGACACCACCCTGTCAGCTCAGTTAGTATGTAAGCAGTACATGGCATATAGTCAGTGTCGGTTCACTTGGAATCCTCTACGCATTGAGCATTCCTGTAGGGTGAAGTTTTTGTTTTAATCTTTGTTATTGAAATAATTAACGTGTTACGGTCCCCAAACCATCATCCAGTCTCTGCTGCTGCATTATATCAATCTGTGATTCCTCTGGGCTTGCTGATGCGGAGCAATTTAAACTTGAGCATGCCTCTCTTTGAAGTGAGAAGCGTGAAGATGGTGGATTCAGTGGGGAGGGCCTCCTGCAGAGAGAGAATCCTTGATATTTATAAGGGCAGGATTTTGTGTTCAGAAGGTGTAGCTACACAGAAGGGGGAGCTTGTGGGACTTGCAGTCCTAGCAGTAAAACGGGGAAGCTCACATATTGCCTGGCAAGAGAGGCTGAGGTTTTATTTTCTTTTGTTTAGGTTTTCTTACCCGGTTGTTGAATGGAAGGGGAGAGAGGGTTGTTTTAATGAAGAATGCCTGAGATAGAACTGGGAGTAAGAGCAATATGGTAGGACAATGTGAAAGTGTAGATATTCTTTCTGTCTGGTTTTATGTGGATGCTGCTTTTTATTCTATGCTTAAACTACCTTGTATTTTCTGACCAGAATGCAATATTTTCCCTCTTTTGGTAGCTGCTTCGTGAAAGACTAAACCCTCCATGTGAGAGTGTAGGCAATGATTGATGTATACTTGTGCTGCTGTATATCACTGTGGAGAAACCCCAGTGCAGCTGCTGCTGCTGTTTGCTAGCAATAGACTGAAAAGGCCAGAACATGAGATTCCTCTTCTGCACTGAAAATCTATTGTAAAAACTCTTGGCCAGGAAGCTATCCAAGAACAGAGGTTCCACTTGTGTCTGAGGGAAAAAATGAAGAGACTTCTGCAAGGCCAAGTAAATGAGCTCTCAGTGAGTCAGAGTCACCAGCTTTCCCCAGGAGAAATTGAAACAGATATGTATGTTTGTGGGATAAAGAGGAAATCCACAAGCTCTGAATTTTCTACAATTGGAGTGGGCTTTTCTCAGGACAGGAGAAATGGTACTGGGGAAGTGAGCAACCTCTGTGTTGGTGAGGTAGAACTTAACTGGGATGGCTGTGTAAAAATCCCATGCTCCCTTCAACAGAATCAGCAAGACTTAGAGAGACTTTCATCTGAGGGTACTATGCAGCCTGTCTGCCCGAGAAAGGGTGTAATAGCTGAAGGGCAGGACCTCTCTACTCTTAGTATTACTATGAGTTGGCGAGAGAGCACTGAGAATGAAAATAACCTTCCGGCATACAATAGTCACAACCTTCCATCCAGAGACCGTTCGGCAGATGTGATTGAGTATATTGTTAAAGAGCTGCAGGGGATAAGCCGCATCCAGACAGAGATTGCAGAACTCCGGCAGCACCTCACCTTGATAAAAGGCTCTGTGGATGAAGTCTCCAGTTGCGTGGACACAGTTTTGAGTGAGATAGAAGGCTTACAGGGCAGTTCTGCTTCCAAACCCTTCCGTGTTGCACCCACCAGAGAGACAGGCAGAGCTGGACACAAGGAAGACCCAGTGTTATATTTTTATGGTATCCCAGAGCAAGATGGTGAAAACACCACGGAGCGCATATGCAGCTTCTTGTCTGAGTACCACTGCTTCAATGGTATCCAGTTCAGTAAGTACATAAAAGATGCTTATAGGTTAAACACAGCTGCAGGCAAACAATTAATACCAAGACCAGCAATTGTGAAACTTGCAAACCCTGAGCAAAGAGATTTAATTTTACAGAAGTCTATCCTTTTGCAAAGCACAGGGGTCAGGATTGTTGCTAGTGAGGAGCAAAGCCAACAGGCTAGCCAAAGTTGCTGCCAATCTGACCCACGGTCATTACTGCAACCTGGCCTGAAGAAAAATCACTGGAGCTCTCGGAACAATGCTGAAGAGGTTCAAAGAACTGGTGGCAGTGGGCATCTTCATGCCAAATCTTACCAGGTTAGGTACAAAAACACAAGCAGAAAAACACAGTGTCTGGAGGGGAGAGCAGGGTTTACTCAAAAGTCAGCCTTAGCTAAGAAAAGTAACTTGAGCTCTGAACTTGAGGTAAAAATGGAGCACGGTTCACAAATCGTAAACTGTGGTGAACCAACTCCACAAAACAGTGACTCTTCTGTGGCCATTCTCCATGGTTCCAACACACATCCGCAAACTCATCAGGTGGCTTGTGTACCCAAAACAGGTGAAGGAAATACCTGCCGTTCCCCAGAGACATCAGATCACTCCAGCCGTATACGTGCTTTATGTGATGGAGGAGAACTTGGGCTTGACACTGCAAATGCGACCGACTGCTCTTCCCCTTTAGAGGGGGGCAAGGCAGAGGGGATCACTAAAGGAGAAAATGAATTGGACTCTCACACCATGGTTGAGTTCCTCAGCACAGAGCAACTAAATCTCCTCTTGGAAGATCCGTCTACAGGTGCTACAACAGTAAGCAGTGTCCACACACTGGATAAACTAGCTGATAGTAGTGATACTTTGAAAGATATGGTCCAGATAGATCTCAATGACCAAGATCAAACTGACCAGGTCTTTAGGGATGTCTTAGAAAATTCACAGTATTTTCTTGACCATTCCCAGGATAACATTGACCTTGTGGATATGAAGTTTTATACTAATAAACTTGGGAAAGCTATTAATCATTTTAGGTCTGCTCTACAGGTGGTGTTTCACAAGCTAGAGACCAGTGACTCTGCAGTCCTCCTGGAAGATGATACCAGCTTCCAAATGGAACATGATGGCAGACTTATGCTGAGTGGTTCAGGTGCCTGTAGTAGCTCTGATAACTTTACAGAAAGCCTCCCTAGTCAGTCTTCCGAGAGCCAGGCCAACACATCTGCGAACAGTGAAGCTGCACCTCAAATGCCCTTTGATCCTAGCAGTCTTCCTGCTCCTCATGAGTCACCGGTCCCTAGCTTGGTGTGTTCTGACTCAGAGATGTATGCTGGACAGTCCCTGCCTTCAGGTGAGACAGGGACAGATGCTAGTTCTCTGTCTGAGCAAACAAAGGAATACAGACCCATGAGCCTTGACAAGGTGTGTGCAGAGACTATCTATTTGAACAAGTGCATCAACAACTTCAAAAATGTTTTGAGGGAAAAAAGACAAATGCGCAGGAGACTTTTAAAGGACCTAGTGCAAGAAGCAAATTCCATTTCAACTGAGGAAATGAATTCAGGTATATTTAAAAGTTGTTTTAACTTTTTTTCTGAAGTCTAATATCACTATAGCTGAATGTGTAATATTTAACTCAGTGGCGGGATAACGTCTTAAAATACTTCTTTATATATGATTCATACATGGTTGCAGGTACAAACTACATATGATTTAAAAACATAAAATAGTCTTACTTACAGCAGCCTCATTAATAAATAAAATAAGCTGAAGAAAGCTTTACCAATTAGGTGCTGGTTTATAGCATTAGCTGACCTTTTGTAATCCACAGTCAGCATGGCTTTTGAGCAAGCTCACACCTGCATGGAGTAGGATGGACAGGGCTGAACTCCTGACTGGGGTGTTGATGAAAATCGGCTCACATGCCACTCTTGGCACCTGTGCCGGAAGTTGCAGACCCCTGGGCTGGAGGAAGCAAAGAGGCTCTAGTCTGTCTCAGACTTTGGCTTCGTAGACAACTTTTAGATATCTCCGCAGCTTCCTGCCTCAGTTTCTGTAGGTGTAAAATGGGGATAAAGCAGCACAGAAATGATGTAAAATCAATCAGTGTTTGCACAGTGCTTTGAATATGAAAAGGAGATCCAACTTGTAAAATTATTACAGTTGCTGTGATACATGATAATTAGTATGTGTTCTTGGGGCAGGAGTTTTGAGGTAGGTGTGGCCATGGGCAAAGGAAGTGATGCTGGGAAGAAAACAGATGTTGGGAGGAGCAGACTTGTGAAAAATAGTCTGGAACGTGAGGGCAAAGCTTGACGTTGGTGTGGAAATGAAGAGAAAACTATTGAAGTGTCGGTGGGTGAGATCGGAACAGGAGAATGGGAGAGCTGGGTTTAGTCCCAGTGTTTTGGGTAGCCGGGAGCAGGATGATGATAATGAAAGTAGGTCACATTGCTTTGCAGTAGGTGAAGTGAGAGGAGAGAATGAAGGTTATGGCCAAGGTCTTAGAAGGAGGGCAGAAGAAAGTTAATCTTAAAATCTCTTCCATTAAAATGGGATTGATCTGCTGTTTGTTTTCTCAGGAGATGTTACACCAGGGAAGAAGGGAGCTGCCTTCAGGTTCTGTGGTGCTCAGTCTTCACGAGGTTTAACTTATTATAGATTTCCAAGTCGAACTCTGCCTTTCAAGGTCACTGTACTCAGACTGCAGTGAAATCGGCCTTGTCAACTCACGCAGTCTGTTGGCATCTTACTTGAAAAATGCGTCTCTGCTTTCCAGTGTTTATAAGTGACTGGATCAGCTCTGCAGGTGACCTAATCCCTTCGGCCTGCCTGCCTCTAAGCAACTCTGACCTCCAAATAGTTGTTTATATCTTAGTTTTCAAGTTTAGTTAAGATGTTTAATAGAGACATCTGGCAATTATGTAATGGAGGCACAGAAATAACCAGGAAGGTAATAAATGTGTGTTTTGGTAAAGGTATCACTGAAGTAAAGGTTTAAATTACTTGCAGTTGTACCCAAATGCAGGTTACATGAATAACTTAGAACTTGACAGATTTATCTAAATAGCAATTGGGTTGCAGTTAAACTTGGAGCAAAAGGAATATCCTTTGGCACATTGAGGAAACAGTCAATTCGGTCAGTTGGATGGAGTCCTTGAGTAAGGGTTGAATTGATGGCTGCAGGGCTAGGGAGGAATAGCTCAGTGGTTAGAGCATTGGCCTTTTAAACCCAGGGTTGAGAGCTCCGTCCTTGGGGGATTTTCGAGGGTCTGCGGCTGCTGGTTAGATTTTAAAAAAAAAAAAGCCTGTCAGGTGGTGGTAAGTCCTGCACTGAGGGCGGGGGACTGGACTCAATGACCTGTCAAGGGTCCTTCCAGTTCTGTGATGTGATATGATGACTGGTGATGGAGGGCCAGTAGCATTGTCTTTTATTTAGGGTATCTGATGTTTCCTACAAATGACTTTCTCAGTTTGACTGAAGTTTTCCATGCTAGGTGCCTGCCTGAGGCTGTTTTTTTTTTTTTCCAATTTAAGCCCAAACAATTCAGCCTCTTCCAAGAGCAAGCCTAGTGGAAAATACGTTTTGCCCACTTCAGGGCCTGGTGCTTTTTCTCCCCATGCTTTGCAAGCTGTCCAGGGGGTGCCCTTTGGGCCTGGGGAAGTCTCTGTTTCCATCTACATTTAAAGACAATCTGTTAAACAGCAACAACAAAAACCTGTTCAAATTTGGCCAGTTTCTAGGTCCTTGGAAAAACTTGAGTTCCACATGCTCAGTAGAGGAGGGTCGTATGTTAGTGGTTGCATTCCCCAGGATTTTCACTGCTGAGGGCTGTGCCAGGTCCAATCTGGACTCCTGGGCTTAGAGCAGGGAGACACTCCCTGTGGTGGGCCCAGGCAGCGCGGAGGAGGAAGCTACCTAATCGGAGCAGTGAAGAGGCGAGAGATTGGCCTGTATGATGGGGTGGGTGGGATGGGGTGGGGCGAGTATAGGTTGGCATAAGGAGCACCTGGTTGGGCCAGGTGATTGAACTGAGAAGCACTGGGGTAAGGGATGGCGGTAAGGTGAGCCAGAACCGAGGTGGGGACAGGGTGCAGGGGAGAACTGTGAATGGCTGTTCAAGGAGAGTGGGACTGGAATATGGTGATAGGGCTGGGAAGGAGATGGGGTTAATACTGGGGAGAGAGCTGGCTGAAGAGTATTTGTGAAATCCCCTGGCAGTCTCTTTCTATTGTAGGTTCACATAATTACGATTTAACCTAGCTTGAATACGTTGCTGCTTATTTGCACCATTGTGTCTTCATTGTGTGATCATGTCAGATCCTTTTCTCACTCGATACCTGTCTCCGTCAGCGCACAAGATGACAAATGAATATTTTGGCTTTTGTTTTCTTATTGCCTTTCATTGTGTGTCCCTAGGCCTTATTTGCTGCATCTTATTAAAACCCTGTTCCAAAGATAGAATTATTAATTTCCCCTTGGGCTTTTCTGTGGCATGCATCACTATCGTGTCTGAAGGTTTACGAACATTAATCTGTCTCCACCACACCCATGTGAGATGAGGTGTCAGGCCCAAGTTAAGGATGGGTAACTGTGAAAAGTTGGGTGTAAATGAATCAACTAGCAGCACGCAGGCATAGAGCAGGAACAACACTTTTTTTCCCCTGAAAAAGGTAGATTTGAGATCAGATTCATGAATGTTTCATTTGTAGCATGGCGGGAAGTGACAGGAGAAAAACATTTTTGTTTTGGCACCTTTGTAGCAAAACATTAAGTTTTATAGCTTGAAATCCCTTTTCATTTCAGATGTTATGCAGCTAAATTTTTTAATAGAAAAACTTAGAAGAGCTGAGTGGAGACAGTGTCTTTTGGGGTGCTTGTAGCTTTTTGTTTGGTTCAAAACACTTCTTGAAACTTCTTTGGTTCACTGAAAACATTTAGAACATTTTGTTTTGGGTAGACCCCAAACTGTATTTTTTTTTTTTTTAAATTTGTTTGGCCAAACACCAAAAATGAGGGAGGGGAAGATGAAAGATTATTTGGCCAAGTCTCCAAGGGAGTCTGTGATAGAGACAGAGAGAAAATCCGGTATTCCAAATGGGCAGACAGTTATCTTAACCATCAAACCATTCTTTCTCTTCCCTCAGTCCCCTGTCTTTGTCATTACATATTTCTCCTTCTGTGGCAAAGGGGGCAGGGCCCTCCAGACAATGGCCACCCTTTGCTGCACACCTTGTGTTCATCCCCCAAATCTGGTCCCTTCTGTGTACTGAATGAGGCATGGATCCTGTAGAAAAATAGCTTGTGATCGTGTAATTAGAGGCTGTGTCATAATGCAGCTTTAGTTCTAGAATTAACTAACTTTTGAGTGCTTGTGTTTGCAACCTTTAATAAGGTTCTTTCTATGTGTGTGAAGTACATACTGTAGTTCTCCGCTCTGCAGCCCAGTAAGAGCAAGAAGTTAGTCCAGCTATTAGATATGGTTATTCCACTTTGTTTAGCTATCTAAGCAGATCAGCTGAGATGCTTGAAAGTGGTGCAGTGTCTTCATACTTCTAGCTGCATAATACACTTTGTGGCAACCAGGATCAATCCTGAAAGCTGGGGTGGTTATACTGTACTGATGAGGTATGTTACTGTGGATTGCCCGTGAAGATCCTAAGTTTTTTGAGGTGCAGATTCCAAGAGCCAGACAGAGTCGTATGCTCATATTGATGTCCGTCTTAGTTTCCATAAAGTGATCATTAAGGTAAAAACACCATTGAATATTCTGTCTGTCAGGACTCAAATGATCTTATGCTCACAGATTTTTTTTAGCCATTGCATCAAAGGTACCTGCTGAAACATAGCCTAAAACTAAATTAACAATTTATTTTAATTGAAATCTTTGTAAAAGTCTGTACGTTAGATTCTTCTGTTGCAGTATTTTGTTTCGTAGCCAAATGTATCCTGGCCCAAAATCTGTTAAAAGCCCAGGATTTAGTGCATTCTTGCTTGTCATTTGCATAAAATGAATTGACTTTCAGTAATAGAGTTAAAAGTAGCTTGTCTGTTTTAATACTATCTTAGTGATCGCACATATGTAATTACACCCATATATAGAGCAATTTCACAAATTGTTTTAGGTATTCAACTGAGTGCCTCTAGCTGCTATGAGGACTTGTTTTAGCGCTTGTTTTCTCTGAAGTCATTTGATTCCTTCATACAGGCACAAAATGATTACGCTGGAAAGCTGTGAAATGGTTCTGTGTGTACCGAGGAATCACTGTGAATAACTAGAAGGGCAAGTAACAACCAAGAGTTTCTGCGACTCTTGCATAACTTGCTAATGTTGGAAATGCTTTTTTAAATACAGGTTCAAACTCCCTTATTGGGCATTCTCTCATCCAGTGGCATCCCTTGTCTGGAAGGACAAAGGATGTTGCTGGACCAGAGAGCAGCTGGGGGAACCCTAGCAGCCCCACAGCTGGAAGCTGTCTGAGTGCCGAGCCCTGCAGCTGTGGGGACCCCAGCTGAATGGGGGGAAGCCCTGCAAGAGTGAGCGATCCCCTTCCAGGCAGCTGGCCTGACCTCCCCTCATCCAGAACCACTCTGGTACAACCTGAACTTCTTTATTTTTTGTTGGGGAGAGTAGTTGAATTGTAGGAAATGCTAAGATTTATTTCATGAAGTAAAAATCTTATTAAAAACAGAATGGTTTGCTTAGAGAGAGTCACCAAGAATGTAAAATTTTTCTAGGGAGACAGCCAGTTTCTGCTCACAGACAAGAAAAGAGGACTCTGGTCTTTTCACATCAAGTGCTATAGAAGTACGCAGAGACACCTAAGTGGTGTACTCTAAGAAACTCCTCTTTACACTTCTGCTTTTCTGTGACCAAGAACATTCCGTTTCACAGACTTTGCCATTTGCTGATTAACAGTAAAACTGGGAAAGGAGGAAGCATACTTGCTGATTTGACAAAACAAAACAAAAAAAACAGTCTTGTAGCCCTTTAAAGACTAATAATGTGATTTATTAGGTGATGAGCTTTCGTGGGACAGACCCACTTCTTCAGATCTGGAAATCAGGATTTCTGTCCCATGAAAGTTCATCACTTAATAAATCACTTTGTTAGTTTTTTAAAATGCTGTAGGGCTGCTTATTTGTTTTGTGAAGATTCAGAATAACAGGGCTACCTCTCTGTGACCGTTCCTGATTTGAATATTTTTGCCCCACCCCCATTCGTAAAGTACCTAGCCACTGTCCCAGAAGAGCCCAGGAAAGCAGATGAATCTTGTAGCATGTCTTGAAGAGGTCACCACTAGGCTGTAGCTGATCCCATTAACTGTCCTTAGGTGCTACCTAGATTATCTGTAGCAGAATTTGTTCTGCCACTAGTTTGAAGAAGGCAGGGACCAAGGGGAGAGAAATCAGACGTGCCTGTTTCTGTATGAAATTCCTGCTCTCTGTCTTGTAATAGAGCAATGTAAGCTATGCAGGAAATGGCAGCCGCCTTGTGGAGATTGAGAAAGGGTTAACTGCCTGCTCTTCTGGGCCCCATTTGGAAGTGACTCCTGCCTGCTGTGGCATGGAAGGATGAACACCGTACCTAATGCTCCCATCCCATTTTGGCTGGACAGGTTCTCTTCTGGCTTCTGCTGCGCCATTGCGCTGCTGCCCTGTGCTCTGTAAGCACACCTGGTGTGCGGGTTCTCAAAGGTTCCCCATTTGCTAGGCTCCTTGTGTTTGAGGAGACCCCAAATGTATTGAGCAGTCAGATGGAGCTCGCCCTGCAGCACTCGTTATGGCTGGGCATGCAGGTTGGGGTGGGAGCGCTGTTGCTGTTAGCTGCCTGTTGAGGCTCTGGCTATGAGAGTTAGTGATGTTTGAGGCAGGACAGAGAAATGCAGCTAGGAGAAGACTGGGGGAAGAGGAGGGACAAAGCTGGGCATATGAAGAAACATAGGTAAGTAACACAGCAGACCAATAGATGCCTATTCGCACTCTCCTGTGCTCGCACGGACCTGTGTTTGTATACACTTCACAGCAGGATGACCTCTGCGGAGGCACTGTCTCAAGAGCCAACCTTTGGCAACAAGCTGATAGCCAGACCCGACCTTCAGGCAAGGCAAACAAGGTAGTTGCCCTGGGGCGTGTGCCTGCAGGGTGCCATGCTCCCACCAGTCAAGTCTCTCTTTCAGTGTGCATGTTGGTCCCCGCAAACTTTTTGGCTGGGCCTGCTCAGAGCTGATGGTGCTTCCTGGCTGAAAATGGCCTTTCTGGAGAAGATAAAAGGCCCACTTGAGCAAGGCCACTGCTACCCTTTAGGGAAGCTTCCTTCGTGCACTGACAGGCAAAATTCACTTTGTCTCAGAAAAAATGTAGTTGAAAAATGCAAGTTTGAAAGATGTTCACTTGATTTGTAATAAATGGAGCCAGTTTACCCTTCTTGACTTTCTTCAGCATTCTGTTGCTTAGGTATTGGGTCTAAATACAATTAATAACAGAAGATAGACTTATCCTAGGGATATATCCATTTCAGACTAATCACCCTGGGACTGTTTAAGAGGATGTGCCCTCTCTGGCTTTATCTGGCAGGCAGCCATGTGAAGTGTGTGAAGCAGCCTGTGTACTTCTGAGAAGAAAATTGGATTATGGAAAAGTCTGTGTCCCCTTTTAATGAAAAGGGAGCGGACGCCTTTTTGTCTTAAAAACGATTTAATAATGTGTAAGAACATGAACCTTGACGTTAAAGCTCTAGTTAAATATGATCCATGTTTTAGCTAAATAGATTTTAATGTGTAAATATTCCAGGCGAGCCTGTGAAAACTTCCCCACCTTCCCCTGCAAAGAGCTCTTGGACTCTCAGCAAAGGTTTTCTCCACCTTCCAAAGCCCTGTCTCAGAGTCCATGGCAAACACCGACTCTAATAACTCTGTTCTTCTCCTTCCCTTTTTTTTTTTTTTTTCCTTTGCAGAAGGAAGTAGAGGAGAAATTCAGGTTATACAGACTGTGAATTCTAACCAGCGTGTCACCTCCTTTCCTGGAGCGCCAATATGTGTGCATGCCCTGTTTAACTGTAACCAGCTGCTTCAGCTGAGGCTTCTGGATTCTTCCTGAGTTTCTTTAGCATGTTTTGGTTTTCAGAGGAGAATCGCTAATAATGTGTGTCAGCTAAGAAGAGTCTGTTCAGTGCGGGTAACCTCTGAGGTGGGGAAAAAAAATCATGCTTTATAGATTGAGAGGCTCCTGAATGATACCGTGTGATCTGTGTCTGCACACACAGGTGCAACATAGCCGAGAGACAGTGGGTTCAATGTCAAAATGTCTTAACTCGTGTTGTCTAACACCTTTTTCACTTTCTGCAGCTCTTGATAAATTGCATGATTCCAGCCCATTCTCTTCATTGCTAGTATCACTTCATACCTCTCGCAGCGTTTTTGTGAATAAATATTGCCTTTAACAGCTTTAAACTACTGTTTATGGGTAGTAATAACTCTGGGGTGAAGCGACATCACATTGGAATACAGGTTTGCTGTGGCTTCGTATACCCATTCCTTACTACTGTACTGTACATTTGGAATCCGTGCCTTTGTTCCAGTAGGCAGTATAAAGGATACAGTTGTGCCATCAGGACTTAGATGTATTTATTTTCAGTCACACGACCTTTGCTGAGATTTGCATCACCTCTTGCTGCCATTCAGGTACACGGACAGTCCTGACAAATCTTTGAAAAATGTTCATTTTCCCCCTTCCAATGCCCAGTGCATTTATGATGATTTTCATGGACATAAGAACATTAGAATGGCCATACTGGGTCAGACCAAAGGTCCATCCAGCCCAGCATCCCATCTGCCGACGGTGGCCAATGCCAGGTGCCCCAGAGAAGGAGAACAGAAGACAATGATCAAGTGATTTATCTCCTGCCATCCATCTCCTGCCCTTGTTCTGAAGGCTAGGGCACCATACTTTATCCCTGGCTAATAGCCATTTATGGACCTAACCTGCAAAAATTTATCAAGCTCTTTTTTAAACCCTAATAGAGTCCTATGGAGTGCTGTGCAATTTATTATCCAGAATTCACAGCTTCTAGTGCAGAAGAAAATCTGCCTGTTCCTTTAAAAAAAAAAAAAAAAAGGGGGGGGGGCAAGGGGGGGCAAACCCAAAGCAAACCCTTTAATTTTTCCAGAGGCCATTTTGATTTTCTTTGTCTCACCTGTTTTTGAGTCACTGCCGTGTAGGACAGGTACTAGTTACATGAATTGCTTTTTCATTAGTTTTTGTATCTTCAGCTAAACTGGCTCCCTATAGCAGTCTGATCCTCACATGGTCTTTTGGCTTGTATGTGGGGCAAATCTCCCAAGTTTCACATAGTGCCCCGAATTCTCAGGTTTGGGCTTTAAACTTTTGGCTTGGTCACTTGCGCATCAACTGCTACGTATTGCCACTCGTGACAAATCAGAAAACTAAATGTCTCCTGTGTAATATTTTCTCTGAGGTTAATCCTGTCATCTTCCTCCTTCCATGTAGAGGAGATCAGGTACCTGCCATGCTGCTGAGTCTAACACATAGAGAACTATAATTGCCTGAATTTAGTTTTCCTCCAGCTGCCCCAGGATGATAACTTCTCAGTCAGTGGCTTAAGCGGATGCCATTTGGGTGAAGTTTCATTGCAGATACAGGGGACTGTGACAAGAGTTGTCTTTGGTTTTCTGTAACTTCGAACGTCATGAAACATTGAGTGAGTCAAGATGGGCGAGTTGGAATCTTGGTCGAGTGTTTTCACCGTGACCATTTCCCTTTGTTTGAGCTTGCCAATGCCCCTGACAACGTGCGCTCAGAGGTTCCGTGGGGTCCTCACACACTCATTCCTGGCTTAGCATCTTGGTCCTCCTGATCCTCACAAAAACAGATATAGACTTTGGCATATTTCTCAATCATTTAAACTGGTACAGCTTGAACCTCTCTAGTCTGGCACCCTCGGGATCTGACCAGTGCTGAAGCAGAGAATTCGCTGGACCATAGGAGGTCAAGATTGTCGAGTGGTATTACCAACACTTCCACTGCTTAGAAGACATGTAGGGGTAAATTACAGCCAAAGAGCAACACAGGACACTGTGAGCCAGTAACGGTGGCTGTAAACAAACTTTATGGGACCACAGGAAATTTGGTCGCACACGTGATAAGTGGTTATCTGGCTAACTAAAATCATACCAGATTATGGATGTTGCCAGATGAGAGAGGGCCGGATTAGAGAGGTCCAACCTGTACTTCTACACAAGAAAGGGACTATGACAAAAATAATTTCAACTTCAGTGCTGCTTAAACTATTTGTCTGGTGGTTTTATGTATCCATACAGTTTTTACTTATGCTGATATCTTGTTTGATGCAGTGTTTAAGAAGAATGGAAGGTTAAATGTGTTTTAAAAAGGAGTGCTTTTCCGTTGTTCCTGGACAGGACTGGCAGCTTTGTGCTGCTTTTGTTACCTTTTATCCATTCCAGACTTGATGCTTTCGCCAGTTGGATGCATTTGTTTCTATCATGTTGATTTATCTCTTTTAAAGTGCTCCTCTGCAGAAGTGTTTAAATGTTCCTTTCCTCTCCATTGAAACACCACTTTTTTTGTCTGAAGCAATTTGTAGAGTAAAGTGCAATACAGTCTAATTATTTCAGGATAATTAAATCAGAGGGCTAGTAACCCTAGCTCCTGCTGTAGCTGTACTGGCAAAGCTCTCATTACACTCGGTGCCAGCTTCCGTGAGAGTTTTGCCTGTTGAGCCTAACTGAGCAGCTCCGTTAGTTTGGCTCATTATTCCAGAACATGGGCTGTGTTTTGGCTTCCCACTAGGGTCAGTTGTTAATCGTGGTTATTGGTCAATAGGAGAATTGTGAGTTACAGTTAAGGTAAACTCTACTCTGAAAACTGTTCACTCACTGTGAGGGCTCCCCTGGTTTTACATGCGGTAGTTAGCGTTAGACTTCGTGGTAAGTGGTTGCTGGATCAGGTCCCAGGTTTGTAAAATTATCGGCTGTCAGTGTGAGAAGCACAGAACCAAATGAATGGGATGTAATGATTCAAGCTTTGTCTACTGGAGTAACTGCTTAATGCTCTAGTATTGAAATACATTTTTATGCACTTTACCAAAATGGAGAGGAAAAAATCATGTTCCACTCAGACAAATAGTTGCACTTGCCAAACGTAGGGCTGGACTATGCACCTCTTTGTTGAGTAGTTCCTAACTTTCAGCAGCCCACGTTGCTACTTGAGGAGGGAGGGACAGCTCACAGAGTGGAGGGATGAGAGAGATGCTGAAATAAACGTGACTGGAAATGGTTCTTGAATGGTTTTGTGTGAAGGTTTCGATTTGAGGATCGTGTTTCAATGTACAAGTTTTCTTCATTTTCGTTTCCTGCTTGGTCCTTGAGGCACAAGGACTGAAATGCCAGCCATCCTTTGGAACTGCCGCCTCCTTAGTTCAAGTTAGGCCAGTTACTGCAGTAGTGGGGATGCGACCAAGTGTGCCACCGAAGCTTTGAGGAATGTAGCTGGAGTTGACATATCTTAGGTCGACTACCTGCGGGGCAGAGGGAGACAGTCTTCCATCAGCTTGCCACAGTCTTCACGTCCAGGTCGACTGCGGAGCGATCAGATTGATTTAGCCGGTCTTCAACTGACCACCGTTGCATCGATCTCCAGAGCTTGGATCCTGCTGCGGTATGGATCATGGCCATGCCAGGGTGTCAGACCTCCTAGCTTTCAGACAGGTCTGGCTGTCTCAGCTACGATCTGTACTATGAGCCTGAGCCTGAGTTTTGTAACTAGCATCCCGGCCCAGGTCTGTAGCCAGCTGCTGAATCACTTCCTTTTCCTGTGAAAGGTGCAGTGCTACCTTCCAACCACCACCTGCCAGGCTCCAGGGAAATCGCTCATCAGTTCTGGTACCTCCAGGCTAGCAGCACTGCAGTCTTATGTCTCTGCCCTAGATAGGCCAATGGGACTCTCAGCAGAAAGTCACTAGGTACTGTAGGGTATATTGAGATACTGTGTTTTGCTCACTTTCTGGTAGGTAGCACCCCTTGGGGTACACACAACTTCTACTAATCCTAGCTGCAGGAAAGGCAGCTTCCATTCCCAGAGAGTGGTGCAGCCATGTCTCTGGGCCTGTGTATTCTTGCAAGTAACTCCCTAAGGTGTCAGTGGAACATGGGCACTTACCTAAGAGCAAAATTTGGCCCTTGCTGCGGGACAGATTTTTGAAATATTAAATATTCTGGGCAGTATTTATGCCAGACTTTTAATCTCTTGAAAACTAGCAAATTATATTTAGTGTACCTCAGATGAGCTGCTCAAATATTCTCACTACCACTCTTTGTAACTGAGAAGTTATTTTCAGCAATAAACTGTGGTGAATTTGTGTTTTTCATATTTGGTCATTGAGTCCAGTGGAAAAAATTGCTGTGTTACTGCTAAAGAACATTAAATTGATTTCTTCAGCAGGGTTTGGCAACCCTATTTCATTTAATAACATATGCTTTCCTCCATCTTCTCCTGAAGTATATAGGAAAAGTCTGAGTGTAAAAGTCAGACTCTGGTGAGGCAGCATTGATGGTGGGGACATCCCTCTCTGAGAAATACTCCTTCCCTCTGCAGATGCCCCATGATCAGTGAGGAAACTCCACCGAGCTTCAGATTTCAGTGGTGCTGGAAATGTGAATCTATTGCTATTTCTTCAAACCTTAACAGTCCTGTACCATCAAAGTTGGGAGGCATTAAATTAAAATTCACTTGTGGAATCTCCATCATGGGAGATTTCTAAGAGCAGGTTAGACACACAGGTGTCCGGGATGATTCTGTGACTTTGTTGCCACATTTGCCTCCATCCTGTCTTCATCTGTTTAATCCAAGTTATTCTGTACACTTTTCAGGGTAGGAGTCTTGTTTTCTGTCTAGACAGTGTCAGAACACCAATGGAGCTATAAAAACAACAAGAGGAGTAAGGAAATCAAACTCTTTGCACCTGAGAGATTGGTGATTCACGCTGAGTTTTTAGGTAACTTCAGACCTCCCATGGAGGTCTCAGGGACAGAATCATATACTCCAGCATTTCTGTGTTATGCCGCTGGCAGAGCTATCGCGTCCATAGGGGAGGTGGGACAGCATCCCTGCACTTCTGGGGGGCGGGGAGGGGCTGGTGCCTGCAGCGGGGATTCCCCCCCACCCCCTGCCATTTATTTCTGCTTGCCTGCAACCCAGGCTCCAGCTGCTCACTGCTAGTCCATTCTTTTCTGGCTGGTGCAGGGTCCTAGTGCCCCTTCACTTCTGTAGTGCCACTCCAGTGACCTGCCCTGCCCCTGCCCTTCCAGGCTTCTGCCTAGCGGGGACAGACTCTTTCCTTTTCTGCCAGTGGGACCCTTTGCTGTCTCCTCCAAGCCCTTCTGTTTTCATGGGTGGGGGTTTGGGGTGCGGGAGTGGGTGAGGGCTCGGACTGTTGGTGCATGTGCTGGGCTAGGGCCTGAAATGAGGTGTTCTGGGCTGGGGCAGGGACTTGGCAGTTTGCGAAGGGGGTTTGAGCTCTGGCTGGAGTGAGGGTTCCGGGAGTGAGTTTGGATGTGGCGGGGGGCTGAGGGCTGGGGCAGGATGGGAGGGTAATTAGGGTGCTGGGGGTGGGGCTCAGGGCTGGAGGAAGGGAGGGGGATAGGCTGGCGTGTGGTTCCAGGACAGCAGTTGGGTGTGTGAGGGGGCAGGGGGGTTTGGAGTGCAGGCTCTGGGAGTTACAGTGGAGGAGGGGTGAGGGGTGGAGGCTCACTCAACTCCCGCAAGCTGCTGCCAGGCACAGCACTGAGGCAGTGGGGCCAGGGTGATCGGCGCACTGCCTGTGCCCTCATGCACCATTTCAGGTCCTGACCAATGGGCTCTGTGGAGCTGGTGCTCGGGGTAGGGGCAGTGCATGGCGTACCCAGGGCACTCTGGCTTCCAAGAGAGAGAGGGACGTGCTGGCCGCTTCCAGGAGCCGCGGAGAGCCTGCCTTCGCCGCGCTGTGCTGCAGACCAGACATCTAGCAGCCTGGTCAGCAGTGTTGACTGGAAACCCCTGGGTCCCTTTTCAACCAGGTGTTATGGTGAGAAACCAGCTGCCTGGCAACCTTAACACGAGCCCCAAGAGTAGGCTATCAACAGACGGGAAAGGCCCTCCTCCTTCTCCAGCTATAGTTACAGTAAGCAATGCAGCCTCAGCACAGCAAATGCTACTGGCCTCTGTCGGTACACAATAAATATTTAAATGTTTTTTTCCATTCTGAACGTCATTCCATTGAGGAATTTTTAAAAAATCAAAGCTGCCCAGTGAAATGAAATTTTGCCCACAAAGATAAATTCCTGCACTGTGAACTGACATGTGCCAGGCGTGAAACTGAAAACTTCATCATAATTTAGGCCTGGTGTGGGCAATACTTTTGATTGGGGGGGGCATTCCAAGATTTTGCTAAGTGGTTTAGGCCTGCATTTTTCTATGGGGTGGGGAGGGTATGGGGTGTGAGTGGTTGGGCGCGGAAGGAAATTTGGGGTAGGGGAACTGGGGTGCAGGAAGGGGTAGGGGGTTTGTGAGGAGGTTTGAGTGGAGGTGGGGGTTGTGACCTGGGGCAGGAGATTGTGATGCTGTTGCAAAAAAAGCAAACATGATTCTGGGATGCATTAGCAGATGTGTTGTGAACAAGACACGAGAAATCATTCTACCGCTCTACTCTGCGCTGGTTAGACCTCAGCTGGAATATTGTGTCCAGTTCTGGGCACCCCAATTCAAGAAAGATGTGGAGAAATTAGAGAAGGTCCAGAGAAGAGCAACTAGAATGATAAAAGGTCTGGAGAACATGACTTATGAAGAAAGGCTGAAAGAATTGGGCTTGTTTAGCTTGGAAAAAAGAAGATTGAGGGTGGACATGATAGCGGTTTTCAGATATCTTAAAGGGTGTCATAAGGAGGAGGGAGAAAACTTGTTCTTCTTGGCCTCTGAGGAGAGAACAAGAGGCAACGGGCTTAAACTGCAGCAAGGGAAGTTTAGGTTGGACATTAGGAAAAAGTTCCTAACTGTCAGGGTGGTCAAGTACTGGAATAAGTTGCCAAGGGAGGTTGTGGAATCTCCCTCGCTGGAGATATTTAAGAACAGATTAGATAGATGTCTATCAGGGATGGTGTAGATAGTGGTCGGTCCTGCCGTCGGGGCAGGGGACTGGACTCGATGGCCTCTCGAGGCCCCTTCCGGTCCTAGTGTTCTATGATTCTATGATTGGGGTGCAGGTTGGGATGCAGTGTGGGTGCAGCAGAGGATTCTGGTCTGGGGAGGGGTGTGCGGGGGGAGTGCAGGGTCTGGCAGGAACTTGTGACCTGGGGCAGGATGTGTGCACAGAGGGTTTGGGTGTGACTTGGCACAGCAAGCTGGGGTGTGGCTTCAGATGCAGGCTCTGGCTGGGAGGTGCTTACCTATGTGGCTCCAGCAGTCTCACCCCCCCGGCCACCAAGTGACGTGGTGCCTGGCGTCACACAGCACCAGCAGCTTGCAGCTTTGTGACAGGCAGGGACCCTGCCTCAAGGCCCCGGGGGGCTGCAGGCCAGATTTGACCCATGGGCCAGATTTTGCCCACCCCCCTATTTACACCATTGTGCTGAGGGGAGTGCAGCTCTTCTGTTTCTCAACTGGGCACCCCATGAAAAGTGAGTGGCCCTGGGTACTCTGTGGAGGACAGAGCTTTTGCATGTTAACTTTAAGGTGGAGTTGAAAGAGCAAACTGAGGTTTGTGTTTTGTGGCTAAGGAAGGCTTTTTTTTTTTTTTGTGCATGAGAAAAAGGACAATAGGTTGGTGTATTCCCTTGCTAAGTAAATCCAGCTCACTTTGTTAGTAGCTCCATTTGGTCCCTCCTTGTGCATTTCTTGCAGCGTGTTATTAATTTCTGGTATTAAAATGCAAATGTACTCCTGGTGGCCAAGAGTGCTGAGGAGTTCCTTGG